>NC_041392.1:531745441-531865554 GCF_002162155.2 Triticum dicoccoides
CTGCAGCTAAGCCCCCGAGTGGGACACTTGCTCACCACTCGGTAGGATTTTACAAACTTAGGCGAGTACTGGACTGCAGCTAAGCCCCTGAGTGGGAGGCTGGCTCACCACTCAGTAGGATTTTTTAAACTTAGGCGAGTACTGGACTGTAGCTAAGCCCCCGAGTTGGAGGGTTGCTCACCGCTCGGTAGGATTTTTTAAACTTAGGCGAGTACTGGACCGCAGCTATGCCTACGAGTGGGAGGGTTGCTCACCACTCGGTAGGATTTTTTAAACTGAGGTGAGTACTGGACTGTGGCTAAGCCCCCGAGTGGGAGGCTGGCTTACCACTCGGTAGGATTTTGAAAACTTAGGCGAAACGAATTTGCAGCTAAGCCCCCGAGTGAGAGGCTTGCTCACCACTCAGTAAGATTTTCTTTCGAACTTAGGCGAAACGGATTCGCAGCTAAGTCACCCACTGGGGGTTTTCAGACGTAAATAAAAGCAACAACAATCGTGCCAGAGGACTGTAAAGCTCTTGTCTTTGATAAACAAATTACAAAGGTATTTCTTATTACATTTTATTTGAATGAGTACTTAAGTATAAAAGGGGCGGAGCAGCTCCACATTCCAAGCCCGTGGCTCGTCCTTCTTATGCTCAACATTGTAAAGGTGGTATGCTCCATTGTGGAGCACTCTGGTGACAATGAAGGGACCTTCCCAAGCTGGGGCGAGCTTGTGTGGTTTCTGCTGATCCACTCGAAGAACCAAGTCTCCCTCTTGAAAGGCTCGACCCTTCACGTGTCTAGCGTGGAATCGACGCAAGTCTTGCTGATAAATGGTCTACCGGATCAAGGCCATCTCTCTTTTCTCCTCTAGGAGGTCGACTGCGTCTTGCCGAGCTTGTTCTGCTTCATCTTCAGAAAAGAGCTCAACTCATGGTGCATCATGAAGCAAGTCACTCGGTAGAGCAGCTTCAGCCCCATAGACCAAGAAGAATGGAGTTCGGCCAGTCGACCGATTGGGAGTTGTCCCCAATCCCCAGAGAACTGATGGAAGTTCATCAACCCAGGCGCCCGCTGCGTGCTTGAGATCTCGCATCAGTCAGGGTTTCAGTCCTTTGAGAATTAGGCCATTTGCTCTTTCTGCTTGTCCATTCGACTGGGGATGGGCCACTGAAGCATAGTCGACTCGTGTGCCTTGTGAGGCACAGAAGGTTCTGAACTCATCAGAATCGAAGTTCGATCCATTGTCAGTGATGATGCTGTGCGGAACCCCATATCTGAATATCAACTCTCTATGAAGCTGACAACAGTACCAGCTTCAAGATTCTTAATAGGCTTGGCTTCGATCCATTTGGTAAACTTGTCGACTGCTACAAGCACATGAGTGAAGCCGCTCCTACCAGTCCTCAGTGGACCAACCATGTCCAATCCCCAAACAGCAATGGGCCAGACGAGTGGAATGGTCTTCAGGGCTGATGCAGGTTTGTGTGACATATTGGAGTAGAACTGGCAGCCTTCACATCTGTCGACTATATCTTTCGCCATTTCATTTTCTCGTGGCCAATAAAATCCAGCTCGGTATGCTTTAGCCACAATGGTCCGAGAGGACGCATGGTGACCACAGGTCCCCGAATGGATGTCGTGTAGGATCACTCGGCCTTCTTCTGGTGTTATGCATTTCTAGCTGACCCCAGTTGCACTTTCTCTGAACAGTTGTCCTCTTATTACAGTAAAGGCCTTGGATCGACGGACGATCTGTCGAGCCTCTTCTTCATCATCTGGGAGCTCTTTCCTAAGGATATATGCAGTGTATAGCACTATCCAGTCGGGAGTGATGACCAACACCTCCATGATCAAGTCGACCATGGTTGGGACCTCGACTTCAGTCGGATCTGTGGCACTCCTAGGCTGCGGGGGCTCTTCAGCGAAAGGATCTTCTTGAACTAAAGGTGCATGAATATGCTCCAGGAACACATTGCTGGGAATAGCTTCTCTCTTGGAGCCTATCTTTGCTAAATCATCTGCTGCTTGATTTTTCAGTTGAGGTACATGATGGAGCTCTAACCCCTCAAACTTCTTTTCCAACTTCCTCACCGTGTTGCAGTAACCAGTCATGGCTGGGCTTATGATGTCCCACTCCTTCATCACTTGATTGACTACCAAATCTGAGTCGCCATAGACCATGAGGCGACGGACGCCGAGTAAGATGGCCATACACAACCCATACAAGAGTGCTTCATATTCTGCTTCGTTATTGGAGGAATCAAAGTGAATCTGGAGGACAAATCTGAGCTTGTCTCCTCGGGGGATACCAGTACCACCCCAGCACCGAAACCATTCAGCATCTTGGAACCATCAAAGAACATGGTCCAGTGCTCCGAGTGAACTTGAGTCGGTAGTTGTTGTTCAATCCACTTGGCGAGGAAATCTGCTATTGCTTGGGACTTGATAGCTTTCTTTGCCTCGAACTTGATATCTAAGGGAAGGAGTTCAATCGCCCACTTTGCCACTCGACCAGTTGCATCTCTATTGTTCAGAATCTCTGATAATGGAGGGTTGCTGACAACTATAATGGAGTGATCAGAGAAGTAATGTGCAACCTTCTTCGTGGTCATATAAATCCCGTAAACAAGCTTCTGATAATGTGGATATCTTTGCTTTGATGGAGTCAAAACTTCAGAGACATAGTATACTAGGCGCTGAACTTTGTTAGCTTTTCCTTCTTCTTCCCACTCGACCGTAAGTACTTTACTCACGACTTGACCAGTGGCTGCAATGTAAAGCAGTAAAGGCTCTTTGCTGATTGGAGCAGCAAGCACCGGCTGGGTGGAAAGCAGGGTTTTGAGCTCTACAAATGCTGCATCAGCTTCATGAGTCCACTCGAACTTATCTGACTTCTTCATCAGTCGGTAAAGAGGTAGTGCCTTTTCACCGAGGCGAGAAATGAATCGACTTAGGGCGGCCAAACAGCCAGTAAGCTTCTGGACATCATGCACACGCACAGGGTGTTTCATCCGGAGTATGTCACCCACTTTCTCTAGGTTAGCATCGATCCCCCGTTAGGAAACGAGGAAACCGAGTAATTTCCCGCCTGGAACTCCAAATGTGCACTTTGATGGATTAAGCTTGATACCATACCTTCTGAGGTTGGCAAAAGTTTTAGCAAGGTCAGCTAGTAGGTCGGAACCTTTTCATGTCTTGACCACAATGTCATCCGTGTATGCTTCCACATTCCGACTGATTTGAGTGAGCAGACACTTCTGGATCATCCTCGCGAATGTGGCTCCGGCGTTCTTCAAACCGAATGGCATAGTGACATAACAGAAGCACCCAAATGGGGTGATGAAAGCTGTTTTTATCTCATCGGGTCCATACAGACGGATCTGATGATACCCGGAATAAGCGTCCAAAAAGGACAAACGCTCACACCCCATAGTCGAGTCGACTATTTGGTCGATGCGAGGGAGAGGAAAGTAATCTTTTGGGCAGACCCGATTGATATGTTTGAAGTCGATGCACATGCGAAGTGAGTCGTCCTTCTTTGGGACCATGACAATATTAGCTAACCACTCGGAGTGGTAAATCTCTCGATAAACTTAGCTGCCAGAAGCCGAGCCACTTCTTCACTGATTGCCTTCCTCTTCTGTACGGCGGACTGTCGAAGATGTTCTTTGACTGGTTTCACCTTTGGGTCGACTCGCAAACGATGCTCAGCCAGTCCCCTGGGAACACCTCTCATGTCAGAAGGTTTCTGAGGGAGTTCTAGATTAGGGGGTCTCCGGACAGCCGGATTATATCCTTCGGCCGGACTGTTGGACTATGAAGATACAAGATTGAAGACTTTGTCTCATGTCTGGATAGGACTGTACTTGGCATGGAAGGCAAGCTAGGCAATACGGATATGGATATCTCCTCCTTTGTAACCGACCTTGTGTAACCCTAACCCTCTCTGGTGTCTATGTAAACCGGAGGGTTTTAGTCCGTAGGAGAACATACAATCATACCATAGGCTAGCTTCTAGGGTTTAGGCTCTCTCATCTCGTGGTAGATCTACTCTTGTACTACCCATATCATCAATATTAATCAAGCAGGACGTAGGGTTTTACCTCCATCAAGAGGGCTCGAACCTGGGTAAAACATTGTGTCCCCTGCCTCCTGTTACCATCTGGCCTAGATGCACAGTTTGGGACCCCCTACCCGAGATTCGCCGGTTTTGACACCGACATTGGTGCATTCATTGAGAGTTCCTATGTGTCGTCACCTTTAGGCCCGATGGCTCCTCCGATCATCAACCATGATGCGTTCCAGGGCGATACCTTTCTCCCCGGACAGATCTTCTTGTCCGGCGGCTTTGCACTGCGGGCTAATTCACTTGGCCATCTGGAGCAGATTGAAAGCTATGCCCCTGGCCATCAGGTCAGATTTGGAAGTTTGAACTACACGACCGACATCCGCGGAGACTTGATCTTTGACGGATTCGAGCCACAGTCGGGCGCGCTGTGTTGGAAATATGCCCTAGAGGCAATAATAAAAGCATTATTATTATATTTCCTTGTTCATGATAATTGTCTTTATTCATGCTATAATTGTGTTATCCGGAAATCGTAATACATGTGTGAATAACAGACACCAACATGTCCCTAGTGAGCCTCTAGTTGACTAGCTCGTTGATCAACAGATAGTCATGGTTTCCTGACTATGGACACTGGATGTCATTGATAACGAGATCACATCATTGGGAGAATGATGTGATGGACAAGACCCAATCCTAAACATAGCACAAGATCGTATAGTTCGTTTGCTAGAGTTTTCCAATGTCAAAGTATCTTTTCCTTAGACCATGAGATCGTGTAACTCCCGGATACCGTAGGAGTGCTTTGGGTATGCCAAACGTCACAACGTAACTGGGTGACTATAAAGGTAGACTACAGGTATCTCCGAAAGTGTCTGTTGGGTGACATGGATCAAGACTGGGATTTGTCACTCCGTATGACGGAGAGGTATCACTGGGCCCACTCGGTAATGCATCATCATAATGAGCTCAGAGTGACCAAGTGTCTGGTCACGGGATCATGCATTACGGTACGAGTAAAGTGACTTGCCGGTAACGAGATTGAACGAGGTATTGGGATACCGACGATCGAATCTCGGGCAAGTAACATATCGATAGACAAAGGGAATAGCGTACGGGATTGATTAAATCCTTGACATCGTGGTTCATCCGATGAGATCATCATGGAGCATGTGGGAGCCAACATGGGTATCCAGATACCGCTGTTGGTTATTGACCGGAGAGTCGTCTCGGTCATGTCTGCTTGTCTCCCGAACCCGTAGGGTCTACACACTTAAGGTTCGGTGACGCTAGGGTTATGAAGATATGTATATGCAGAAACCCGAATGTTGTTCGGAGTCCCGGATGAGATCCCGGACGTCACGAGGAGTTCCAGAATGGTCCGGAGGTAAAGAATTATATATAGGAAGTGCTATTTCGGGCATCGGGACAAGTTTCGGGGTTATCGGTATTGTACCGGGACCACCGGAAGGGTCCCGGGGGTCCACACGGTGGGGCCACCTGTCCCGGGGGGGCCACATGGGCTGTAGGGGGTGTGCCTTGGCCTAGATGGGCCGAGGGCACCAGCCCCTATAGGCCCATGCGCCTAGGGTTTCCACCATGGAAGAGTCCATGTGGTGGAAGGCACCCCTAGGTGCCTTGGGGGGGAGGGAAACCTCCCCTTGGCCGCCGCCCCCCCTAGTAGATGCCATCTACTAGGGCCGGCGCCCCCCCTTGGCACCCCTATATATAGTGGGGGGGAGAGGAGGGATTTTACACCAGCCCCTGGCGCCTCCATCTCCCCCCCCCGTTACGTCTCTCCCTCGTAGTCTCGGCGAAGCCCTGCTGCTGTGACGCCCTGCATCCACCACCACGCCGTCGTGCTGCTGGATCTTCATCAACCTCTCCTTCCCCCTTGCTGGATCAAGAAGGAGGAGACGTCTCCCGTCCCGTACGTGTGTTGAACGCGGAGGTGCCGTCCGTTCGGCGCTGGTCATCGGTGATTTGGATCACGTCGAGTACGACTACATCATCACCGTTCTTTTGAACGCTTCCGTGCGCGATCTACAAAGGTATGTAGATGCATCTAATCACTCGTTGCTAGATGAACTCCTAGATGATCTTGGTGAAACGAGTAGGGAAAATTTTGTTTTCTGCAACGTTCCCCATCAGTGGTATCAGAGCTAGGTCTATGCGTAGTTCTTCTTGCGCGAGTAGAACACAATTTGTTGTGGGCGTAGATTTGTCAACTTTCTTGCCGTCACTAGTCCTTTCTTGCTTCAGCGGTATTGTGGGATGAAGCGGCCCGGACCAACCTTACACGTACGCTTACGTGAGACCGGTTCCACCGACTAACATGCACTAGTTGCATAAGGTGGCTGGCGGGTGTCTGTCTCTCCTACTTTACTTGGAGCGGAATCGATGAACAGGGTCCTTATGAAGGGTAAATAGAAGTTGACAAATCACGTTGTGGCTTTAACGTAGGTAAGAAAACATTCTTGCTAGAACCCTAATTCAGCCACGTAAAACTTGCAACAACAATTAGAGGACGTCTAACTTGTTTTTGCAGCAAGTGGTTTGTGATATGATATGGCCAAAGTTGTGATGAATGATGAATGATCTATATGTGATGTATGAGATGTTCATGCTATTGTAATAGGAATCACGACTTGCATGTCGATGAGTATGACAACCGGCAGGAGCCATAGGAGTTGTCTTTATTCTTTTATATGACCTGCGTGTCATCAAGAAACGCCATGTAAATTACTTTACTTTATTGCTAAACGCGTTAGCCATAGTAGTAGAAGTAATAGTTGGCGAGCAACTTCATGGAGACACGATGATGGAGATCATGATGATGGAGATCATGGTGTCAAGCCTGTGACAAGATGATCATGGAGCCCCAAGATGGAGATCAAAGGAGCTATGTGATAATGGCCATATCATGTCACGCTTATTATTTGATTGCATGTGATGTTTATCATGTTTTGCATCTTGTTTACTTAGAACGACGGTAGTAAATAAGATGATCCCTCACAATAATTTCAAGAAGTGTTCCCCCTAACTGTGCACCGTTGCGACAGTTTGCTGTTTCAAAACACCACGTGATGATCGGGTGTTTTATTCAGACGTTCACATACAACGGGTGTAAGACAGATTTACACATGCAAACACTTAGGTTGACTTGACGAGCCTAGCATGTACAGACATGGCCTCGGAACACAGAAGACCGAAAGGTCGAGCATGAGTCGTATAGTAGATACGATCAACATGAAGATGTTCACCGACGTTGACTAGTCCGTCTCACGTGATGATCGGACACGGTCTAGTTAAACTCGGATCATGTAATACTTAGATGACTGGAGGGATGTCTAATCTAAGTGGGAGTTCATTAATAATTTGATTAGATGAACTTAATTATCATGAACTTAGTCTAAAATCTTTGCAATATGTCTTGTAGATCAAATGGCCAACGTAGTCCTCAACTTCAACGCGTTCCTAGAGAAAACTAAGCTGAAAGACGATGGCAGCAACTATACGGACTGGGTCCGGAACCTGAGGATCATCCTCATAGCTGCCAAGAAAGATTATGTCCTACAAGCACCGCTTGGTGACGCACCCATTCTCCCTGCAGAACAAGATGTTATGAATGCTTGGCAGGCACGTTTCGATGACTACTCCCTCGTTCAGTGCGGCATGCTTTACAGCCTAGAGCCGGGGCTCCAAAAGCGTTTTGAGAGACATGGAGCATATGAGATGTTCGAAGAGCTGAAAATGGTTTTCCAAGCTCATGCCCGGGTCGAGAGATATGAAGTCTCCGACAAATTCTTCAGCTGTAAGATGGAGGAAAACAGTTCTGTCAGTGAGCACATACTCACTATGTCTGGGTTGCATAACCGCTTGACTCAGCTGGGAGTTAATCTCCCGGATGATGCGGTCATTGACAGAATCCTCCAGTCACTTCCACCAAGCTACAAGAGCTTTGTGATGAACTTCAATATGCAGGGGATGGAAAAGACCATTCCTGAAGTATTTGCTATGCTGAAATCAGCAGAGGTAGAAGTCAGGAAGGAACATCAAGTGTTGATGGTCAATAAAACCACTAAGTTCAAGAAAGGCAAGGGTAAAAAGAACTTCAAGAAGGACGGCAAGGAGGTTGCCGCGCCCGGCAAGCGAGCTGCCGGGAAGAAGCCAAAGAATGGACCCAAGCCCGAGACTGAGTGCTTTTATTGCAAGGGAAGCGGTCACTGGAAGCGGAACTGCCCTAAGTACTTAGCGGATAAGAAGGCCGGCAAAACAAAAGGTATATGTGATATACATGTAATTGATGTGTACCTTACTAGTGCCCGTAGTAGCTCCTGGGTATTTGATACCGGTGCAGTTGCTCACATTTGTAACTCAAAGCAGGGGCTGCGGAATAAGCGGAAACTGGCAAAGGACGAGGTGACGATGCACGTCGGGAATGGTTCCAAGGTCAATGTGATCGCCGTCGGCACGCTACCTCTGCATCTCCCTTCGGGATTAGTTTTAAACCTTAATAATTGTTATTTAGTGCCAGCTTTGAGCATGAACATTGTATCGGGATCTCGTTTAATTTGAGATGGCTACTCTTTTAAATCTGAGAATAATGGTTGTTCCATTTTTATGAGAGATATGTTTTATGGTCATCCTCCTATGGTGAATGGTTTATTCTTTATGAATCTCGAACGTGATGCTACACATGTTCATAATGTGAGTACCAAAAGAAGTAAGGTTGATAATGGTAGTCCCACATACCTGTGGCACTGCCGCCTTGGTCACATAGGTGTCAAATGCATGAAGAAGCTCCATGCTGATGGACTTTTAGAGTCTCTTGATTATGAATCATTTGACACATGCGAACCATGCCTTATGGGTAAAATGACCAAGACTCCGTTCTCAGGAACAATGGAGCGAGCAACCGACTTATTGGAAATCATACATACTGATGTGTGCGGTCCAATGAGTGTTGAGGCTTGCGGTGGCTATCGTTATGTTCTCACCCTCACTGATGATTTAAGTAGGTATGGGTATATCTACTTAATGAAACACAAGTCTGAAACCTTTGAAAAGTTCAAGGAATTTCAGAGTGAGGTTGAAAATCAACGTGACAGGAAAATCAAGTTTTTACGATCAGATCGTGGAGGAGAATACTTGAGTCACGAGTTTGGGGCACACTTAAGAAAATGTGGAATAGTTTCACAACTCACGCCGCCTGGAACACCTCAGCGTAATGGTGTGTATGAACGTCGTAATCGCACTCTGTTAGATATGGTGCGATCTATGATGTCTCTTACCGATTTACCGCTTTCTTTTTGGGGCTATGCTTTAGAGACTGCCGCATTCACTTTAAATAGGGCTCCGTCGAAATCCGTTGAGACGACACCGTATGAATTATGGTTTGGGAAGAAACCTAAGCTGTCGTTTCTAAAAGTTTGGGGATGCGATGCTTATGTCAAGAAACTTCAACCTGAAAAGCTCGAACCCAAGTCGGAAAAATGCGTCTTCATAGGATACCCAAAAGAAACTATTGGGTACACCTTCTACCTCAGATCCGAAGGCAAGATCTTTGTTGCCAAGAATGGGTCCTTTCTAGAGAAAGAGTTTCTCTCGAAAGAAGTAAGTGGGAGGAAAGTAGAGCTTGATGAAGTATTACCTCTTGAACCGGAAAATGGCGCAACTCAAGAAAATGTTCCTGAGGTGCCTGCACCGACTAGAGAGGAAGTTAATGATCAAGATACTTCTGATCAAGCCCCTACTGAAATTCGAAGGTCCACAAGGACACGTTCCGCACCAGAGTGGTACGGCAACCCTGTCTTGGAAATCATGCTGTTAGACAACGGTGAACCTTCGAACTATGAAGAAGCGATGGCGGGCCCGGATTCCGACAAATGGCTAGAAGCCATGAAATCCGAGATAGGATCCATGTATGAAAACAAAGTATGGACTTTGACTGACTTGCCCATTGAGCGGCGAGCCATAGAAAATAAATGGATCTTTAAGAAGAAGACAGACGCAGATGGTAATGTGACCATCTATAAAGCTCGGCTTGTCGCTAAGGGTTATCGACAAGTTCAAGGGGTTGACTACGATGAGACTTTCTCACCGGTAGCGAAGCTGAAGTCCGTCCGAATCATGTTAGCAATTGCCGCATTCTATGATTACGAAATATGGCAAATGGACGTCAAAACGGCATTCCTTAATGGTTTCCTTAAGGAAGAATTGTATATGATGCAGCCGGAAGGTTTTGTCGATCCTAAGAATGCTGACAAAGTGTGCAAGCTCCAACGCTCGATTTATGGGCTGGTGCAAGCATCTCGGAGTTGGAACATTCGCTTTGATGAGATGATCAAAGCGTTTGGGTTTACACAGACTTATGGAGAAGCCTGCGTTTACAAGAAAGTGAGTGGGAGCTTTGTAGCATTTCTCATATTATATGTAGATGACATACTTTTGACGGGAAATGATATAGAACTCTTGGACAGCATCAAGGCCTACTTGAATAAAAGTTTTTCAATGAAGGACCTTGGAGAAGCTGCTTATATATTAGGCATCAAAATCTATAGAGATAGATCGAGACGCCTCATAGGTTTTTCACAAAGCACATACCTTGATAAGATATTGAAGAAGTTCAATATGGATCAATCCAAGAAGGGGTTCTTGCCTGTGTTACAAGGTATGAAATTGAGCTCAGCTCAATGTCCGACCACGGAAGAAGATATAGAAGAGATGAGCGTCATCCCCTATGCCTCAGCCATAGGTTCTATTATGTATGCCATGCTGTGTACCAGACCTGATGTTAACCTTGCCGTCAGTTTGGTAGGAAGGTACCAAAGTAATCCCGGCAAGGAACACTGGACAGCGGTCAAGAATATCCTGAAGTACCTGAAAAGGACTAAGGAAATGTTTCTCGTTTATGGAGGTGACGAAGAGCTCGTCGTAAAGGGTTACGTCGACGCTAGCTTCGACACAGATCTGGATGACTCTAAGTCACAAACCGGATACGTGTATATTTTGAATGGTGGGGCAGTAAGCTGGTGCAGTTGCAAGAAAAGCGTCGTGGCAGGATCTACATGTGAAGCGGAGTACATGGCAGCCTCGGAGGCAGCGCATGAAGCAATATGGGTGAAGGAGTTCATCACCGACCTAGGAGTCATACCCAATGCGTCGGGGCCGATCAAGCTCTTCTGTGACAACACTGGAGCTATTGCACTTGCCAAGGAGCCCAGGTTTCACAAGAAGACAAGGCACATCAAGCGTCGCTTCAACTCCATTCGTGAAAATGTTCAAGATGGAGACATAGAGATTTGTAAAGTACATACGGACCTGAATGTAGCAGATCCGTTGACTAAACCTCTCCCTAGAGCAAAACATGATCAACACCAGAATTCCATGGGTGTTCGATTCATCACAATGTAACTAGATTATTGACTCTAGTGCAAGTGGGAGACTGTTGGAAATATGCCCTAGAGGCAATAATAAAAGCATTATTATTATATTTCCTTGTTCATGATAATTGTATTTATTCATGCTATAATTGTGTTATCCGGAAATCGTAATACATGTGTGAATAACAGACACCAACATGTCCCTAGTGAGCCTCTAGTTGACTAGCTCGTTGATCAACAGATAGTCATGGTTTCCTGACTATGGACACTGGATGTCATTGATAACGAGATCACATCATTGGGAGAATGATGTGATGGACAAGACCCAATCCTAAACATAGCACAAGATCGTATAGTTTGTTTGCTAGAGTTTTCCAATGTCAAAGTATCTTTTCCTTAGACCATGAGATCGTGTAACTCCCGGATACCGTAGGAGTGCTTTGGGTATGCCAAACGTCACAACGTAACTGGGTGACTATAAAGGTAGACTACGGGTATCTCCGAAAGTGTCTGTTGGGTGACATGGATCAAGACTGGGATTTGTCACTCCGTATGACGGAGAGGTATCACTGGGCCCACTCGGTAATGCATCATCATAATGAGCTCAGAGTGACCAAGTGTCTGGTCACGGGATCATGCATTACGGTACGAGTAAAGTGCTTGCCGGTAACGAGATTGAACGAGGTATTGGGATACCGACGATCGAATCTCGGGCAAGTAACATATCGATAGACAAAGGGAATAGCGTACGGGATTGATTAAATCCTCGACATCGTGGTTCATCCGATGAGATCATCGTGGAGCATGTGGGAGCCAACATGGGTATCCAGATCCCGCTGTTGGTTATTGACCGGAGAGTCGTCTCGGTCATGTCTGCTTGTCTCCCGAACCCGTAGGGTCTACACACTTAAGGTTCGGTGACGCTAGGGTTATGAAGATATGTATATGCAGAAACCCGAATGTTGTTCGGAGTCCCGGATGAGATCCCGGACGTCACGAGGAGTTCCGGAATGGTCCGGAGGTAAAGAATTATATATAGGAAGTGCTATTTCGGGCATCGGGACAAGTTTCGGGGTTATCGGTATTGTACCGGGACCACCGGAAGGGTCCCGGGGGTCCAGCGGGTGGGGCCACCTGTCCCGGGGGGCCACATGGGCTGTAGGGGGTGCGCCTTGGCCTAGATGGGCCGAGGGCACCAGCCCCTATAGGCCCATGCGCCTAGGGTTTCCACCATGGAAGAGTCCATGTGGTGGAAGGCACCCCTAGGTGCCTTGGGGGGGAGGGAAACCTCCCCTTGGCCGCCGCCCCCCTAGTAGATGCCATCTACTAGGGCCGGCGCCCCCCCTTGGCACCCCTATATATAGTGGGGGGAGAGGAGGGATTTTACACCAGCCCCTGGCGCCTCCATCTCCCCCCCCCCCGTTACGTCTCTCCCTCATAGTCTCGGCGAAGCCCTTCTGCTGTAACGCCCTGCATCCACCACCACGCCGTCGTGCTGCTAGATCTTCATCAACCTCTCCTTCCCCCTTGCTGGATCAAGAAGGAGGAGACGTCTCCCGTCTCGTACGTGTGTTGAACGCGGAGGTGCCGTCCGTTCGGCGATGGTCATCGGTGATTTGGATCACGTCGAGTACGACTACATCATCACCGTTCTTTTGAACGCTTCCGTGCGCGATCTACAAAGGTATGTAGATGCATCTAATCACTCGTTGCTAGATGAACTCCTAGATGATCTTGGTGAAATGAGTAGGAAAAATTTTGTTTTCTGCAACGTTCCCCATCACGCTGCACTGTCACGATGGGTATGACCTAGCTCTACCGCCGAACAGTTCCCCAGAGGCCGCGCCCGCATCACTCCGACCCTTAGCTCGGAGCCAACTGCGCCAGTCGAGGACGGGTGGCTAGACACCACCTCAGGGGCTGCAGTCTCAACGGTGATCGAGCCGAACACCAGCCTAATCCTGTGCGAAGCCCGTGACTCCAAGGTGCCGGACTCTTTTCCGGACTCCGAACCGTCCACGCCCCTGCCAATCGAATCCGACTGGGCGCCGATCATGGAATTCACCACCGCGGATATCTTTCAACACTCGCCCTTCGGCGACATTCTGAATTCACTAAAGTCTCTCTCTTTGTCAGGAGAGCCCTGGCTGAACTATGGCCAACAGGATTGGGATGCGGACGACGAAGAAATTCGACGCCCACCCACCACCCACTTCGTAGCCACTGTCGATGATTTAACTGACATGCTCGACTTTGACTACGAAGACATCGATGGTATGGACGACGATGTAGGAGACGAACATGAACCAGCGCCCATAGGGCACTGGAAAGCCACCTCGTTATCGACATATACATGGTGGATACACCCAAAGAAGGCAATGGCGACGAGATAACAGAGGATGACACCTCCAAGAAGCAACCCAAGCGCCGACGTTAGCGGCGCCGCTCTAACTCCTGCCAAAGCAAAAGTGGTGATACCAGCACAGGAGATAATAACACTCCGGATAGTGCCGAAGACAACAACAATCCCCTCCAGCAAGATTTAGAGCAGGAGGATGGAGGAGCCAGCCCTCCTGAAAGAGCGGCAGACAGAGAGGAGGAGGATGACAATTACATGCCCCCCTTCGAAGACGAGGCAAGCCTCGGCGACGATGAATTCGTTGTACCAGAGGATACTGTCGAACAAGAGCGCTTCAAGCGCCGGCTTATGGCCACGGCAAATAGCCTGAAGAAAAAGCAGCAGCAGCTTCAAGCTGATCAAGATCTGCTAACTGACAGATGGACTGAAGTCCTCGCGGCCGAGGAATATAAACTCGAGCGCCCCTCCAAGAATTACCCAAAGTGCAGGTTACTGCCCCGGCTGGAGGAAGAAGCGTATGATACGGCTGATCGGCCACCTCGTGGCCGCGATAGAGAGGCATTCCAGCCAAAAACTCAGCCTCTACCCCGACGCCATTCAAATAAAAAGGCATGGGGAGATACGCCAGACATGCGAGACATATTGGAGGACAAAGCAAAGCATGCAAGATCGATCTACGGATCACGAGGGTGCACAACTCTGCGAGACGATAAACGTCACGCCAGATACAGTAAAAGCAAATCCGGCCGGGCCGAACACAGCGGGCAAGACCCATTCGAGCTGCGTCGCGATATAGCCCACTATAAAGGCGCCGCACACCCCTTATGCTTCACAGACAAAGTAATGGATCATCAATTCCCAGAAGGTTTCAAACCTGTAAATATTGAATCATACGACGGCACAACAGATCCCGCAGTATGGATCGAGGATTTCCTCCTCCACATCCACATGGCCCGCGGTGATGACTTACACGCCATCAGATATCTCCCACTAAAGCTCAAAGGACCAGCGTGGCATTGGCTTAACAGCTTGCCAGCGGACTCCATTAGCTGTTGGGAAGATCTGGAAGCCGCATTCCTCAACAACTTTCAGGGCACTTATGTGTGACCACCAGACGTCGATGACTTGAGCCACATAATTCAGCAGCCAGAAGAGTCGGCCAGGCAATTCTGGACTCGGATCCTTACAAAGAAAAATCAAATCGTTGACTGTCCGGATGCAGAGGCCTTAGCGGCTTTCAAACACAACATCCGAGACGAGTGGCTAGCCCGGCACCTTGGTCAGGAAAAGCCGAAATCTATGGCAGCTCTCACGATGCTCATGACCTGCTTTTGTGCGGGAGAAGACAGCTGGCTGGCTCGCAATAATAACATATCAAAGAACCATGGTACCTCTGATACCAAGGACGGCAATAGCAGGTCATGTAGCAACAAACATAAGCGCCGCATTAACAGCGAAAATACCAAGGATACGACAGTCAATGCCAGATTCAAAAGCTCTAAACCCGGTCAGCGGAAAAAGCCATTCAAACAAAGTACACCGGGTCCGTCTAGCTTGGACTGTATACTCGATCGCTCGTGTCAAATACACGACACCCCAGACAAGCCAACCAATCACACCAACAGGGATTGTAGGGTGTTCAAGCAGGCTGGCAAGTTAATTGCTGAAAACAAGGACAAGGGGCCGCATAGCAATGACGAGGAGGAGCCCCGACAGCCACACACCGGAGGACAGAAGAGGTTTCCCCCACAAGTGCGGACGGTGAACATGATATATGCAACCCACATCCCCAAGAGGGAGCGGAAGCGTGCGCTCAAGGACGTATATGCGTTGGAGCCAGTCGCCCCAAAATTCAACCCTTGGTCCTCCTGTCCGATCACCTTCGATCGCAGGGACCACCCCACTAGTATCCATCATGGCGGATTCGCCGCACTGGTCCTAGACCCAATCATCAACTGATTTCACCTCACTCAAGTCCTTATGGATGGCGGCAGCAGCCTGAACTTGCTTTATCAGGACACAGTGCGCAAAATGGGTATAGACCCCTCAAGGATCAAACCCACAAAAACAACCTTTAAAGGCGTCATTCCAGGTGTAGAGGCCCATTGCACAAGCTCAATTACACTGGAAGTGGTCTTCGAATCCCCGGATAACTTCCGAATCGAAGAGTTAATCTTCGATATAGTCCCGTTCCGCAGTGGTTATCACGCACTGCTCAGGCGAACCGCATTTGCTAGATTCAATGCGGTACCGCATTATGCATACCTCAAGCTCAAGATGCCAGGACCTCGCAGAGTTATTACAGTCAATGGAAACACAAAGTGATCTCTCCGAACAGAGGAGCACACCGCGGCCCTTGCAGCAGAAGCGCAAAGCAGCCTCTCAAGGCAATCGACCAGTTCGGCGCTTCAAAGCCCGGACACCTTCAAGCGCGCTCGGAGCAATCGGCAAATAGACCTCCTGGCGCGATCTGAGCTCACGTAGCAATACGGCGGCCACCCCAATCCCAGCCCAACGGCGAAGCTCGTGCCACACATACATAATTACGCATTAAAAATACCATGGGCACAGGTGGGGAGGGTGGAACAACTGCGGCACGCCCCAAGACGCGGCTTAAACCACACTAGGGGCTTCCCGTTCGGTTATTTTTCTCTTTTTTTTCAGGACATTAATCTCTGGAAACATTATCCGGCAGCACTATTGCCGAACACACGATGCAGCAACCAAGGAGGCAAACAGCTACGTCATACCACGGAATTCCCAGGTGGATTATAGTAACAAGCGAAATATTTGATTTAATACCATTCCTCAGCTTTCCCTTGGAAGGGACATAGTCCTACTCCTTGCTTATCATACTATCTGTATCACTCTGCTTTAACGTAATTTTTTGAATAAACAATGCATGACATTACAACTATTATTGCATTTTTGTTATATATATGTGTGTGTGTGTTCATTAATGACGCCTTGCAACTGTACACTTTGGTACGGCCAATACACCAGGGGCTTACGTACCCCACAATACGGTGTGAAAAGTCCGAACACTTTCACAAGTGCGGCACCCTGAACTTATAGCATTATATGCATCAGCTCTGAATCATGTCTTCGGTCAAATGTTGGGTTTGCCCGGTTCCTATGTTTTGGTACCTTACGTTCCGCTCTATCGGCTAAGGTAGCGGTAGGAGAACTACTGCGATTGTGCCCCGGTTCTGCTGGGTTCAGCACCTCAAAGAGAAAGCTAAAACTGACTGTCATGATAAGGCGAGAGACTAGTCGCTGTTCGGCGAGGTTTTCGAGTCCCTAAAGACTTATGTTGCTTAGGGAGAGGGGCCGGCCCTGTCTGGCTTAAAGGCGTGTATCGCGCCCCGAATTCGGACTTTCGAATACCAGGGGCTTCGCCGAAATTTAAAATTATAGAATTCTATGGCTAAGTGAGAGTGATAAAGCATTATTAGTCCGGTTGCCTTGTTCATTGTGCTTAGCACCTCCCTCGAAGGACCCAAATATGGGAACAAGAGTGCTCAGGTTTATCCCGAACACCCCAGCACTCGTGGCATGGGGGCAGAAGCCGAGGACTAGCCATCTCTCAGATTGATAAACAACCAAACAAAAGGTAATATTTTAAATTCAAACAAGCGTTGCATAGCGCATATGAAACAAGTTTTCATAAATACAGGATAAAACGAGCAAGTCTCACTCAAATATTACATCTTTTGAACACTCGTCCTCTATGAGACGGGCACCCGGCAGAACACCCTCGTAGTACATCTCGGGGTGGTGGTGCTCCTTGCCCTCAGGCGGCCCCTCCTTGATCAGCTTCACGATGTCTAGCTTGACCCAGTACAATTTCACACGGGTGAAAGCCCGGCATGCACCCTCAATGCAGACAGATCGCTTGACGACCTCCAGCCGCGGGCAAGCATCCACAAGCCGCCTCACCAGGCCGAAGAAGCTGTTCGGAAGGGCGTCGCCAGGCCACAGCCAGACTATAAAGCCCTTCATGGCCTGATCGGCCGCCTTATGTAGCTCGACCACCTGCTTCAGCTGGTCGCTCATTGGCACCGGGTGTTCGGCCTTAGCATACTGAGACCAGAATAGCTTCTCCGTTGAGCTTCCATCCTCGCCTGGCAAAATTGTGCGGCATCGGACACACTGCGGGGCAAATCTGCAAATGCTCCTGGAGAGCTCCGGATTCGGGTAAGTAATCGGTAATTTACTTTTACATGCTTGCTTTGCATATAGAAAGCCTTACCTGCCGCTATCTTCTTCATTGCGTCGATCTCCTGGAGGGCCCTTTGGGCCTCGACCTGGGCACTTTTTGCGCTCTCGAGAGCCACGGCAAGCTCAGACTCCCGCATCTTTGAGTCAAGCTCCAACGCCTCGTGCTTCGCCACGAGAGCCTGGAGCTCTTGCTGCACCTCGCCCACCCGAGCCTCGTGCTTCTCTCACTCGGTGCGCTCCTTGGCCGCGTTATCTTCGGCCTTGGTTAGCGCTTGCTTCAGGGTCGCCACCTCGGTCGTGGCCCCTGGCGAATATACGATGATCCTGTCATTTTGCAATCGCGCCTTCTTTTATATATACATATCTATAGACAGGGTATTACTTACCCTTGTTCTCCTCGAGCTGCCTCTTGACAAGGTCGACCTCTTTCCTGGACCCCTCGAGGTCCTGCTTTAGTACGGCGACCTCCGCAGTCAGTGTGGCGGACGCCAGTAGCGAAGCCTGCATATGCATATTGACATACTTATAGTAGACTCCTGCGATATTATTTGATCCTCTGTTCGGCTTTTCGTTGTGAACACCGAACAAAGCATCAGGGGCTCCTGTCTATGCGGTAATATTTCTACTACATTTTAAAACACTTACCTCAAAGCCTGTTAGAAGGCTGGCACAGGATTCAGTCAATCCGCTCTTGGTGGACTGAACCTTCTGGATCACCGCACTCATGATAGTGCGGTGCTCCTCGTCGATGGAAGCACTGCGAAGCGCTTCCAGCAGATTGCCCGGCGCCTTTGGATGGACAGTGGTCACCGGCACAGGCGTCTTGCCCCTCTTAGAAGGAGGCCGCCTGCCCGAGCCCGGAACCACTAGAGGTTCCGGCACAGTGTTCGGCTGAGGGCCGAACTCAGAGCTCTCAGGGGCCCCGTCCCCTCGGCTCCCGGAGTCCGGAAGGTCGCCTTGAGGCACCTCCAGGACTATCTCCCCTCGACCCGATGCCTCTTGAGACAACACCTCGGCGTTGTCAGCAGGATGAGGGGAGGTGGCGGTCGAGACTGGATCGCTATCCATGTCTGACGAGCCCAGGGAGCCGTCCGATGATACATCGATACTGGCTCGTGGCGGCCTGCATAATTATGTTCGGCGTTAGGGAAAGCAGTGCGACAAAGGAATGCTATGAGTTACTCTGGTATCCGAATACTTACGATCTCCCCAGGGGCTTGGCCCTGGGCAACCACTTGTCTTCGCCTTCGTCGGCGGCGGTGGAACTGTCCGGAAGGAAAGTCCTTCCCTTCTTGGACCCTTCGCCCCCCCAGTTGGGGCGGCCTTCCTTTTCTTATCTCCCCCAGACGGAGGGGCAGCATCATCTTCCTCTTCCTCGTCTTCGGGGGAGGAGTGCGCCGCAGAGTCATCGGACGGTGAGTCCGACGACGCCTGGCGTCGGGAACTCTTTTGGGTTCCCTTGGCCTTGTTGGTCTTCTCCGGCACCGTATAAGGAGCTGGAGTCAGCATCTTCGCCAGAAGAGCGTCTGCTGGGCCTTCGGGCAAAGGAGCCGGACAGTCGATCTGTCCGGCCGTCTCCTGCCAGTCCTGTCAGAGGTACGGCAGTTTAGATCTCGCATGGAGTCAATCTATAAAAAATAAGTATCCTGTGAAAGGTAAAGCAGCTTACCACACTGGCTTGGCGCTTCGCTCTGAATCCGCGATCCTCAGTAATGGGAGGGGGACCTCGGCGATTTTGAACAGCACCCTCCAGGCATCTTCGTGAGTTGTGTCGAAGAGCCTGTTCAGAGTTCGGTGTTGCACCGAGTCGAACTCCCACAAGTTGAACTCTCATTGTTGGCACGGGAGGATCCGGCGGTGGAGCATGACCTGGACCACGTTGACGAGTTTGAACTTCTTGTTCACCATGTTTTGAATACATGTTTGGAGTCCGGTCAGCTCTCCCGAACTACCCCAGGACAAGCCCTTCTCTTTCCAGGAGGTGAGCCGCGTGGGGATGCCAGATCGGAACTCGGGGCCGCTGCCCATGCAGGGTCGCACGGCTCGGTGATGTAGAACCACCCCGATTGCCACCCCTTTATGGTTTCCACAAAGGAGCCCTCGAGCCATGTTACGTTGGGCATCTTGCCCACCATGGCGCCTCCGCACTCCGCCTGGTGGCCACCCACAACCTTCGGCTTGACATTGAAGGTCTTCAACCATAAGCCGAAGTGGGGCTTGATGCGGAGGAAGGCCTCGCACACAACGATAAACGCTGATATGTTGAGGATGAAGTTCGGGGCCAGATCGTGGAAATCCAGGCCGTAATAGAACATGAGCCCCCGGATGAATGGGTGGAGAGGGAATCCCAGTCTGCGAAGGAAATGGGTGAGGAACACTACCCTCTCATGGGGCCTGGGGGTGGGGATGAGCTGCCCCTCATCTGGGAGCTGGTGCGCGATGTCGTCAGGCAGGTATCCGGCTCTCCTTAGCTTCTTGATGTGTCCATCCATGATGGAGGAGACCATCCACCTGCCTCCCGCTCAGGACATGGTTGGATAAGGTTGAGGTGGGAAGTGCGGACTTGGGCGCTAGAGCTTGAGTGTGCGAAAACGGATGAGCAAAGGAGGAAGAAGGCATGGATGAAAAGGTGAATCCTTATCCCTTTATATGGGCGGACAAAACTAAGCGTCCCCACTTGCCTGGTAAAACTCGCTCATCCCCCAAGCGCCGTAATCGATGGCGCAGTTGGTTTACCCACGCCCATATTGATGAGAATCCCGTAATAAGGGGACACGATCTCTGCTTTGACAAGACGTGTCGAAAAAGTGCCTCGCGTTATGTGCGGGGCTAGTTAAAGAAAACGGTTCGAATAATCACCGGGCCATGACATAATGTCATACTGTCAAAACAAGTCAGCAAATTAGATTTGCAAAAATATTATTCTCTCGACGGAAGTATGTGGAACATATGTTGCAGGGTCGGACACTATGGTATTCAAATTCTTCTGTGATGTATTCGGAGGAGGAATCCGCCTTACAATGCCGAAGACAATACTGCGCACCGGACTCATCGTCATTGAAGCCTGGTTCAGGGGCTACTGAGGGAGTCCTGGATTAGGGGGTCTCCGGACAGCCGGGTTATATCCTTCGGCCGGACTGTTGGAGTATGAAGATACAAGATTGAAGACTTCGTCTCGTGTCTGGATAGGACTCTACTTGGCATGGAAGGCAAGCTAGGCAATACGGATATGGATATCTCCTCCTTTGTAACCGACCTTGTGTAACCCTAACCCTCTCCGGTGTCTATATAAACCGGAGGGTTTTAGTCCGTAGGAGAACATACAATCATACCATAGGCTAGCTTCTAGGGTTTAGCCTCTCTGATCTCGTGGTAGATCTACTCTTGTACTACCCATATCATCAATATTAATCAAGCAGGACGTAGGGTTTTACCTCCATCAAGAGGGCCCGAACCTGGGTAAAACATTGTGTCCCCTGCCTCCTGTTACCATCCGGCCTAGACGCACAGTTCAGGACCCCCTACCCGAGATCCGCCGGTTTTGACACCGACAGTTTCCATGCAAAGATGTCCCAGTTTCACGGAGGAACTGGATGAGCGCTTCTTCCTATTTGGAGTAGAGTGTTGTTGAAATGTGAGTTGGAGCAGCATTGGGATCCGTTGGATGAATATGAATCGGCTTTGTTTCACCAGATGACTGGAATGCTGAATCTGTGGCAGGCTTCTTAGCTCGCAACAAATCACTCGGATCTGCATTTTTTTGATACTCCTGCAACTCCACTACTGCCATCTGTGCATCGGCGATCTTTAAGCCCTTCTGGAAGCACTCTTCTGCCTTCTTTCGACTGCCAGTGATAGTGATCACCCCTTTAGGACCAGGCATCTTCAATTTGAGGTACACGTAACATGGTCGAGTTATAAAACGTGCATAAGCTGGCCTGCCTAGAATAGCTTGATAAGCACTCTGGAAATCAACAACTTCAAATGTCAACTTTTCTTTGCGGTAATTCTTGGAATCACCGAAAACTACATCGAGGGCGATCTGACCGAGTGATGCAACCTTTTTGCCAGGAATAACTCCATGGAAACTCATATTACTTTCGTTGAGTCTGGACATCGGAATGCCCATTCCTTTCAACGTCTCTGCATATAGTATATTCAGACCACTGCCACCATCCATCAGAACCTTATTCAATCGAGTGCCTTCGACTACTGCGTCGACCACTAGTGCTTGCCTCCCAGGGGTGGCTATGTGCGCTGGGTGATCGGACTGGTCGAATGTAATGGCAGTCTGAGACCACTTCAAATAACTACGTGTCACCGGAGCGACCATGTTCACTTCTCTGTTAATGACTTTCAGTCGACTCTTACTCGCAACATCAGCAAAAATCATCAGAGTGGAATTGACGTGGGGGTAACCATCATCGTCCTCTTCCCCATCCTCAACTTTGTCTGTTTCCTTCTCCTCTTCCTTGGGTTGTTTCTCTCGGAATTGCTGGATTAGGAGTCGACACTGTCGAGTGGTATGCTTTGGGTAAATGAAATTACCCTCTTCATCTTTCTTGATGTGAATGTGGCATGGTAAATCCAGCACATCATTTCCATCTTCATCTTTTACTTTCTTGGGGTTCCACGGTCATTTGGGCTTCCCCTTGAACTTCCCTTGAGTTACGGCCAAGGCTTCTCCAGGAGCAGCTGGCTCGGCTTTGCGCTTCTGCTTTCGACTGGAGTTCCCTCCTCCGGTTTCGTGGGCGACTGTTTTGTGCTTGCCACTCTGGAGTCGGTCTTCTTCTTCACCATTAGCGTACTTGGTGGCAATCTCCATCATCCGAGTCAGAGTCATATCTCCTGTTCGACCGAATTTCAGATTCAACTCCCGATACTTAACGCCTTCTTTGAAGGCACAAATTGCTTGGTGATCTGACACATTCTCCACTGTGTGGTGCAACGTGATCCATCTCTAGATATAATCCCTCCAAGTTTCATTCGGTTTCTGAACGCAACACTGTAATTCTGTCAACCCTGCTGGCCGCTTGCAAGTACCTTCAAATGTTCTGACAAATATTCGAGCAAGATCTTCCCAAGTAAAAATACTACCAGGAGCTAACTGATTCAGCCACGCCCTGGCCGAGCCCTCTAGCATCAAAGGAAGGTGCTTCATGGCCAGTTCACCATTGCCGCCACCGATCTGTACAGCCACTCAGTAATTCTCAAGCCAAGTGTCAGGCTTGGACTCACCAGTGAACTTACTGACTCCAGTTGCCAACCTAAAGTTGGGAGGAATCACCGCAGCCCTGATGGCTCTGCTGAAGCACTCTTTGCCTGAGACATGCACTCTACTGCTGGTTGGAAAATCTTTGTTGGGGCCTTCTCTGTGAGCTCTTTTTCTGTCGACCAGACCCTGAACGAGAATAGATCTCACATCAAAGCCCGGTTCTCTGGGGTCGACTGAAATCCTTCGACCACCACTGTGAGGGCGTCTGTCATCCTACTGCCGAGGCATGTATGATCCACTCCTTGGGGGAGGCGTGGGCCCTCGACGACGATCATCGTGATTGAGTCGGTGATCATACTGCTCATGGTTTCTGTACTGATCTCGTCGGTCTCCACACCCCTCACGCCTCGGGGGCGATCTTGGGCTGTGAGCCGACTGGACTATGTCTGCAACCATGGATCTGCTATGGATCCTATTCCGTGACTGAGATACTAATGTATTCTGCTCTCCCGCCGACGGAGCAAAGCCCGAATCTGCACCAAACCTCGACCAGCTTCTGACTAGGAAGGTTGGATTGACTCTGCTATCCGGGCCGCAGCTGCGAGATTCTGGATCGGAGTTCAGTATACCTGAGTCGGAGGCGGAAAAAGTTGGCGTCGACTGGACTCGGGGATACGCTACCGAGCACGCTCGTCGAGTGCGCGCTGGAGGTTCTCCAGTCGAGTGCGCTCAGCCAAGTTGGCCAGGCACGCCTCCTCCAAGGCCTGGGCCTCAGGGGTTTCTCCAACGATAAGAGTGTGAAGCGCATCCATGTTCCAGCGGCGAAGTTCTTCTCTTCGCTGCGAAGAGAGGGGTTCGGGGCGGTACTCTTCGTGAACACGACACGGATCACCATCTCCGTCACCTCCGTCTTCACGGGTGAAGCCAGGAGGACTGCATGGTCCATTGACCATCAAAACTTCTGCCATGGGATCGATGTTGTCGCACTCAGATGCTATCTCTATGGAGCCAGTCGACAGGTCGAACATGCCATAGAGAGTTTCGTCGGGCTCGATTGCCGCGACTTGGCGGGTGGCCGATTGGCGAGCCACCGCATGCCTCACCCACCGCTGAATCCTCGATCAACCGGAACGCTTGCTTCGGTGGGCTGCAGGGAGGGAAGTCAGCACAGGAGCCGACCGATATTGAGTCGACGGCTGCCGCAGGAGGACGCCACGGATGCACGCGCGAAAGTGCGTCGCCCCGCGGACAGGGAGCGCCTCGACGTCAAGGGGGGCTTCCTGGTTACATAGCTTGGACAGATCCATGACCCTACCCTAGGTACATAGCTTCATCACCCGGTTCAACATAACGGCTATGAGTGACCAGAACGTCATGATCAGAAGATGATGGCGGGTTAGTTGAACTGGATGGTCTGGCAGTAGAGGGGTTAACAACAGTATCATCAGCTGATGGCTCAGGAGGATCCAATTAAGCATTGGCAGCTGGGTCTTCTGGTGCTTCAGTTCGAGGGGGAGAAGTTGGCATGGACGGTTCAGGAGCAAGGACTGACGGGTCTTCCGCCGGTTTAGTTACTTTGGCATTCTTGGACTTGGCTTGGCCACTATGAAAGATGTTATGAGACAGTTAGTACAAAGATGTAGTTTGAAAGACACGGAGGAAAGACGATTTTTTCCTTACCCAGGGGCAGTCTTGAAAGCCGGAAATTGAGTTTGAGATGAGTCGCCAGAAAAGTGAGACACCTCCTGCAGAAGATAAAATAAAGTTAGTAATGCAAGGGAGAAGGTACATTAATGAAAAGTAAAATATGAAGATAAAAGAGACCTCATTCTGGCGTTTTTGAGGAGTTTGTTGAAGAACGGAAGGCGGTTCATCGTCATTCCGGGCCTGACGACGGCTCTCATGTTGCTGCTTTTTCAAAAGAAAATGAGGGTCCAAATAAGCCAAAGGGTGTGAAAACCTTAGTTTCCGGGTTACCAGTCGAAGTTTTTGTCTTGGCAAATGGGCTGAGTCAGAGGAAATAGTTACCTCTTCTTCCACGGCCTAACTAGCCCCCGTGTTGTCCTGGCAATAGTCAGTGTCAATAAGGTCGTTAAAAAACTGGCCAAGGGAGTCAAGGGCTACCTACGACTCAGAAGTATCATCATCAAGCTTTAACATGTCTTCAGCGGTGCTCTTTTTCTTCTTGGACCTCCGGGTCGCCTTCTTGGCAGTTATGGCGGCGGCTCTAGCCTTCTTGGAGGCTTCATGGTTATACTTGGCTTTCCAGAAGTCAGATTTGGCCTGTAAACAAGTAAAACAAGATGAAAGGTCATGCAGGTATTTAAAAAAAACTGCAGAGGAAAATACAAAGAGAAAGAGGTCAGGGGTTCTTTACCTCTGGCGCCGGGTTAAGTTTGCAGAAGGGGTTTAACCCGACTTTACCGCAGTCTTCATATTTGTCGTTCACCAGAAGGGTCGACATTGAAACAATATCTTCTTCAGTTAGTTGAACGGAGCTGTGACGAAGAGAGTCATCTGGGCCTCCACCATATTCATACATCAATTTGGATCAGCGGCTTAGAGGGATGACCCGCCACGAGACCCAGCAACGAGTCAAATCAACTCCGGTTAAGCCGTTCCCCAGTAAGGCGTTAATCCTTTTAATTGATGGAATAAGCTTCTTGCGTTTGGCGGCAGCAAGCTTGTCAGGAAGCGTAAACTTGGAATCTAGACGATCCGCGCGGTAACCCAGCAGTGGTTTCTCATTGGCTGGTGAAGTGTCTTGATAGTAGAACCAGGTCTGATTCCAGTCTTTGGGATGACTCAACAAGACTATCAGGGGGAAGACGGCGCCCTGTCGGCGCTGAATTGAGATGCCTCCAAGTTCCAAGCTAGGGCCATTACTACACTCGTTCTGGCAGTTCAGATAAAAATACTCTCTAAAGAGTTCCACAGTCGGTTCTTGTTGAAGGTACACCTCACAGAGAACTTGGAAATTGCAGATATTGGATATGGAATTGGGCCCAAGGTCTTGAGGATGAAGTTTGAAAAAGTGAAGGACGTCTCTGAAGAATTTTGAGCCGGGGGGTGAAAACCCTCGATTTATGTGGTCAGAAAAGACAATGACTTCACCATCTTTGGGATTGGGCCGTTCCTCGTCCGGGTCAGGTGCACGGTAAGACATAACATTCTTCCCTGGTAAAAATCCTATGGTAAAGAATTCCTTCAAGTTGTCCTCAGTTACTGTGGAAGGGACCTAGTTGCAGACGGTCGGCGCTTTTGACGGCATGATGATCAAAAGACAAACTGAAAAGAAAGTAGCATGCCGGTTCAATTCAATGGTGAAATTAACAGTTAAATGATGATGGTGCAAATAGGTAATGGCTGCTTAAGTAAGGGCTAATGTCATATAAGGGAAAAGTAAGCCGGTGTTGTAAGCCGCCATGACTACAGACATTTGAAGGAAATCAGAGATAGAATTGGCTAAGTATTGAAGCAAACAAGTTTCCTAATTTCTTGATATTATTTTGGATCAAAGGGTTGTTCAAAATGGAAAATATTCGAGACCTAAAAATCTAGCTCAGATGAGTTCATGAGCTCTAATGAGGCCTTTGAACCAGAGAAAGGGATCTGTTGGTATCGAAGATGGGCACAAAACAACTACCGCATGAACACATGTTCTCTTTGGATCAAGAAGAAGCCGTAGTGGAAGAACTACAAGGAAACCATGAGGAACTACGAAGAACACGCAGAAACCTAGAAACCCTAATGCGGATCTGAGGAGCAGGAAGGTGAGCACTTACAACCACGGATCTTCTGCGGAGGTCGCCGCCCTTCTCCGGACCGATTCGGGTTGATGCAGCGGCCAAGGTCGACGGAGATAGAGGTGAAGCGCGACGGCGGCGGAGCTCGAGCAGCGGGAGGGTTGTGAGAGGGAGAAGATGAAGAAGAGATAAGAATGAGAAAGACCATGGCGTGCCTATTTATAAGGGGATAAGCAAACAGGCGGGGGCGAAAATCGAGGAAGACCCAAATAATGATTATCCAACTAAACGGACGCCTCGATTCTCGGAAGACATTAAAAGATAAAGATTCGTTGAGGATGAAATCATAACAGTTTTTTGTGTTTTCAGAAGATGACGTCACGGCGGGTTACAAATTTTTTATAGAGATAGGAAGATGGATTTCATATAAGTATTGAATATTGACAAGGAACAAAGTTCAAAGTCAACCTGGGGCCTAATGTTGGGAATATAGCTACCAAGTAAGACCCGCGCAGGAGGGGCCGGGTCAGCCCCAATGGCGGGTTACAAAAGAAGCCCAGTAACATTCAAGGCGATAGTTTATTAAGACTTATAAAAGGCCTAAGCCCATAGGCGGCTTAAGGCCCAATATTGTAAACCGCCATTGTAAGGAAAGACTTGTAAAGAAAGGCATGTAAAATAAGTCACCAAGCCGAACACGTTTTGTAAGCCGGCCGGGACTTTGTAGGCTGCCAGGCATCAATCCGTGTATATAAGGGGATGACCCGGTGGCAGCTTAGGGGAGGAGACAACAACTCGAAGCCAGGACAAACATATTCGCTCCCTGGTCTTCAAAACCCCAGCAATTCCAAACACAACTAGATGTAGGCTTTTACCTTCATCATAAGGGGGCCGAACTAGTATAAAACCTCTCGTGTCCTTTGTCCCGATTAACCCCTTTAAGCTTCCTAGTTGCGATGGCCCTACAACTAAGTCCTCTCGCTAGGACATCTGCCGTGACAATTCCACGACAGATATGCTTAAATGAATCCTTATGCTAAGTACATGAAAGAAATTGTCACTAATAAAAGAAAGATACCGGATGCCAAAATTTCCACCATGCTTGCTAATTATACTTTTAAGGGTGGAATACCAAAGAAACTTGGAGATCCAGGAGTACCCACTATACCATGCTCCATTAAAAGAAACTATGTTAAAACTGCTTTATGTGATCTTGGAGCCGGTGTTAGTGTTATGCCTCTCTCTTTATATCGTAGACTTGACTTGAATAAGTTGACACCTACTGAAATATATTTGCAAATGGATGATAAATCAACTGCTATACCTGTCGGTATTTGTGAGGATGTGCCTGTTGTGGTTGCAAATGTTACTATTTTAATGGACTTTGTTATTCTTGATATTCCTGAGGACGATAGTATGTCTATTATTCTTGGAAAACCTTTTTTGAATAATGCAGGGGCTGTTATTGATTGCACCAAAGGCAATGTCACTTTTCATGTTAATGGTAATGAGCATATGGTAAACTTTCTGAGGAAACAACCTCAAGTTCATAGTATCAACTCTACTGGAAAAATTCCATCGATTATTATTGGAGGTTTTGAATTTCCTCTACCTACTGTCAAAAAGAAATATGATATTCTTATTATTGGGGATGTGCATATCCCCGTTGAGGTAACATAGTGTTATTTGAAATTTCTCCGGTTCCATGTTATTCGAAATGAGTTTGTTAACAAGACCTGATCAACCTTGTTAGTGGATTCCTTTTGATGAGCATGAGAGGGATGCAACTAAAAGGCACAACCTTCTGTACCTTCCTTTTACTTTCTATTATTTATTTGAAATAAAATAAAAATAGTATTTTCTGTCTGTTAGCTAATTTATCCGTGAAATATAAAAATACCCCGAAAATAAAAGTTCTCCAAAGGCCCTAAAATTTAAATATGATTTTTCTCGAATATTTGAGAATATTTGGCACTGAGAACACAGCACGGGGGGCATCCACCTGGCCACGAGGGTGGACGGCATGCCCTACCCCCTGGGCGCGCTCCCTGCCTCATGGGCCCACGGTGGCCCTCCTCCACTTATTCCTGCACCCACACACTCCTTCTTCCTCCCACAAACATGATTATCCAGTTCAAACCCGAGTCCAAGCTCATTTTGCTGCCATTTTCGATCTCCTTGCTCAAAGCACCTCTCACAAAACTGCTTGGGGGGATTGTTCCTTGGTATGTGACTCCTCCATTAGTCCAATTAGTTTTTGTTCTAGTGCTTTATTCATTGCAAATTTGTGCTACCTAGGTGACCCATGTTCTTGAGCTTGCATGTCAAATGTATATGGTTCGAAGTAGTTCTAATGCATGATATATGCTCTAGGCACTTGTAGGAGTAGTTGCTATCAATCTTGTTGAGTTAAGTTTACTTTTATTTTGAAGTTACTAAAAATTTAAGAATTTTTCATAAAATAATGAAGAGATTTTTGAGGGGCTCATTGAGCCGAAGCTCGAAGGAAAAGCAAAATGAAAAAGCAGAGAGGCCCAAATATAATCTGCCTCGCACCGTGGAGATTCGGCCGTGTGAATGGCCTTCCGATGATTTCTTGAGAGCAGACGGGATTTATGATGATTTTTATGAATTGGCTGAGAATGCAGGCCCCACCGCATTCCTCCATGACCGACGCGAACAGTATCTCTTACTCACCAATATCTTTGTGCAAAACTTTCATTTCCAAGCTAGGAGATCACCACCTACGGTGGAGTTTTATTTATATGATGAGCATAAGGAGATGTCGCTTTATGATTTTTGTCGGGTTTGTTTGATCCCTTTCAAGGGCACAATAGAGGAACCACATCGCGGCGATGTGGATGGGTTTATTGATACCATTACTGTAGGGGAAACAAGGAAGGTTTCCGATGCACGAATCACTAGCATACATTTTCCTGTTTTACGCTACTTTGCATTATTTGCTAGTCGTTGCGTAATTGGTCGCGGAAACTGTGGAAACCTTAGTGTTCCTGATATTATTATTTTGTTCCACAGTTTATTCTGTGATAACTCTGTTAGTATGGGCGGTATTATTGCTAAACGATTAAGTCTGAACCGTACAAAGGGCCCCATCTTTGGAGGCATCTATGCTTCACGCCTAGCTGCACATTTTAACATACCCATTAGGCACTATGAAAAAGAAGAAAAATTGCTGCCCACTGTCTATTTAGATTATAAGAGTATGGTAGCACATGATTTTATTATAAAGAATAGGGAAGGGGAGCTTAAATACAAATTTTTCTTTGATAAACATCATCCTGAGACTATTACCCTGCCTGCTCCTTCCTTGTTTGAATTATCTACAAGCAAGTACCTTGTTCCGCTAGAGGCCATTCACGCCTATCGGAACCCTACATCAGCCACAGAGCCAGAGTCGGAACCACAAGTTGATCCTCCACGACAGTCTAATTACCAGTAGGATCCGGAGATGATTGCCAACGAGTGGCAATCAGATTCTTATTCTTCGCAGTATGACCCAACTATTACTATGGATATCCGCCAGGCCAACTGTGGCCATAGACCAACTTAGGCCAAAAGCCTAAGCTTGGGGGAGTACATATTTCCCACCGACATTACATTCATGTTCACACACTCATTGCTAGATGTCGGTGCTCATACTTTTTCATTGTATCATCCATGCTAGTTTATTTTCCTTTTTATGCTTTCTTCTTGTGTGTTTAATAAACCTTAAGAAAAACCAAAAAAACTAGTTGTAGCTTTTAGCTAGTTTTAATTTCCATGCTTGTAGAAGTAATTAAAAATAAAACCCAAAAAGATTTCCCGTTCTTCTTTTTGCTTGTTGGAAGATTTCGCATGTAAATAGTTTTATTTCTTTTCTTTTCTTGGGGGACGATAGGAGAAGACCATAATTAAATTGATGAAGTGGCTCTTATATGCATTATTGTTGATCTGACAAAAGAGCCCATATTGCCTTGTCTTCTCCTGTTTATTGAATGCTTGCAGATTCCAGCTTAGTCCAATGCACGTGCACTATTATTATTATCCACATCGTTCAGTCGTGCAAGTGAAAGGCAATTATGACGATATATGATGGACTGACTGAGATGAGAAAAGCTGGTATGAACTCGACCTCTCTTGTTTTTGTAAATATGATTAGTTCATCATTCCTAATTCAGCCTATTATGAATAAACATGTTTGCAATGACAACTAGAGATCATAGTTTCTTGTGCCATGCTTGATTAGCTAGGAGCTTATAATGGTTTACCTTGCATGCCAACATGCTATTAAAATGGTTGTGATGTGGTATGATAGGGTGGTATCCTCCTCCGAATGATTTAAGTGACTTGACTTGGCACATGTTCACGCATGTAGTTGAAACAAAATCAACATAGCCTTCACGATATTTATGTTCATGGTGGATTATATCCTACTCATGCTTGCATTTGGTGTTGATTAACTTTAATGCATGTTCATGACTGTTGTCGCTCTCTAGCTGGTTTTTTCCCAGTCTTTTGCTAGCCTTCACCTGTACTAAGCGGGAATACTGCTTGTGCATCCAACTCCATAAACCCCAAAGTTATTCCATATGAGTCCACCATACCTACCTATATACGGTATCTACCTGCCGTTCCAAGTAAATTTGTATGTGCCAAACTCTAAACCTTCAAATAAATATCATGTTTTGTATGATCGAATAGCTCATGTATCAACTAGGGCTATCTGTATCTTCCATGTTAGGCGGGTTATTCTCAAGAGGAGTGGACTCCGCTCCTCACTCACGAGACAATGGCTGGTCACCGGGATGCCCAGTCCCATGCTTTATGCAAACTAAATCAAAATAATTGCAAACAGAACTCCCCCTGGGACTCTTGTTAGTTGGAGGCACTCGTTGTTTCGAGCAAGCCATGGATTGATGCTTGTTGGTGGAGGGGGAGTATAAACTTTACCATTCTGTTTGGGAACACCCTATAACGTGTGTAGCATGTAAGATATCGCCATCTCTTGGTTGTTATATTGACAATGAAAGTATACCGCTCAAAAAATTATTCATCTCAATTTCAAAACCGAGCTCTGGCACCTCTACAAATCCCTGCTTCCCTCTGTGAAGGGCCTATCTATTTACTTTTATGTTGAGTCATCATCCTCTTATTAAAAAGCACCAGTTGGAGAGCACCGCTGTCATTTGCATTCATTACTGTTAGTTTACATTGAGTATGACTTGACTGGATCGCTTTTACCATGAATTACAATGTCTAGTCAGTCCTTGATCTTTAAAGGTGCTCTGCATTTATGTTTTGCGGTCTCAGAAAGGGCTAGCGAGATACCATCTTGTTATATCATATTATGATTGCTTTTGAGAAAGTGTTGTCATCCGAGATTTATTATTATTGCTCGCTAGTTGATTATGCCATTGATATGAGTAAACATGAGACCTAAGTGTTATTGTGAATATGGTTAGTTTATAATCTTTGCTGAAAACTTGAATGCTAGCTTTACATATTTGCAACAACAAGAGCAAACAGAGTTTGTAAAAGTTTTTCTTTATCACTTTCAGTTTATCAACTGAATTGCTTGAGGACAAGCAAGGGTTTAAGCTTGGGGGAGTTGATATGTCTCCGTCGTATCTATTTTTCCAAACACTTTTGCCCTTGTTTTGGACTCTAACTTGCATGATTTGAATGGAACTAACCCAGACCGACGCTATTTTCAGTAGAATTGCCATGGTCTTATTTATGTGCAGAAACAAAAGTTCTCGGAATGACCTGAAACTTCACGGAACATATTTTTGGAAATAATAAAAAATCCTTGCAAAAGATGAGGACCAGGGGGCCCACACCCTAGCCACGAGGGTGGGGGCGCGCCTGCCCCCCTGGGCGTGCCCCCCTACCTCGTGGGCCCACTGGAGCTCCTCCGACCTCAACTCCAACTCTATATATTTGCTTTCACGGAGAGAAAAACCAGGGAAAAGGATTCATCATGTTTTACGATACAGAGTCGCCGCCAAGCCCTAAAACCTCTTGGGAGGGCTGATCTGGAGTCCGTTCGGGGCTCCGGAGAGGGCAATCCGTCGCCATCGTCATCATCAACCTTCCTCCATCACTAATTTCATGATGCTCACGTTGTGCGTGAGTAATTCCATCGTAGGCTTGCTGGACGGTGATGGGTTGGATGAGATTTATCATGTAATCGAGTTAGTTTTGTTAGGGTTTGATCCCTAGTATCCACTATGTTCTGAGATTGATGTTGCTATGACTCTGCTATGCTTAATGCTTGTCCCTAGGGCCCGAGTGCCATGATTTCAGATCTGAACCTATTATGTTTTCATCAATATATGAGAGTTCTTGATCCTATCTTGCAAGTCTATAGTCACCTACTATGTGTTATGATCTGGCAACCCCGAAGTGACAATAATCGGGACCACTCCCGGTGATGACCGTAGTTTGAGGAGTTCATGTATTCACTATGTGCTAATGCTTTGTTCCGGTACTCTATTAAAATGAGGCCTTAATATCCCTTAGTTTCCATTAGGACCCCGCTGCCACGGGAGGGTAGGACAAAAGATGGCATGCAAGTTCTTTTCCATAAGCATGTATGACTATATTCGGAATACATGCCTACATTACATTGATGAATTGGAGCTAGTTCTTTGTCACCCTAGGTTATGACTGTTACATGATGAACCGCATCCGGCATAATTCTCTATCACAGATCCATTGCCTACGAGCTTTCCATATATTGTTCTTCGCTTATTTACTTTTCCGTTGCTATTGCTATCATCACTGCAAAATACTAAAAACATTACTTTTGCTATCATTACCTTTTGCTACCAGTACCACTACTATCATATTACTTTGCTACTAAACACTTTGCTACAGATATTAAGTTTCCAGGTGTGGTTGAATTGACAACTCAGCTGATAATATTTGAGAATATTCTTTGGCTCCCCTTGTGTCGCATCAATAAATTTGGGTTGAATACTCTACCCTCGAAAACTGTTGCGATCCCCTATACTTGTGGGTTATCATATGGTCCCAGCGGTAGTACCGCTCGAGAGCTACAAAGCGGCAGTACCGCTCCTCAGCGGTAGTACCGCTTGGAGCTCTCAGCCTTAGTACTGCTACGGCTCCGTGCTCCTACCGCCTCGACTCGAGGTTTCTCCTATCGTGTCGGGTTTCGCGGCAGCTGCGGCAGTAGGGGCAGTAGTACTGCACTTAGGCGGTAGTACTGTTCTTACCACCGCAGTAGTACCACCCTGGGTCCAGGTCAAGCTCTTCTTTCCGCTCCCGTCTTACTGCGAGACAGTACCGCGAGGTGGAATGGTAGTACCGCTGGGCACATCGATAGTACTGCTCACCCCTGTGGTAGTACCGCCCTGTGCGGGGCTGAGCGAGGGTAACGGTTGGATTGTCTTTACCCCCCCCCCCCTTATAAAAGGAGGTCTTCTTCTCCAAGTTGACTTACCTCTTTTCCCCAAGCTCCATTGTTGCTCCAAAGCTCATTTTCGCCCGATCTCTCTCCTTACCTAATCAAACTTGTTGATTTTCTAGGGATTGGTTGAGAAGGCCCAGATCTACACTTCCACCAAGAGAAATTTGATTCCTCCCACTCATCCCTTGCGGATCTTGTTACTCTTGGGTGTTTGAGCACCCTAGACGGTTGAGGTCACCTCGGAGCCATATTCCATTGTGCTGAAGCTCCATGGTTTCGTTGGGAGCCTCCAATTCGGTTGTGGAGAGAGCCCCAACCTTGTTTGTAAAGGTCTGGTCGCCGCCTCCAAGGGCACCAATAGTGGAATCATGGCATCCCGCATCGTGTGAGGGCGTGAGGAGAATACAGTGGCCCTAGTGGCTTCTTGGGGAGCATTGTGCCTGCACACCGCTCCAATGGAGATGTACTTCCCCTCAAAAGGAAGGAACTTCGGTAACACATACCCGTCTTCACCGGCTCCACTCTTGGTTATCTCGTGCCTTTACTTGTGCAAGCTTTTTGTGTTGTATCCTTAGCTTGCTTGTGTACTTTTTGTTGTTGCATCATATAGGTTTCTCATCTCGTTGCATATCTAGACAACCTACTTTGATGCAAAGTTTAAATTGGTAAAGAAAAGTTAAAAATTATTAGTTGCCTATTCACCCCCCCTTCTAGTCAACTATATCGATCCTTTCACTTGATTATGAATCATTTGATACTTGCGAACCATGCCTCATGGGCAAGATGACTAAGACTCCGTTCTCCGAAACAATGGAGCGAGCTACTGACTTATTGGAAATAATACATACTGATTTATGCGGTCCAATGAGTGTTGAGCCTCGTGGCGGGTATCGTTATTTTCTGACCTTCATAGATGATTTGAGCAGATATGGGTATATCTACTTGACGAAACATAAGTCTGAAACATTTGATAAGTTCAAAGAATTTCAGAGTGAAGTGGAGAATCATCGTAACAATAAAATAAAGTTTCCACGATCTGATCGCGGAGGCGAATATTGGAGTTACGAGTTTTGCCTTCATTTAAAACAATGTGGAATAGTTTCACAACTCATGCCACCTGGAACACCACAGCGTAATGGTGTGTCCAGATGTCGTAACCGTACTTTATTGGATATGGTGCGATCTATGATGCCTCATGCCGATTTACCACTATTGTTTTGGGGTTATGCATTAGAGATAGCTGCATTCACGTTAAATAGGGCACGATCTAAATATGTTGAGATGACACCGTATTAACTGTGGTTTGGCAAGAAACATAAGCTATCGTTTCTTAAAGTTTGGGGTTGCGATGCTTATGTGATAAAGCTTCAGCCTGATAAGCTCGAACCCCAATCGGAGAAATGTGTCTTAATAGGATACCTAAAAGAAACTGTTGGGTACACCTTCTATCATAGATCCGAAGGCAATATATTTGTTGCTAAGAATGGATCCTTTCTAGAGAAGGAGTTTCTCTCGAAAGAAGTGAGTGGGAGGAAAGTAGAACTTGATGAGGTAGTTGTACCTTCTCTTGAATTGGAAAGTAGTTCATCACAGAAATCAGTTCTAGTGGTGCCTACACCAATTAGTGAGGAAGCTAATGATGATGATCATGAAACTTCAGATCAAGTTACTACCGAACTTTGTAGGTCAACCAGAGTACGTTCCGCACCAGAGTGGTACGGTAATCTTGTTCTGGAAGTCATATTACTAGACCATGACGAACCTACAAACTATGAGGAAGCGATGATGAGCCTGGATTCTGCGAAATGGCTTGAGGATGAAATCTGAGATGGCATCCTTGTATTAGAACAAAGTATGGACTTTGGTTGACTTGCCCGATGATCGTCAAGCCATAGAGAATAAATGGATCTTCAAGAAGAAGACTGACACTGATGGTAATGTTACTGTCTAAAAAGCTCGACTTGTTGCGAAAGGTTTTCGACAAGTTCAAGGAGTTGACTATGATGAGACCTTCTCACCCATGGCGATGCTTAAGTCTGTCCGAATCATGTTAGCAATTGCCGCATTTTATGATTATGAAATTTGGCAAATGGACGTCAAAAATGCATTCCTTAATGGATTTCTTAAAGAAGAGTTGTATATGATGCAACCAGAAGGTTTTGTCGATCCTAAAGGTGCTAACAAAGTGTGAAAGCTCCAGCGATCCATTTATGGACTGGTGCAAGCCTCTCGGAGTTGGAATATATGCTTTGATAGTGTGATCAAAGCATATGGTTTTATACAGACTTTTGGAAAAGCCTATATTTACAAGAAAGTGAGTGGGAGCTCTGTAGCATTTCCAATATTATATGTGGATGACATATTGTTGATTGGAAATAACACAGAATTTCTGGATAGCATAAAAGGATACTTGAATAAGAATTTTTCAATGAAAGACCTCGGTGAAGCTGCTTATATATTGGGCATCAAGATCTATAGAGATAGATTAAGACGCTTAATTGGACTTTCACAAAGCACATAACTAGAAGAACATGCTTTCATAAAGCAATCTTTTTTAGCACGCATCCTAGCGGTTCTTTCATTGCACTCATCAATGGATATTCTCATCGCTTTGAGAGACTCATTGATATCATCCTTAGGTGGAATAGATCTAAGTTTCAAAGAATCAACATCAAGAGAAACTCTATCCATGTTCCTAGCCAACTCATCAATCTTAGACAATTTTTCTTCTATTGCATGCACCTTTTTACTAGTGGATCTTTCAGTGTGCCATTTAGAATAATTAACCATAATATTATCTAGGAGTTTAGTAGCTTCTCCTAAAGTGATTTCCATAAAAGTGCCTCCCGCGGCCGAATATAAAAAAAATTCTAGAAGCAAATTCAATCCAGCATAAGTTTTTTTGTATAATCATCCAAATATTCAAACCATGTGTAGGGCAATTACGTATCATTAATTTCATCCTCTCCCAAGCTTGTGCAACATGTTCATGATCAAGTTGCTTAAAATTCATAATATCATTTCTAAGAGAGATTATCTTAGCGGGAGGAAAATACTTAGACATAAAAGCATCTTTGCACTTATTCCATGAATCGATACTATTTTTAGGCAAAGACAAAGACCAAGTTTTAGCACGATCTGTAAGCAAAAACAGGAATAGCTTCAATTTAACAATATCATTATCCACATCTTTCTTCTTTTGCATATCACACAAATCAACAAAGCTATTTAGATGGGTAGCGGCATCTTCACTAGGAAGGCCGGAAAACGGATCTTTCATGACAAGATTCAGCAAAGCAATATTAATTTCACAAGATTCAACATCAGTAAGAGGAGCAATCGGAGTGCTAATAAAATCATTATTGTTGGTATTAGAAAAGTCACACAATTTAGTATTATCTTGAGCCATCATGACAAACAATCCAACACGCAAGCACACAAGAAGCAAGCGAAAAGAGACGAATGGAAAAGAGAAGGGTAACAGAAAAAGAGGGCGAATAAAACGGCAAGGGTGAAGTGGGGGAGAGGAAAATGAGAGGCAAATGGCAAATAATGTAATGCAAATAAAACGGCAAGAGTTTGTGATGGGAACTTGGTATATCTTGACTTGTGGTAGATCTCCCCGGCAACAGTGCCAGAAATGGCTTGTTGACGGGAGATCAAATCTTGACTTGACTTGGTGCAACCTCCCCGGCAACGGCGCCAGAAATCCTTCTTGCTACCTCTTAAGCACTGCATTGGTTTTCCCTTGAAGAGGAAAGGGTGATGCAGCAAAGTAGCGTAAGTATTTCCCTCAGTTTTTGAGAACCAAGGTATCAATCCATTAGGAGACTACACGCAAGTCCCACGTACCTACACAAACAAATAAGAACCTCGCAACCAACACGATAAAGGGGTTGTCAGTCCCTTCATGGTCACTTACGAGAGTGAGATCTAATAGAGATAATAATAACAAGATAAATATTTTTGGTATTTTTATGATATAGATTGAAAGTAAAGATTGCAAAATAAACGGTGCCAGAAATAGCTAGTTGACGGAATATTAATATAATAGAGAATAGACACGGGGGCCATAGGTTTCACTAGTGGCTTCTCTCAAGATAGCATAAGTATTACGGTGGGTGAACAAATTACTGTCGAGCAATTGATAGAAAATTGCATAATTATGATAATATCTAGGCATGATCATGTATATAGGCATCACGTCAGCGACAAGTAGACCGAAACGATTCTGCATCTACTACTATTACTCCACACATCGACTGCTATCCAGTATGCATCTAGAGTATTACGTTCATAAGAACAGAGTAACGCATTAAGAAAGATGACATGATGTAGAGGGATAAACTCAAACAATACAATACGTGCCTTGCTGCCCCTACTGTCACTGGGAAAGGACACCGCAAGATTGAACCCAAAGCAAAGCACTTCTCCCATTGCAAGAAAGATCAATCTAGTAGGCCAAAACAAACTGATAATTTGAAGAGACTTGCAACGATAACAAATCATACATAAAAGATTTCAGAGAAGAATCAAATATTGTTCATAGATAATCTTGATCATAAACCCACAATTCATCGGATCTCGACAAACACACCGCAAAAAGAGTTACATCGAATAGATCTCTAAGAAGATCGAGGAGAACTTTGTATTGAGATCCAAAGAGAGAGAAGAATCCATCTATCTAATAACTATGGACCCAAAGGTCTGAGGTAAACTACTCACACATCATCGGAGAGGCTATGGTGTTGATGTAGAAGCCCTCCGTGATCGACTCCCCCTCCGGCGGAGCTTCAGAAAAGGCCCCAAGGTGGGATCTCTTGGGTACAGAAGGTTGCGGAAGTGGAAATAAGGTTTTGTGGTGCTCCAGGATGTTTTCAGGGTATGTGGACATATATAGGAGGAAGAAGTAGGTCGGTGGAGCCACGAGGGGCCCATGACGGCGGGGGGCGCGCCCAGGGGGGCAAGAGAGCCTCGTTGCCTCGTGGCCTCCTCGTTGATTTCTTGACGTCCACTCCAAGTCCTCTAGATCACATTTGTTCCAAAAATAACTCTCCCGAAGGTTTCATCCCGTTTGGATTCCGTTTGATATTCCTTTTCTACGAAACACTAAAATAGGCAAAAAAACAACAATTTGCATTGGGCCCTGGGTTAGTAGGTTAGTCCCATTTTTTTATAAAAGTGTATAAATAAGCCCATTAACATCCAAAATAGATAATATAGTTGCATGGAACAATCAAAAATTATAGATATGTTGGAGACATATCAGCGTCGTGGCGGGATCTACGTGTGAAGCAGAGTACATAGCTGCTTCGGAAGCAGCAAATGAAGGAGTCTGGATGAAGGAGTTCATATCCGATCTAGGTGTAATACCTAGTGAATCGGATCCAATGAAAATCTTTTGTGACAATACAAGAGAACCAAACACATCAAGAGACGCTTCAACTCCATCCGCGATCAAGTCAAGGAGGGAGACATAGAGATTTGCAAAATACACACGGATCTGAATGTTGCAGACCCGTTGACTAAGCCTCTTCCACAAGCAAAAACATGATCAGCACCAAGATTCCATGGGTGTTAGAAAAATTACAATGTAATCTAGATTATTGACTCTAGTGCATGTGGGAGACTGAAGGCCCTAGAGGAAATAATAAAGTTGTTATTTATATTTCCTTATATCATGATAAATGTTTATTATTCATGCTAAAATTCTATTAACCGGAAACTTGATACATGTGTGAATACATAGACAAAACGAAGTGTCCCCAGTATGCCTCTACTTGACTAGCTCGTTAATCAAAGATGATTAAGTTTCCTAACCATTGACATGTGTTGTCATTTGATGAACGGGATCACATCATTAGGAGAGTGATGTGATGGACAAGACCCATCCGTTAGCTAAGCATAATGATCATTCAGTTTTATTGCTATTGTTTTCTTCATGACATATACATATTCCTTTGACTATGAGATTATGCAACTCCCGAATACCGGAGGAACACCTTGTGTGCTATCAAATGTCACAACGTAATTGGGTGATTATAAAGATGCTCTACAGGTGTCTCCGAAGGTGTTTGTTGGGTTGGCATTGATCGGATTAGGATTTGTCACTCCGAGTTTCGGAGAGATATATTGGATGATAGTATTTGGACACCGGAATGGTTTCGGGACGTTTCGGATATTTATCGGAGTACCGAGGGGTTACCGGAACCCCCCGGGAAGTATTGGGCCAACATGGGCCATAGGGGAGAGAGAGGAGAGCCCACAAGGGGTGGCACCCCCCCCCATGGGCTATCCGAATTGGACAAGGGGAAGGGGCCGCGCCCCCCTTTCCTTTCCCCCTCTCCCCCCCTTCCCTCTTTCCCCCTCCATGAGAAGGGAAAAAAGGGGGGCGAATCCTACTAGGAGTGGAGTCCTAGTAGGACTCCCCCCCTTGGCGCGCCCCTTGGTGGCCGGCCTGCTCCTCCCCTCCTTTATATGCGGGGGAAGGGGGCACCCCAAAGGATAACAGTTGTTCTCTTAGCCGTGTGTCGTGCCCCCCTCCACAGTTTACTCCTCCGGTCATAGCGTTGTAGTGCTTAGGTGAAGCCATGCGCGGATCACATCACCATCACCGTCACCATGCCGTAATGTTGACGAAACTCTTCCTCGACCCTCTGCTGGATCAAGAGTTCAAGGGACATCATCGAGCTGAACATGTGCTGAACTCGCAGGTGCCGTACATTCGGTACTAGACCGGTTGGATCGTGAAGACGTTCAACTACATCAACCGTGTTAACCTAACGCTTCCACTTTCGGTCTATGAGGGTACGTGGACACACTCTCCCCCTCTTGTTGCTATGCATATCCTAGATAGATCTTGCGTGATCGTAGGAATTTTTTTGAAATTGCATGCTATGTTCCCCAACAGGTACAACACCCGTCGCTCATTCAAGAAGCCCGAATCTTCCATGATCATGGTCGGGGCGGCATCATTGTTCGCCTGCTCACCGGTGAATTGTCCCTCGAGCAGTCGGTGCTTGTTGAGGAGTCAGAGGTTATAGCGTTGGTCCTCCTGCGCCTAACGGAATGCTGACGCTGATGCTCTTCCGGCATGGACCGACGTGGGTGGGGCGTTGGCCCGCCGTCAAACGCGTCCTCCATCATCGGGTCGTCCTCGCTCACCTTTGACGAGCTAGTCAACAAGCCGGCCTGTATCCGGGACGCACGACGGGCCTGCCAACTGACCGCACGGTCGACTAACTTGTGTTTTTGCTTCGTCGAGAGGCTCTCCCACGTCACTCTAGAGCTTGTCATCATGGAGACGGCGGTGCAGAGACAAGCAAAGGAACCAGACGTGGTGTTGTGCATATGGTGCCAGACATGGCCACATATAAATTAAATAGGGGGCACCGACGAAGCCAAGTGACGGAGTGTGCCAATGCAGGCGCCGGAGTTGCTTTCTTGGTACCACTAATGTTTAATTCTGAAAGGCGGATAGACGGACGGGCGGGTTTAGTGTTGATGAAGCCGCCCCATCTCGTCTAGTCACGTCGCTCCGGCATTGAACATGTGTAGAGACACGAGTGCGGATGGTGCGCTGCTTCATTGTCGGCTCTAGTGAGAGGCCAGGTCTGCTTTGGGCCGGCATATATGCGGTGCTAACTAACATGAATGCGCTGACTGTGCGAAAAACTGTTAGATCCCTTGGTAGGGTGTCCCACACGTCAGTAACTGTGCACTGGGGCCACCTTCGACCGTGTAGCCACTGACAGATGGGCCCGCGGGGGATGTCCCACATGTCAGTAGCTGCGCCAAGTAATGGTCAAAGACTTTCACCCGACGACAAACCCCCATTTGGGCTTTTGTAAGGGTGGGCCGCGTGGTGGAGGGGAAAAGTGAGGAATGCCAAGTAGCATGGACAAAACTGAGCAGAACTAAGGAAGGAGGGGCATGAAAATAGAAATCCCTTGAAAATTTAAGCTCTTCCCTCATCGAAACGCCTAAGTATGGTAATGGAAGTCCTCCGTATTGAACCCATCTCCGATTATTTCATCATGCTTGGTCCTAGGTTGCTCCAAAACACTAGTAGACACCAGAAAACTAATAAAAGCTAAATAGCACACTAAGTGTGCAATGCTCACAATGAAAAGTGTAAAAACAGTAATCATGCACAATGGACACATATTTGATTCAATGGGACATGATATATGAAGAGAACATGCAACAAATGCGCTCTAAAAATGCTTCAAATATAGAGCCATCAGTGTCCACAGGCTTGTACCGTGCCCATGGGACCCCGTGGGCACAAGGTGTACAGGAAGGTACCGTTTGAGCCAGTGGCTAGTTTTTGGAGGTTGGCTATTTAAGGGACCTTCTTCCACGCTGGTTTGGGTCCGCTCATACATGTTTCTACCACCATTTTGAGCCACAAACCACCTCCCCAACCCTCTATCTCCCCTCTATGTGAAGGGAGATTTGTGGATGGATCTTGGAGCCATTTGTCGATCTCCTCCATTGTTTCCCCTCTCTTCAATCTCCTACTTTCTTGAGTTGCATCTTGTGAGATTGAGAGAGTCAGTTGAGCATTCGTTGCTTGAACTTGCTTTGCATTGGTTTGAGCTCCCTGTATTGATTTGTTCAAGTGAGAGTTCGCGAGTTTATTACTCTTGGAGGCCACCGCCTCCTAGATGGTCTGGTGGTGTTAACTTAGTGATCTCTTTGAGAAGTTTGTGAAGAGTCCTAGGTTGTCAAGGTTCTTACTGATGCTTTGTTGATTGTGGTATGCTCAAAAGACATATGTAAAGGTGTGGTGGTCACCTTTAAGACCAACCCCAAGTGAATCGAGGCTTATCTGTTAGGGGTGACTTGAAAGAGGAGAATATGATCCCGGTGTAGTGATCCATTGAAGATGGCTCTCCTCCTACCTCCCACTCCCGTCTCCACCCTCCCCACCAAGCCCCATGGCGATTCCTTACCTAGATCCCTATGGAAGGCCTTTTTCGTTGGGATTTTGCATCGAGCCTTGCCCTTGCAGATCAGGTACGAAGAAGGTTTGGTTCTACTGTCCATTTCTCTCCCTCCCGGGACTCCAAGGAATTCTTTTTGGTGGTTTCTTTCTCCTCGGCGTCTTTTTCTCTCTCGGTGGATTCAGTTGGCATTGCTCTCCAATGTTGCATTGGTGGTATCAGCTCGGATTTTAAGGTGGACAAGATCAACTCCCGCTCCTTTTGGTTCTCTATATCCAATAACAAAGTGGGTCACTTCATCTATCGGCTCAAAGACAGTATTTGGCCTGATTTTTTTGCCATTTCCACCTGTTCAATGGTCATTTTGCTCAAGCACCTATTGGTGATTCTTGTTGGCATGCTGACAAAGAGCTAGTTGACATCTCGACCCGTTGATCAATGGCACCCAAGTCTTCTTTGGGATTTCTGCAGCCTGGTTCACAATTGGATTCATATTCTAAGACCGTGTTAAGCAAATTTGGATTAATTCATATTGATCATATGGGATTTTTCAACAACAATGATGCTAAAGCATCTTCATCCACATTGTTGGCCAAGAAAAAAGACATGTTGAACATACATCAAGATATTCACATTGGAACTCCAGTGGGTGAACTTGATCTAGGAGAGCTACTACACTAATAAAATCCCACACACTTCGGACCATGTTGGCTCCTTCTGGTGGCGTGACATATTAAAGCTCACCCCCATTTTCCGTGAGATATCTGTTGGGAAACACAGTAATTTCAAAAAAAAATCCTACACACACGTAAGATCCATCTACGTGATGCATAGCAACGAGAGGGAAGAGTGTTGTCTACGTACCCTCGTAGACCGTAAGCGGAAGCGTTATGACAACGCGGTTGATGTAGTCGTACGTCTTCACGATTTGACCGATCCTAGCACCGAAAGTACGGCACCTCCGCAATCTGCACACATTCAGCTCGCTGATGTCCCACGAACTATAGATCCAGCTGAGTGTCGAGGGAGAGCTTCGTTAGCACGATGGCGTGATGACGGTGATGATGAAGTTACCGATGCAAGGCTTCGCCTAAGCACTACAACAATATGACCGAGGTGGAAATCTGTGGAGGGGGGCACCACACACGGCTAAGAGATCAACTTGTGTGTTCTAGGGTGCCCCCTCCCCACGTATATAAAGGAGGGAGAGGGGAGGCCGGCCTCCCTCTCTAGGCGCGCCAAGGGGGAGGAGTCCTCCTAGTAGGAGTAGGACTCCCCCTTTCCTAGTCCAACTAGGAATAGAAGGAAGAGGGAGAAGGAGAAAGGAAAGGGGGGCCGGCCCCCCACCCAATTCGGATTGGGCTTGGGGGGCGCGCCCCCTCCTAGGCTACCTTCTCTTCTCTCCCACTAAGGCCCATTAAGGCCCATATGCTCCCCGGGGGTTCTGGTAACCCCTCGATACTCCGGTAAATGCCCAAACTCACCCGAAACCATTCCGATGTCCAAACATAGCCTTCCAATATATCGATCTTTATGTCTCAACCATTTCGAGATTTCTCGTCATGTCTGTGATCATATCCGAGGCTCCGAACTACCTTCGATACATCAAAACACATAAACTCATAATACCGATCGTCACCGAACGTTAAGCGTGTGGACCCTACGGGTTCGAGAACTATGTAGACATGACCAAGACTTATCTCCGATCAACAACCAATAGCGGAACCTGAATGCTCATATTGGTTCCTACATATTCTACGAAGATCTTTATCGTTCAAACCGCATAACAACATACGTTGTTCCCTTCGTCATCGGTACGTTACTTGCCCGAGATTCGATCGTCGGTATCTGTTCAATCTCGTTACCGGCAAGTCTCTTTACTTGTTCCGTAATACTTCATCCCGCAACTAACTCATTAGTCACATTGCTTGCAAGGCGTGATGAGCATTACCGAGAGGCCAGAGATACCTCTCCGATACAAAGTGACAACTCCTAATCTCGATCTATGCCAACCCAACAAACACCATCGGAGACTCCTATAGAGCATCTTTATAATCACCCAGTTACATTGTGACATTTGATAGCACACTAAGTGTTCCTCTGGTATTCGGGAGTTGCATAATCTCATAGTCATACAAACATGTATAACTCATGAAGAAATCAATAGCAATAAACTAAACGATCATTATGCTAAGCTAACGGATGGGTCTTGTCCATCTGAAAGTGCAACTATCCCTAGGTGGTTTTGGTAAGTCCTAACAACATATAGCTCATTCAGCTAATGCTATTTCAAGATTAATATCTCAGGAAAGCTCAATGATTGGCATGGCATGGATGAGAAAAGTGGACCCCTCAAAATGCTAAGGACAAAAGGATTGGCTCAAGCTCACAGCTCAAGACTCTACATTTTGTATTTTAGTGATCGAATATCACATTGAGTCTATAGGAAAAGCCAATACTATCAAGGAGGGATGATGTGTTGCTTAATGAGGCTCTTGCTCAAAATGCTTAGTGATATGCTCCAAAGCCCTCAACTACTTTCTCACATCCACATATGACCTGAACCAAAAGTCAAACTCAGCCCCACTGATTCTTTCTATCCAGCGCCACTGAGTTCAAATGTCATAGCCACTGCCACAAACCCTAGGCAAATCGGTCTCACCGATAGGGATCTCGGTCTCACCAAGATGGGATTGTAATCTCTCTGTTTCCCTTCATAACGTTTTGGTCCCACTGAGATGAGCGATCGGTCCCACCAAGGTTGCAATGTAAACTCTCTGTTTCCCTTTTGTAACATTTCGGTCTCACCGAAATGAGCGAATCGGTCCCATCGAGTTTACCTGACCAACTCTCTGGTTAGCTTATTACCAAAATCGGTCTTACCGAGTTTGTGTAATCAGTCTCACCGAAATTACGTTATGCCCTAACCCTAACCATATCGGTCCTACCGAGTTGCATGTCGGTCCCACCAAAACTCCTAACGGTCACTAGCTTTGCTGAATCGGTCCGACCGAGTTTATCAATTCGGTCCCACCGAGATTGGCAAGTTGTGTGTAACAGTTAGATTTTGTGTGGAGGCTATATATACCCCTCACCACCTCTTCATTCGTGGAGAGAGCCATCAGAACAAACCTACACTTCCAACTTACTTTTTCTGAGAAAGAACCACCTACACTTGTGTTGAGGCCAAGATATTCCATTCTTACCATATGAATCTTGATCTCTAGCCTTCCCCATGTTGCTTTCCACTCAAATCCTCTTTCCACCAAATCCATATCCTATGAGAGAGAGTTGAGTGTTGGGGAGACTATCATTTGAAGCACAAGAGCAAGGAGTTCATCATCAACACAACATTTGTTACTCTTGGAGAGTGGTGTCTCCTAGATTGGCTAGGTGTCACTTGGGAGCCTCCGACAAGATTGTGGAGTTGAACCAAGGAGTTTGTAAGGGCAAGGAGATCGCCTACTTCGTGAAGATCTACCGCTAGTGAGGCAAGTCCTTCGTGGGCGACGGCCATGGTGGGATAGACAAGGTTGCTTCTTCGTGGACCCTCCGTGGACTCGCGCAGCTGTTACCCTTCGTGGGTTGAAGTCTCCATCAACGTGGATGTACGATAGCACCACCTATCGGAACCACGACAAACATCCGTGTCTCCAATTGTGTTTGAATGCTCCAAACCCTTCCCTTTACATTCTTGTAAGTTGCATGCTTTACTTTCCGCTGCTCATATACTCTTTGCATGCTTGCTTGAATTGTGTTAAGATTGCTTGACTTCTCCAAAGTTGCTAAAATCTGCCAAGAACTAAAATTGGGAAAAGGATAAGTTTTTATTTGGTCAAGTAGTCTAATCACCCGCCCCCCTTTAGACATACTTTCGATCCTACACCATCACATCATTCTCTAATGATGTGATCCCATCCATCAAATGACAACACATGTCCATGGCTAGGAAACTTAACCATCTTTGATTAACGAGCTAGTCAAGTAGAGGCATACTAGGGACACTCTGTTTGTATATGTAGTCAAACATGTACTAAGTTTCCAGCTAATACAATTCTAGCATGAATAATAAACATTTATCATGATGTAAGGAAATATAAATAACAACTTTATTATTGCCTCTAGGGCATATTTCCTTCAATATCGAAGGTACAGGTGGTCTCTGGCACAATGACGCTATTTTGGAAGGATCTTTGGCTAAATGACGTGCTAGAAACCACCCATCCGCATGCCTTCTCTTATGCCATGCACGAGGATGTATCTGTCATGAACTTCTTGGAGAGCACGACGCTTGGTGAAACCTTCGACCTCCCCATGTCCCTACTGGCTTTAGAAGAGGTGCGGGATATCCAAACACTCTCCACACATATGTACCCCTCCTCCATGGTAAATGATGTGTGTCATTATGTCTGGGGCAAGACTAACTTCAGGTCAACCGACTACTACAGATTCTGCTTTAAGGATGCTGAAGCTCACCCTGCCTTTCGCTGTCTATGGAGTTCTCAGTGCATCACGAGGACCAAAGTCTTTGGATGCCTTCTATTTCATGACAGGCTCAACACATGTAACATGTCGAAACGACGTCACTATAACATTGGAGATGATCATGACTGCCTCCTGTGTGGGAACCAGGTAGAGGAAACAGTTGATCACATGATTTTTAGATGCCCTTTTAGTCGCGTTTGCTGGAGAAAACTTGGCATTGACTGGACCACGTCCACCTACGGCTGCACCTCATCCATTTGGTCAAGCAAACTTGGGGTAGACCACTCTTCATCGAAATCTTCCTAGTTGCTGCATGGAGTCTGTGGAAGGAAAGGAACAATAAACATTTCGGAGGCATCCATATGAGTTTAAGGAGGACTTTAGTCTTCTACAACATAGAACCAAGGAGGCTCATAGGTCCTTCATAGCTTCGTTTGTCACCTCTTTACTCTAGGGCTTGTTGTTATAGGTCTTCCTCTCACTACCCACCCATGTTGTGGTAGTGGTGAAAACTCTGTACATACTGATGTAGCTGTGTACCCCCCCCCCATATATATGAAAACACAATAGGAGCCTCTCCTACTGTCTAGTTTCTCAAAAGGGGGAGAACATGGCAAGACACTAGGTGGCGCTCCAGAGCTTTGCATTCATCACCACTCCAACGGACATTAGCACTCTCATGAGTGTTTAATTTCGGGATAAATTCGTGTCCTCGACTCAACTGTGGTTATCTCATTTCTGCACCCTTTACTTTCTACAATTCATATTTGCTCCTATTGATATATCTTTTTAGTTTGAATTGCTTGGTTATCCCTTTGATTCCATATCTTGTGATATTGTGTATGCTTGCTAGTTTCCTTTAAGTGCATGTATGGTTTAGCATAAGTTGTTGGTGCACTTAGTTGAGCCTAGTATATTTAGGATTTGTGCTTGAAAAGTATCCGCTTAGTTTTAATTCCACATTAGGACAAAGCCAAATCCGTTGAAGTTTCAAAATACCAATACACTCCCCCTCCTAGGCGACATCTAGGTCCTTTCACTCTTGCTCACACTCATCACTATAAACATCACCATCATCATAACCTTGATACAGATCAACACCATCGTCTTCTTCATTCACTTGGTCATTGTCATTCACATAAACTTCATTTGCTTGGCTAGTTGGGGTGGCTAGAGGGATTGGGAGCATGCACCCTGACCCTATGTTCAACGTGCAACACACTTCTTGTAGGAGGAGGCATGGAGAGGAGGCACCTGGTTCAAGTCAATATCAAACCGAGGAACTTTGACCTTGGTGGAAAATAACTCGAGTGACTTGTCTTGCGAGACCGCAGCCCGCTCCTTGTACCTTGATGAGTGTATCTTTTACACTCATCACACAGTTGTTTAAATCTGTTAATCTTTCGGGGGTTGGGTGCGACATATGCCAAAGGATGGCTTATCATGGTGGGGGCGAGTAGAACGTCGCCGGTGCCTGGAAATGGGATAAGGCGAAGGCATGCACGCCGGCGAATCTTACCCAGCTTTGAGGCTCTCCGTGGAGATAATACCCCTACTGCTGCTCTGCGGGGTCTCTGCATGATCACTATGACAAAGTGTGTACACGGTTGCTCCTTGAGCTGTTTCCTGGAGGTAGGAGAAGGCAAGGCTAGCTCTCTTCTCCCTATATGATCTGGTCTAGTGCTAATGGATTCCAACCCTTTGCACGGGTGCCCTTGGGGGTTTATATAGGCCTACCCCCAGGGGTACAATGGTAATCCGGCTGGACGCGGGCCCAGCCGTCAGTCTCTCTAGCCGCCGTCTTATCCACCGACTCTTGGAGCCCGCCAACTGGTGCGCCCCGCCGACTGGCTCGGTACGGAGCCGACAGGCCGCGTCCACCGCGGGCGGGTCTTGCCGGCTATAGATTACTGTAGTCGTGCCTCTAATGACGCGGGCTCAGTCATGGGGTCGTCGCGATACCTCTGCCGTCTAGCGGGCGATCACTGTGGCCACTCCCTGTCGCGTCTGGTTAATGGTGCGTGGGGCCCGTGGGAGGGGCCGGCCGACTCCTAGGGGCCGACTTCCAACTGGGCCGACTGGTGGCGCTCTCGCCATCTTCCGTACGTCCGCTGACTGGTGGGACCCGTCGTCCCTGGGTCGTACCGGCAGGCCGTCGTGGGCACAGGACTCCGCCCTCTAGGGCTGACGTCAGGGCCGACATGGCAACAGTGTCGCGCCGGGCGGAGATCTCCGCGGGTACGGCGTACTATGGCCAGGCCTGCCCTTGGAAAAGGGTGGGAGTGGACCTTACTGTGGCCACTCCCCGTCCCGTCCCTCTTTATGAGGGCATGGGGGTTGTTGGCGTCGCGGGCCGACTCCCCATGGTCGGCTTCTCTAGAAGTCGCCAGTCAGGAGTCGGCTCATCCTGAAGTCATCCTTGGGACTCGGCCGCGAGTGGGCAATCGGCTGCCTCGCAACCGACTCTCAGAAGGCGACTCTTCGTCCTGGGGTCTTGAGGGGTACAGCCTACCCCGATGTCTTGAAAGGTTCTGGGCCTGGGTTAGCCTACCCGTGGCCCATTACTCCGACAGTAGTCCCCGAAGCTGGTGAGGCACCGAGGGCGATATGTCGAGGAGCCTCAACAGTTTCTTCTTCCCGGCGGTTGGATCTGGGCCTCGCTAGCCGTCTTCTGTCAAGCCGACTAGTTGGAGCCGGACTTGCTTAAGGCCGACTTGCCCCTAAAAAAGTTTTAACGTCGCGGCGGAGTCCAGGCGGCGTGCCTGATAAGCCTCCGGGTTGCCGACCGTTGTGGACCCGTCGTGAGGCGCCACGTGGCCGAGCCAGTCTGCCCACCCACGCGCGCGATGGGACAGGCCTATAGGTGGGGCCCGCCACTACCGCACCTCGGCATGTGAACGGATCCGTTGTGGCCGTGCGGACGGTTGGGGTTCCGTGCGGTTATTGCACGCAGTAACTTCGTGTGGTAAATCGTGGGGTCATGGGGGCCTGGGCACAGTTAATCCCACGACCGCCCCCTCGGCTTCTTAGCCCACGAGCCTACAAGTAGGCGGGGGGAGGGGGGCGGCGACGCACGCGCGCCCATCCTCCCTACTCCCTTTCGCTCCTTCTTGCTTCTTCTTCCTCTCGCCGCTGCTGCTCCGAACCACGCCGCGCCCGCAGCGATGAGCTCTTCCTCCGCCGCCGCACCTCCTGCCGTGTGCTCTGGAGTGTGGGACGGCTCCGAGGTTGATGACGACGACGTCGAAATCCTCCGCAAGACACGGCGGCTGCCCGGCAGGGGCTTAGTGCGGGTCCGCCTCGCGCCAGAGGGGGAAATATCGCCGACGCCGGAGGAGGGCGAGCGGGTCATATTCCGCTCGCACCTTATGCGCGGCCTGGGGCTGCCGGCGAGCGGCGAGCGGCTTCTTCCGCTCCTTCTTGGAGTTCCACGGGCTCCAGCCGCACCACCTTACTCTGAACACGGTGGTGCTACTGCCTGCCTTCGCCACCCTGTGCGAAGGCTTCCTTGGCGTTCTCCCCACCATCGAGCTCTGGGGTGAGTTCTTCCTGTCCAAGCTCGGCACACACATCGCCGGCATGTCAGCCCAGTGCGGTGCGTTTATCGCGATGCGGAGATCAGTGGCCGACAATCCGTTTCCCACCATCGCACTAATTAAGTCGGTAAAGATGTGGCAGCGGTCCTATTTTTATGTGAAGAACGTCGCCCCAGAAGGCGACTGGGTCAACCTGCCGGCTTACGAAGCTGGCGCGCCGGCTGGAAGGCTCCCCAGCTGGTCACACCGAGCCAATACGTTGTCTCCTGCTGGTGCCGCCGTCGTCGCGCGACTCCGAGTGCTGACGCGGTTGGAGGGCTTGACCGGGGCCGACTTGCTGGCCACCTTCGTGGCGCGCCGAGTCCTCCCACTCCAAGGCCGACCTCACTTGATCTACCAGATGAGCAGTCATCGGGACCCGAGTCGGATGTGCTCCAAGGACATGCCTCACGCGGAGGTGGCGAACACGGTGAACTACATCGCGAACTGCGGTCTCTCGGTGGATTGGCGGTTCGGCAAGGAGCCGTAGTCACACGCCAAACCCCCGCCTATTGTAAGTCGTCTTCCTTCTTCTTCTGTTTCTTTTGTTGCCGAGTCCGACTTGTCCAGTCTGACCGTTTTTTGTTTTGAATCAGAACCCTCTCGTTCCTCCCTCGGCCGGCACCACGGGGCCGGCTCGTTAGTTTGTCCCCGATCGGGCGGAGAGCGACGTCGACGATCCTGACTTGGGGGCGGCGGCTATGGAGGCCGACGCCAAGGAAGGAGGAGGAGAAGCAGGCGGCTCCAGGCCTACGTCCACTTTCACCGACTGGCCTGATGACGATGCTGAGGGGGAAGTCGCCCCGCGTCACCAGCCAAAGGCTGGCCAGCCAAGCATGAGTTCCTCCGCCGTCTTGGACGCTCAAGGCGGCATGAGGAAGCGCCGGGCCGGGCCGAGTACACTTGGTGGCCGGTCGAAGAAGTTTAAGGGAGCGACCGCCGCGACCAAGCGGGAAGATGCAGCCGCGAAAGCAAACCGCTTCCGCAAGGAAGTGAAGAAGCAGCCGTTGGTCTCTGCGTAAGCGCCTTCGTCCCTTATCTTTATTTTCTCTTTATTGATCTTGTCTGAGTCTTTCATATGCTTCCCTCGCTTCAGGGCTCCCCTCACTCTTGAGAGGGTTGCCGCCGCCTCCGTTATGGGGTCGGCGGAGACGTCTGCCACTACTCGGCGGATTGCCCCCGCCGCCGACCTCCGGGAGGCGACGGAGCGGAACGCGCAGGAGAAGCACGAGGAGGAAGAGGCCGCCTGCCTGGAGAAAGCGGAGGCTGAGAAGGTGGAGGCCTCCGCCCTGAAAAAGCTGGAGGAGGCCGAGGTCGTCGTTGCGGCAAGGCGGCAGACTAGGGAAGTCGCGCACCGGCGGTCGGCGGCGTTCGTCACCCCTCTAAACTCTGCGCCGCCGCCCCCAGAGTTCATGTGGCAGTCAGGGGAAGCCGACGGCGAGTTCCCGATCATGGAGAGGGGCGGCGGCGACGCCTCCATGCCAGATGCGGTCGTGCCGCCACCGCCGCCCCCGCCGCCGTCTAGAAGCGCGTAAGGCAAACAGCCGGCGGACCCGCCCTTGCCGCCAACTGAAGACGAGGCCGTGGCAAGGCTACTCCTTCAAGTCGGCTCACCAACGTGCCACCGTCTTGAGAAGGCGACTTCGGCGCCACACCCCTTGGAGACCGGCACCGCCAGCTCGACGATCCCAGACGCCGAAGCGACGAGCGCCACGCCCATTGGGTGGGTGCGAGGAGGCGGCATGGGCCCGCTAAACCAGGCGCTTCTGGATGTCCAGACAAAGCTGCGAGCTGAGAGCGATGCTATCCAAAACTGTACCAAGGCGCACCTGGCGTCGCGGGCATCCATCCGGGTATGTTTTCTCCTTTGTCTTTGTTTTCTTGTTCCTCTCTGTGGGGGCGCGCCAGCGCACCCACTGGGTGTAGTCCCCGAGTTTCGGGCCGGCTGCTGAGCAGGCGGCCCGGAACTCTAATTGGTGAGTTCCGGGTGCTAACTTTTGTCTAAAATACTTGTCGCAGGACTATCACAACCTCCGTGTCACCGCCTTCAACCGCAACGTTGAAGAGCTAGGCAAGCAGACCGCTGACTTGTCGGAGAGCCGGAGTGAGTCCTTTTTCTTCTTTGCGGGGGCGCGCTGGCGCACCCGCGGGCTGTAGTCCCCGAGATTCGGGCCGACTGCTGAGCAGTCAGGCCGGATCTCCCCGGCGACCTTCTTTCTTGATGACTTAACACCCTCCTTCTTCTTTCTCTTCAGAGGCCAACGCCACTCTTCAACAGCAGCTGAGCGAAGCCCACACTGCGTTGCGCGCCAAGGGGGAGTAGTGCAGCAAGCTCGCCGCAGAGCGCAATCTGCTGGCCGCACAATTGGCAGAGCAGAAGGAGTTGCTTAAGAAGACGCAGAAGGAGGCGGAAGAGGAGGAGGCCACCCTCCTAGCCGAGTTCGCGAGCGAGCGCTCCTCCTGGACTGACAAGGAGGCAATGCTGGCCTCCGGCTTCCACGAGATCGAGGACCTCGTCGACAGTGAGCTTCTTTGATTTTCTTCTTCGAGCCGCCCACTATAGGTCGAGCCGACTCCTGGTTTTTTGACTTGTTCTTCATTCTTTCCGTCTTGGTAGACTTCTTCCCCGACCACTCGCAGGCCGCCATTCAAGCTATCGAGGCTGATCGCGAGGAGCGGAGGGAGGATGGCGCGGAGATCGCCGCCAATGCCCCCCGATCCTTGACGAGCATATTCTGAGCATTGGGGCTCGTCTGCGGCCGGCCCACCGGATGCTGCGCCGGCTTCAACGTGTCGGCGCCCAAACGGTCGCTGCCCTGTGGCCAGACATGCAGGCTCCATGCACCCCCAGTTGGACTGCCAACTGGCTCGAGGTCGCGGCTGGCCATCTTGAGGCCTGGAAGGGTTCCTCGGCCCAGGCTGGAGCACGCCGAGCCTTGGAATTCGTCAAGGCGTGGTATCCGGGGCTGGACCTAGACCGGCTGGCCACACTCCGGTCAGAGGCCCAGCCGGAGCTGGCAGCCGCGGAAGACGCCCTTGTCAAGCGTGCGGCAGCGATCGCCGAGTACACCGACACCAGCATCTTTGTCCCCGAGCGGGCTGAAGACGGCGGGGAGGTACCGTCGGAGTGGTTTGGGATGAACCCAGACTACGGCGAGGACTCGGCGGAGGTGATCGGCTCCAGCGTCGAGGAGGAAGACGAGGCGGAGGATGGAAGCGAGACAGAGGCACCGGAAGACGGAGCGGACGGCCAGCCTCCAGCAATGAGCCGTGCCCGCCCGAGCCGACTGCCGCCGGAGGTGATCATGCCGAGACCGCCCAGCCGGCCGCCCCAACATCCAACACCGCCGTCTCCTCCGATCCTCCGAACCCGTCTGCCGCCTCCTAGGCTACCACCTTATCTTTGTTCCTGTTTTAATAGTCTTTGAAAAACTTGTTAATTCGCACAATTCCACCCGTGGGGTGTATTTTGAAATTCTGCTCGAAGATTCGGCCAAGGGCCTCTGTTATGTAAATATTCATCCGACTTCTATCTTTTCTTGCTCATTGCTCTTTTGGCTTTTTCCTTTGCCGCCTTCCCTCAGTTGCCGTCTTTGTCAGTCGGACAGCCGCTCTGCGGAATGCTGCTGGATCAAATTCTTGGTCACTTTGGGAAGGCAGGTACTTAGCCGTTTTAGAGTTGTTTAGCAAGTCGGATAGAAGGCGGCGAGCCGACTGTTCAAGAGTTGGTTTGCAAAAAGGCTGGAAGCCGGCTTTAAGCTATGTTTATGCTTTGAGTCCTTAGTCATTTTTCATGTGGACGCCCATTCTTCCTTACTCCTACCCACCAGACAGTCACTCTACAAGCTGCGGCTTCTGACAGGAGACGGCTTAGGCGCCACACACTACTTGTCCGGCTGCAGGAAGCATTTCATAGCGCAGGGCGGCAAGTCCCCGGGCCGACTAGTCGAACCTGGTGCCAAACGACATAACAAAGAGTAATATACTCGAAGGCATAATTCTTATCATATAGATAAAAGAGGGCAGTCTCCGAGCTCTTCTCGGGGGGCCGAAGTCTTGGTACTTTTAATACAAAGGGTAGCGTGGTACATACTGCGTTTAACTTTAAATTTTCGGAGGAGATTTGCATTCCATGGCGGCTCTGTCTCTTTGCCGGAGTCGTCCCTCTTGCGTGCTCGGCGATTTTGAGCGTCGATCAGGTAGTAGGAGTCGTTGCCCAGCACTTTGCTAATGATGAAGGGGCCTTCCCAAGGCGCCGACAGCTTGTGCTAGCCGGCTGTTCGCTGGATCAGTCGGAGCACAAGGTCGCCCTCTTGGAAAGATCTCGGCCTGACCTTCCTGTTGTAGTATCTGTGCAAGCTCTACTGGTAGATGCTGGACCGGCTGAGTGCCAACAGCCGGCCCTCTTCCAGCAGATCGACACCGTCTTGACGTGCTTCTTCTGCTTCTTCCTCGGTGTACATGGTGACTCGCGGGGAATCGAACTCTATGTCCGTTGGGATGATGGCTTCAGCACCGTAGACGAGGAAGAAAGGCGTGAAGCCGGTTGACTTGTTTGGAGTCGTGCGCAGACTCCAGAGGACGGCTGGCAACTCATCGAGCCAGCAGCCAGCCGAGCGCTCCAGAGGCTCGACCAGTCGGGGCTTGATGCCGGACAGGATGAGGCCGTTTGCTCGCTCCACCTGGCCGTTTGACTGTGGATGGGCGACGGGCGCTAGGTCCAGTCGGATGCCCTGTGTCGCGCAGAAACGAGCCAAGGCGCCTTTGGCAAAATTCATGCCATTGTCGGTGATGATGTTGTGTGGTACGCCGTACCGAATTGTGATGTCGGAGATGAAAGTCACGGCAGTCGGACCATTCGGTTTCTTGATTGGCTTCGCTTCTATCCACTTGGTGAACTTGTCCACCGCGACAAGTAAGTGAGTTAAGCCACCTCGTGCCGTCTTGAATGGTCCCACCATGTCTAGGCCCCAAACTGCGAAGGGCCAGGCAATGGGGATGGTTTTGAGTGCAGAAGCCGGCTGATGCGGCTTGGAGCGGAACTTTTGGCACCCTTTGCATTTTTGGACCAATTCCTTGGCCTCTTCTAAGGCCGTTGGCCAAAAGAAACCGTGTCGGAAGGCTATGGCGACGAGTGCTCTTGAAGCCGCATGATGGCCGCACTCGCCTTGATGGATGTCTTTGAGAATTGCTTGGCCTTGCTCTGGCTGTACATAGCGCTGGTAGACACCAGTGATGCTGCGCCTGACCAGCTCTCTATTGACTATGGTGTAGGCTGCCGCTCGGCGTTGTACTTGCCGAGCTAAGATCTCATCAGTCGGCATCTCTTTGCTCACTAGGTATTTGAGGATGGGCTGGGCCCATGAGGGTGCTGCTATTTCTTCGACTGCCAGAACTGCGACTTGGACGAGGGCGGCTGGGCTGGGAGGTGGCGGGCTGGAGTCAGCAACCGCTTGCTGGATTAATGAAGTCCCCGAGCCGACTAGTGCAGCCCTTGGGCCGAGTTCTGGAGTCTTCGGGCTGGTCGCCATGGTCCCCGGGCCGGGTTCTGCAGTCCCTGGGCCGGCTTCGACTGTGGCGGCTTTGGAGCCATCTGGCAAAATCCTCGTACCGTCTGCCGGAGCTCTGGAGTCGGATCCAACTTCTTCGGGAGGAGCCGGCACAAAGATGGAGTCTGATTCTGGTGAAGGCTTGACAGACGGCTTGAGGAGGCGTTGAAGGGCGACGCCGGATGGTATTGCTTGGCGGGTGGAACCGATTCGTGCCAGGGCGTCTGCTTGGTCGTTGTCATTTCTTGGCACATGGAGGAACTCGCACCCCTCGAAATATCCACTAAGTTGCGGCACGAGGAAACGGTAGCTCGCCATGTTTGCATCTTTGGCGTCCCAGTCGCCAGACGACTGCTGGACCACTAAGTCCGAGTCGCCATAACACAGGATCCGGCGAATGCCAAGTTCTTTGGCAAGCCGGAGCCTGTGAATGAGCGCCTCGTATTCGGTGACGTTGTTGGAGGCGGCGAAGTGGATTTGCAGTGCGTATTTGAGCTTGTCGCCTTTAGGAGAAGTGAGGACAACACCGGCTTCCAAGCCGGTGCGCATCTTGGAGCCGTCGAAATGCATCCGCCAATGGGTGGAGTTGGGCGCTGGTGGTAGGTACTGGGTCTCGGCCCAGTCGACGAGGAAGTCGGCCAGTGCTTGTGACTTGATGGCGGTGCGGGGCTGGTAGTAGATGGTGTAGGGAGCTAGCTCTATGGCCCATTTGGCCACTCGGCCAGAAGCATCTCGGCTTTCGATGATCTCGGCAAGTGGGGCCGTGCAGACCACAGTGATTGGATGCTCTTGAATGTAAGGCTTCAACTTCTTGGCGGCAAAGTGCACGCCATAGCACATCTTCTGGTAGTGGGGGTATTTCTGCTTGGAGGTCGACAGCACTTCACTCAGGTAATATACCGGTCTCTGGACAGGCAGTGCCTTGCCTTCCTCCTTGTGTTCCACTACAATGACTGTGCTGACTACCCGGCTGGTGGCAGCGATGTACAGGAGCATGCGCTCCTTAGGAGTCGGAGCCGCCAGAACGGGTGGAGTAGTCAACATCTTCTTCAACTGGCAAAAGGCTTCGTCCGCCTTGTGGTTCCACTCGAAAAAAGTGGTCTTCTTCATGAGTTGATATAAGGGGAGAGCTTTCTCGCCCAGCCGACTGATGAATCGGCTAATGGATGCCAAGCAGCCAGTGAATTTTTGCACGTCCAGCAGTCGGCTGGGTACCTCCATCCGCTCAATGGCCTTGATCTTTACAGGGTTGCACTCTATGCCGCGTTCAGAGACCAGGAAGCCAAGGAGTTGGCCGGATGGTACTCTGAAGACGCACTTCTCAGGGTTGAGCTTGATCTGGAATCGGCCCAGGTTCTGAAAGGCCTCCTTGAGGTCTTCCAGTAGTGTTCCACGCTTCTCTGTCTTCACCACCACATCATCCACATAGACGTGGGCGTTTCTGCCGAGTTGCTTGAGGACGCACTTCTGCATGCAACGCTGAAAGGTGGCGCCGGCATTCCTCAAGATGAACGTCATGGTTAGGTAGCAGAAGGCTCCAAACGGTGTGATGAAGGCGGTCTTCCGTCTGTCAGCCGGGTTCAGCTTGATCTGGTGATATCCTGGATATGCATCCAAGAAGCTCAACAGCTCGCATCCGTCTGTGGAGTCTATCACCTGATCAATTCTTGGCAAAGCAACTGGGTCCTTGGGGCAAGCCTTGTTGAGGCTTGTGTAGTCAATACACATTCGCCACTGCTTGTTCTTCTTCAGTACCAGGACCGGGTTGGCTAGCCACTCTGGAAAGAATACTTCCATAATGAAGCCGGCTGCTAGGAGTCGGGCTATCTCTTCTCCGACAACTCTTCTCTTTTCTTCTGATAGGCGGCGCAAGGGCTGCCTGACTGGCTTTGCATCAGATCGGACATGTAACTTGTGCTCGGCGAATTCCATCGGTACACCTGGCATGTATTTGGGGGACCATGCGAAGATGTCCCGATTCTCATGGAGGAAATCGACGAGTGCGCCTTCCTATTTGCTGTCGAGGTTTGCGCCTACGATAGCGTACCTCTCTGGGTGCCCCAGATCCAAGGGTATCTTCTTTGTCTCTTTGGCCGGCTTGAACGAACCCTCAGCCTCCGACTCCTTGGGGTTAGGCGACACCTCTAGCTGCTTGCCGGCCATCGCCACAACCCGGTCAAGGAGCCGCTTCTCAGCCGCGATCACCAGGGACTCAGCCAACCGACTACTTTCATCCGCACAGGCAGACGACTTCCGCTGGTCGCCGGCTACGGTCAGAATCCCCTTGGAACTAGGCATCTTTATCTTGAGGTAGGCGTAGTGGGGGACCGCCATGAACTTGGCCAAGGAGGGTCGTCCAAGTAACGCATGGTATGGGCTCTCGAGATCCACCACCTCAAACCAAACTGACTGTCGGCAGAAGTGATCTTTGTCTCCAAAGAGGACGTCAATCAGGATCTTGCCGGTTGGTGAGCAGGAAAGGCCAGGAACAATGCCGTGGAACACAGTCCGGTTATTCTGAAGCTGTCTTTGCTTGATTCCTAACTTCTCCATGGTGTCCTTGTACATGATGTTGATGCTGCTGCCTCCATCTATCAGAACTTGCGAGAAACGAGCAGCTCGTCTATCTGTGGCAAAGGTGGGGTCCAAGACCAAGGCATAGGAATCCGGACTCGGCATGACCTCTGGGTGATCAGCTCTGCTCCAGCTGATAGGCTTCTCGGACGAGTGCATGAATTCTGGTGTCTCTAATGCTACTGCATTCACCTCTTGCTGCTGCATCCGCCTGCTACATCGATCATCAGCCACGCTGGTAAATACCACGTAGGCTCCGTGCTCTTCGGGGTACTCGTCTTGTACTGCACCGACAGGCCTGACAGCCGGCTGCTGGGGCGGAGGCGGAGGCTGCTGCCCAACAGGTGAGGGAGGCAGGAGGCCGTCTCCTTTGGCGATCCTGGTGAGCCAGTGGCACTTCCGGGTGGTGTGATTCGACGGCTTCGCGCCGCTGTGGAACTTGCAAGGACCATCCAGAGTCTGCTCGTATGAGAAAGCCGGAAACCAGTTGGGCTTGCCGCCTTTCTGTCGCTTGGGTGGAGGCTGCCCTTCCGGCTGCTGGTCTTCGACTGTCGCCACTTGTCGGCTGTTGGAAGCCGGCTGTGGGGCCTTGCGCTTGTGGTCACTCTGCTGTTGTCGCCGACTGGCGTCTCCAGCCGGAGTTCTAGGAGCCTGAGGGTCCACTTTTCCAGTCGCACTAACTTGAGTCTCCGCCTTCATGGAGGAGTCGGCCATGGCATACTTGTCTGCTATGATCAACAGCTCGTCGAGGGTTTCTGGCTCGTCACAGAGGAGCTTGTGCTTGAGGAGGGTGCCTTCTCTGCACCCGGCGGTGAAGTACTCGATAGCCTGCACCTCGTGCACGCCCTCACAAGAGTTTTGGAGCTCGGCCCAACGCGTGAGGTAGTCGCGAGTCGACTCGTTGGGGCCTTGCACGCACAAGGAAAGCTGGCGAGGTTTGGGAGGACGCTTGTACGTGCTTGTGAAGTTGCGGATGAATGCATCGGTGAAGTCGACCCAGCTGTTGATGCTGCGGGGCTTCAAGTTGTTTAGCCATGTCCGGGTCGTGCCCTGGAGCATGAGCAGAACGTATTTTACGACAACGCGCTTGTTGCCGTTTATGTTGACGGCCGTGGAGTAGTCAACTAGTCAGTCCTCTGGCTTCACGGAGCCGGTGTACTTGGGCGTGTCTCTTGGGAGCGCGAACCCTTTGGGAAAGGGCTCATCTCGAATGCGGGGCCCAAAACAAGGTGGACCTAACTCATCTTCTTCTTCCAGCGCCAGGGATCGGTGAAGTCGGTCGATCCGGTGGCGGGCGTTGTTTTCTCCGACTCCCTCTCGGCGGCCAAGGTGGTCACTGAGAGTCGGATGGTCAACAGGCGGCGGGGAGACTCGCCTTTCCTTGCAAGGAGGAGGAGGCAGACAGTCGTCCCGTTGTTCTACTGCTCTTGGGCGGCCGTCTTGGTCACACTATGGTAATGCGAGTCCGACTGCGGCTGACAGGCGGATCCTTGTCTTTCCTTCCTCGGGCGCCGCCAGTCGGTGTCCGAGACGTCGCGCCTTGGTCTCGGCGTGGAGGCGGGTCGTTGTTTTGTCGCTGCGGCGCCTCTGTGCGGCAGCCGGCCTCGTTCTGCGCGGCAGCCGCGTCGAGGAGCCGCTGGACTCCCTCCATCATCAGGCGGCGCTCTTCGCCCTCGAAGTTGTCCAGCTCGTCCGCCGCCGCCTGGGCGGCTCGAATGTTCTCCGCTGGCGTGGCGTACATAGGGAGATTTGCCCCGAATAGGTTGGCGATGGCCACGCCGCGCTGCTGGACCACGCCTAGGCGGCTGGGCCCAGTTGGGGCTGGCGAGCCACATACAGCGTGATCCATCTCACGCTGGTAGGCTTCTGACAAGCGTCTCATACTAGCCAGCTTCTTCGTGCCTTCGACGAGCTGAAGGCGGCGCGCCTCCAACGTCTCTGCGTCAGCGTCTTCCAGAATGGGCGCCGTCAGTTCTTGCGGTGCGCTCCTCCGCCGAGACGCTCGTCATGATCGATGACGAGCACCTCTGTGACGGTGCTTCCATCGCTCTCCGCACGAGGGAGCGGCTCATCGTAGACCACCACATTGGTGGGGAACGCGTCGAGCGACGCGGTGTCGGAGTCGACCAGCATCGGGTCGGTGGAGCCTACAGACTCCAAGTCCACGGCAGGCTCGCCGGCGACGTGGAGTTGGTCAAGGAGGCCCGCGAGGAGGTTCTTGGGGCCACCCGTCCCTGCGTCGGATGCAGGCTCGTCGGAGAGGCGAACCTCGCCGACAAGATCGGCGAGGCAGCTGGCTGCACAAGCGATCTCCACGCTGTGCAGCGCGTCGGCGCAAACTCCATTTGGCGTGCCGGGCTGGCTGCGCTCGCCAGTGAGGAAAAGGGTTCCCGTCTAGAACAGGTCTACGGATGATGGTGCACCAGGCCCCACGGTGGGCGCCAAATGTCGAGGGTTGGGTGCGACATATGCCAAAGGATGGCTTATCATGGTGGGGGCGAGTAGAACATCGCCGGTGCCTGGAAACGGGATGAAGCGAAGGCATGCACGCCGGCAAATCTTTCCCAGCTTCGGGGCTGTCCGTGGAGATAATACCCCTACTGCTGCTCTGCGGGGTCTCCGCATGATCACTATGGCAAAGTGTGTACATGGTTGCTCCTTGAGTTGTTTCCTGGAGGTAGGAGAAGGCAAGGCAAGCTCTCTCCTCCCTATATGATCTGTTCTAGTGCTAATGGATTCCAACCCTTTGCATGGGTGCCCTGGGGGGTGTATATAGGCCTACCCCCAGGGGCACAATGGTAATCTGGCTGGACGCGGGCCCAGCCGTCAGTCTCTCTGGCCGCCGTCTTATCCGCCGACTCCTGGGACCCGCCGACTGGCTCGGTACGGAGCCGACAGGCCGCGTCCGCCGCGGGCGGGTCTTGCCGGCTGTAGATTATTGTAGCCGTGCCTCTAATGATGCGGGCTCGGTCATGGGGTCGTGGCGACAGCTCCGCCGTCTGGTGGGCGATCACTATGGCCACTCCCTGTCGCGTCTGGTTAATGGCGCGTGGGGCCCGTGGGAGGGGCCGGCCGACTCCCAATTGGGCCGACTGGTGGCGCTCTTGCCGTCTTCCGTACGTCCGCTGACTGGTGGGACCCGTCGTCCCTGGGTCGTACCGGCAGGTCGTCGTGGGCACAGGACTCCGCCCTCTAGGGCTGACGTTTAGGGCCGGCATGGCAACAGTGTCGCGCCGGGCGGAGATCTCCGCGGGTACGGCGTACTGTGGCCACGCCTGCTGTCGGTGTCAAAACCGGCGGATCTCGGGTAGGGGGTCCCGAACTGTGCATCTAGGTCGGATGGTAACAGGAGGCAAGGGACACGAAGTTTTACCCAGGTTCGGGCCCTCTTGATGGAGGTAAAACCCTACGTCCTGCTTGATTAATATTGATAATATGGGTAGTACAAGAGTAGATCTACCACGAGATCGGAGAGGCTAAACCCTAGAAGCTAGCCTATGGTATGATTGTTGTTCTGTATGTTGTCCTACGGACTAAAACCCTCCGGTTTATATAGACACCAGAGAGGGTTAGGGTTACACAAAGTCGGTTACAATGGTAGGAGATCTGCATATCCGTATCGCCAAGCTTGCCTTCCACGCCAAGGAAAGTCCCTTCCGGACACGGGACGAAGTCTTCAATCTTGTATCTTCATAGTCCAGGAGTCCGGCTGAAGGTATAGTCCGGCCATTCGGACACCCCCTAATCCAGGACTCCCTCAGTAGCCCCTGAACCAGGCTTCAATGACGACGAGTTCGGCGCGCAGTTTGTCTTTGGCATTGCAAGGCGGGTTCCTCCTCCAAGTACTTCATAGAAGATTTTGAACACAAAGATAGCGTCCGGCTCTGCAAAATAAGTTTCCACATATTGCCATAGAGAGAATAATATTTACACAAATCTAATCTGCTGACGTATTCCGTGGTGCGACATCACACCACGGCCAAGCCTTTATTCGAATCGTTTTATTGTCCCACCTCAGCGTGTCATGCGAGGTGGTTTCCTTGGCACGTCTCGTCAAAGCAGAGATCATGTCCCCTTATTTCGGGATTCTCATTAATATGGGCGTGGGTAACCCAACCGCTTCTAGGACTCCTAGACTATAGGCAAGTCCAAACGGCCACGGAGAGGACGCCTGGTATGCACCCTCTTTATAAAGGGACAAGGCTTTTATTTTTTCCCTCCCGTGCTCAATCGAATCCTTCTCCCACCCCAAGATCAAACGCCCAAAGTTCAGGTCAGGAGCTCCAAACCTTCAATCATGTCCGGATCTAGCCTTCAAGGCCGATGGATGCCTTCCTCCGTTATGAAGAAAGACATCAAAAAGTTGAGGGAGGCCAGGTATCTGACTGCCGAGGTTTTGCATCGGCTGCCTGCCCGAGGGCAGGCCGTCCCCTCCCCCGAACCCAACGAGAACGTCGTGTTCGTCTCTCACTTCCTCCGAGGTCTAGGCCTTGCTCTGGATCCTTACGTCAGGGGTTTGATGTTTTATTACGGGCTAGATTTCCATGATCTAGCTCCGGACTCCTTTCTTCATATCACGACATTTATTGTCGTGTGTGAGGCCTTCCTCCGGGTTACCCCTCACTTTGGCCTGTGGCTCAAGACCTTTGAAGTAAAGTCGAAGATGATCGAGGGGCAACATGCGGCGTGCGGAGGTGCCTCAATACGCAACATGACGGGAGCTCCATGGCCCAAAGGTTCCATTCCAGAGGTGTCTGAATTGTGGCAACAGGAGTGGTTCTACATCACGGCTCCTAGAAGTGCCAACTGGGCGGCCGCCCCTGTTTTCCGCTCGGGCCCTCCACCACAACTGATGTCATGGATCAGCAGAGGTCTGAGCTGGGGTCCAGCCAAGGACGTGTCTATACTGTAAAGCCGCATTCGAGATCTCTTCAATGGAGATTTTAGTTTGGTTGCGGTAATACAAGTTATGCTGGTTCGTCAAGTCCAGCCTTGCAAATGCCGGCCCCTTCGCTTATGGGAGTTCAATCCCGAGGGACCGCGTGTCATTCAAAATTTCCTTGGTCTGACGCACGAGGAGATGTACGAGTCATTCTTCGGACCTCAGGTAGAGTGTCCGGAAATCACCGAGGACGTGGGCCTGAGCAGTAACCGCGCCGCCGAACAGGTAAGGAATCTTCCGGCCGAACATACTATCTCTCATTTGTTACGAAGTTATTTCTGAGAGTTCACTTTTTGACCAGGACTGGATAACAAAGGCGAAGTTGATTTGGTGTTCGGCCCCCCTCCCTGAGGGTTTGGACAATCCGGTATTGGAAAAGATGCTCCAGGTCGCACCTTGCCCGGAGCCCTTGAAGGAAGATACTGGGGAGGATAATACGGGCGGATGCGGGCCCCCAACGCTGCCCACTCTAACCAAGGGAGCGAGCGTCTCCATGAAGGAAGACAACCGGAGGAGAAAAAGGACTGCACCCGGGGATTCGGAAGCCGATGCTTCCAAACGGGAGAAGAAGTCTCCCACAGAGAGTCCTACCTTGGGGGTGCTTTTGCTGCACAAAGTCCACGGGGGGATCAATTCTCCAGCGAGTCGTAAGTGACTCGAAATACTTTAATAGTACAGGTGTGCCCTCTTTTTCTTCTAAGAAAAGAACCATCGCATTTATTTTTGCAGTTCGGGCCTTAGCCCCTCTCAAATGAACTCGTCTTCGGGGGATCTTCTTCCAGAGATGATGGAGAGCGAAACGCCTCCTCCGGACTCCTCCGCTCCGGAAGCGGGTGACGCCGAAGTGTCATCGCGGAGGGCCTCTCCGAGTCCGGTGAGGGCAGAAGATAATCCCATTGACCCCCGAAGCTCCCAGTGTCCGGCTCCCGAAGAGAGCAGAAAAAAGAGTTCGGCACTGTCTGGTGTGCGATTGGATGTTCTGAGGGAGTTGGTGGGGCGAGCGGCCATCTCAGATGAACACCGTGTGCTGATGAATACGGTGATGGAGAGAATCTTGTCCGCTGAAAGCGGATTGCATGAAGCTTTTATGAGTCTACTGACAGGCTTTGAGGTACGTAAAATAACGTATGATAGTCCTGCACATGCTAGGTGTGCCCTGTGTAGATAGTAGCCCCTGAGACTCTGGTTGTCGTCGGAAACAACGACAAACAGAGGATCGTATTCCCAGGTAATAACCATACTGCCTCTATGTCCAGGTGATGGAAGCTCCGGTGGCTAGCCGGACTAGCGAGTTTTCCCATTTAAAACGGTAGTTGGATGCGGCAGACGCCGACATCGAGCTTGTTAACAAAAGGCTTGACGAGGCACAGGGTAAGTGTCATTGTCTGGTAAACGCCACACAGTAAGAGAAGCATGATGCGAGTATCTTTAATATGTTGTGACTGCAGATGGAGCTTCCACTGTTGAAGCCTTGCGGGCAGAATTTTCCCGGGCCAACGAACAAGCGAGGTTTAGTAATGCGGCTGCTTTGAAGGCGGCCGAAGAGTTGAAAACCGAGAAGGCCGCGCATGGCGAGAGCCGAGATAAGATGGCCAAGATGGACATAGAATTAAAAGCCGCTGCCGACCGTTGCCGGGTTCTTGAAAAGGAAAACCTAGCGAAGGCTTCGGACCTTGAGAAGGCTGCTGCGACGAGAAAAGACATTCGCTCTACTATGAGGGCGAAGAAGGAGGAGCTGCGGGAAGCCGGGGATATTGTAGCTGGGAAATCCTTTATGTTGTGGAGGAAGTTCGGAGATCCATGGTATGCCTCTTTGGATCGGCTGTGGAGTTTGGAGGATGTGTATATGGATTTGGCGGCGAGCGCTGCCGATGCGGCCAAGTACTTCCAGGGTCAGACGGACCGTGAAGTGGACCAGTTGTTTTGGACACAATTCCATTCTCCCGAGCGTCCGCTTTCATTGACTGACCAATTAGCCGAATGGGCCAAACTGAATAGGTTGTCCGGACTCGCCATGAGGTCTGTTGTGGACCAGCTATGGCCGGAAAGGCCAAAACCGAACAGCTATTTCAGCTTGGTGCAGCAGCTCCTTGGCGTGGTGCCGCGCATTAATGCGATGAAGAGGTCGGCGTGCATAGAGGGCTCACGGATGGCCTTTGCCCGTGTTAAAGCATACTGGGCGGAGATGGATGCTACCACTGTTGCAGAGCGAGATTCGGCCATAGGTCGAATGGCTGCTGAGCACTACTTTGAAGAAGTTCTTGAGGGTGCTCGTTTGATAAAGACCCAGTGCTCAAAAAATATTATGTTTGAGTGATATGTAATCTCATTGTAAGCGAAATGCTTTTATAAATTTTTATGAGGCTATTTTTATACTTTTGCCTGAAAGTAATATGATGCCTCCTGGGCAGCCGTTTATGTATACATGTGTATAACCTGAAAGATTGCAGCCGTCGGCTTCAACCCCCATGCATATAATGCGGAGGTGCTTGCAAAAAACACGCGTTCACACTTAACCCAACGTCTTGGTCCTATTAAGGAGGTGATAGCGGAGCGAGCGAGGCAACCGGACTATAATGCTTTAGCACTTTCACTTAGCCATAGGAGTTTGATAGTGGGGCTACTAGATAGCCCCTGGTGGCTCCGCACTCTCCCGATCCCGGGGTGCGTACATGCCTGGCCGGAAAACGGCCCTCCGTTAAGGCGGAGGAATTCTAACATTCCAACAGTTCATCGAGTGGTTGACCAGTCTCACGCTATATCATGACAGTCAGTTTTCGGCTTTCTCTACTGAGGTGCTCGTCCGGATGAACCAGGGCACAATCGCAGTAGTTCTCCTGGTGCTACCTTAGCCGGTAAAGCGGAACGTAAGGCACCAAAACACAGGAGCCGGGCAAACCCAACATTTGACCAAAGACAATGATTCGGAGCTGATGCATATAAGGCCAAACTCGCGACGCCAAACACTCCCTAAGGTATTCAGTCTTTATGGTATAAACCGGGCCCAAATAATGGCCTTTGTAAGAAGCCCCTTGTGTCCAGGTACGTGCATTGTTCTGGCATGGCCACATGCCAAGACGTCAGCATCCTTCTCAACGGTGGATATGTATCAACAAGAGACAGTAAAAAAGGTTTACGTAGGGTCTTAATCTAAAAAGAATCCTTGGAGCGGGTCCCTGCTGCATGTCTGCGCCTGTGTCTCCATTGTGCCGTATCCTGGACGGGTGTAGCACGATGATCGTCTGTAAAAGAGAGGAATTTAGGTGAAAAGGTTTTCGTGCAAAAGGATAGTTTTTAAAGAAACCATGTATAATTCAAGATGAGAAAAAATTGCCACTTGTCTGCACGCGTTGAGCCCCTTGTATTGACAAATAGGGGTGTGACCACTTATCCGGTATAAATAGCGGCGCCGAACTTGATTAATTGTGTCTGAGGTCTTGACGACCTATTGGATGCTTTTGTTGGTCCGGGCGCCTTTAGTGTGCGGCTGCCAAGGCAGCCGCACTCTCTTCGGTGCGCAGAGATCGCTTGATATTTCCTTTCGCTGAAATGATGCCACGTGGACCGGGCATCTTGAGTGTGAGGGAGCCGTAGTGTGGTATTGCATTAAAGCGAGCGAATGCTTCGCGTCCGAGCAGTGCTTGATAGCCACTTTGGAACGGAGCAATGTGGAAGGTTAAATGCTCGCAATGGAAGTTATCGGGGGAGCCGAATATAACTTGTAGTAGGAGGGAGCCCGTACAACGAGCCCCTGGGCCTGGCGTTACTCCTTTAAAGGTAGTATTGCTATGACGAATTTTTGTTGGGTCTAACCCCATCCCGCAGATTGTATCCTGATATATTAGGTTTAGACTGCTGCCACCGCCCATCAAGACTCGTGTGAAGTGATGTCCGCCAATTACTGGGTCTAATACCAGGGCTTCCCATCCTGCGTGTCGGATACTTGCTGAGTAATCGCGATGGTCGAAAGTGATCAGTTGAGACGACCAGTGGCAGGACTTCGCGGTGACAGGCACTTGGGTATATTTTCCTGGGAGTGCCGTGTTGTTTTTTCCCTTGATCACGTGTAACACGTTTATTGTTTTGACTTTTGGTGGAAATTTCTTTTGTTCCCCAGTGTCTTGCTTGAGAGGCTCGTCCTCGTCTTCACTTGGTGTATCCTCCCCCTTGTGTACGGCGTTGAGCTTGCCGGACTGCTTGAAGACCCAACATTCTCTGTGGGTATGATTAGCCGGTTTACCAGGGGTACTATGGATCTGACATACTTGGTCCAGAATTTTGTTGAGGCTGGACAGTTCATCCCTGGTGCCTTTAGAGGGCGGCTTTTGCTGACCTGGCCGAGAGTTTGTGAATCCGGCGTTTACTGCCATGCCCTTCGTGATGTCTTCTTTATTCCGGCGTTTGTTATTGTTGCGCCGTGATTTCCCGTTTCCATCTCTAACTTCAGATGTACTGGGGTCGCTGGTGCTGCATCTGGCTAGCCAGCTGTCCTCACCCGCGCAAAAGCGGGTCATGAGGCTTGTTAATGCGGCCATCGTTCTCGGCTTATTTTGGCCGAGGTGTCTGGCGAGCCATTCGTCATGGACGCTATGCTTAAAAGCTGCCAAGGCTTTGGCGTCCGGACAGTCGACAATCTGGTTCTTTTTAGTAAGAAACCTATTCCAAAGCTTTCGGGCTGACTCTCTGGGCTGTTGAGTTATATGACTCAAATCGTCCACATCCAGAGGTCGGACATAAGTCCCTTGAAAATTTGCCTGAAAGGCGTCTTCGAGCTCTTCCCAACTTCCAATGGAGCTTTCGGGGAGGCCTTTAAGCCAGTGACGAGCTGGCCCTTTGAGCTTGAGGGGTAAGTACTTGATGGCGTGGAGATCATCTCCTCGAGCCATATGGATATGAAGGATGTAGTCCTCAATCCAGACCCCAGGGTCTGTTATTCTGTCATATGTCTCTATGTTTACGGGTTTGAATCCCTCTGGAAATTCATGGTCCAGCACCTCATCGGTGAAACATAAGGGGTGTGCGGCACCCCTGTAGCCGGGTGTATCGCGTTGTTCGGATGTTTGTTGTGTTGCATTGTATGCTGGGGCGCGCTTGCGTGGTCCATAGATGGATCTTGCTGCGCCGTCCTTTGGGTGCGAGCCCTCGCATGGGTCACGTGTTGTATTGTGAGTGGCGTTGTATGCTGCTCTGTGTTGGTAGAGGGGTCGTTTATCCGGCCAGGTGGCTGCTTTGATATTTGGTTGTGGGGGGTCTGAGGCCTCCTCATCGAATTTAGGTAGCAGCTTCCGCTTTGGGTAGCTCTTGGAGGGGCGATTGTCGCCGTACCTTGCTGCTGTGTTGCGTATTTTACTCCATCTGATTTGGAGTGTGTCTTGCGCAGCCTTGAGCCTTTGCTTCTGTTTTTTAAGACTCCTCGCGGTGGCAACAAGCCTTTTACGGGCATTCTGCTACTCCGGGTGCCTGTCCGGCATTATATCGTCCGGACCATTATCCTTGATAGAATTTGTTTGTTCGGTTTGATTATCCGGATTGCCGCTGTCCGGCAGCGGTTCGCCCTGCTCCAGCGCTAGGTGTGTGTGATCGTTATTTCTGTCGAGGCGCGATTTGGGGCGGCGCTTGCATTGCCGCTTTGACTGCTTCTCGAGGGAACAAGCCTTCGGTGCGTCCTTCCGCTCCTCGTTGTCATCTTTTGGTGCGTCCACCATGTATACGTCATATGACGAGGTGGCTTTCCAGGGCCCAGTAGGCGCTGGTTCTTCATCGTCTCCTTCATCGGCGTCCATACCGTCGATGTCTTCAGAGTCCAAGTTGAGCATGTTGGTTAAATCATCGAAAGTGGCTACAAAGTGGGTGGTGGGTGGGCTTTGAATTTCTTTATCGTCTGTATCCCAACCTTGCTGACCGTAGTCCGGCCAGGGCTCTCCTGATAAAGAGAGAGACTTTAGTGTCTTCAGAATATCGCCAAAAGGCGAGTGCTGAAAGATGTCCGCGGCATTAAACTCCATGATCGGCGCCCAATCGGATTCGATCGGCAGGGGCGCGGAGGGTTCAGAGTCCGGAGAGGAGTCCGGCTCCATGGAGTCACGAGTCTCACGGAGTGCGGGGCTGGTGTTCGGCTCGATCGCCGTTGGGATCACAGCCCCCGAGGCGGCGTCCAACTACCCATCCTCGATCGGTGCAGTTGGCTCCGAATTAAGGGTCGAAGCCGATGCGGGTGCGGCCTCCAGGGCACTGTTTGGCGGCAGAGCTAGATCATGCTCGTCGTGACAGTGCGGCGCGCTCGGCAGTGGCTCGAATCCGTCGAGGATCAAGTCCCCGCGGATGTCAGCCGTGTAGTTTAAACTTCCAAATCTGACCTGACGGTCAGGGGCATAGCTTTCGATCTGCTCCAGATGGCCAAGTGAATTGGCCCGCAGTGCGAAGCCGCCGAAGACGAAGATCTTTCCGGGGAGGAAGGTCTCACCCTGGACTGCATCGCTATTGATGATCGTAGGAGCCATCAAGCCTGACGGCGACGACACAGAGGAACTCTCAATGGAAGCACCAATGTCGGTGTCAAAACCGGCGGATCTAGGGTAGGGGGTCCCGAACTGTGCGTCTAGGCCGGATGGTAACAGGAGGCAAGGGACACGAAGTTTTTCCCAGATTCGGGCCCTCTTGATGGAGGTAAAACCCTACGTCCTGCTTGATTAATATTGATGATATGTGTAGTACAAGAGTAGATCTACCACGAGATCGGAGAGGCTAAACCCTAGAAGCTAGCCTATGGTATGATTGTTGTTCTGTATGTTGTCCTACGGACTAAAACCCTCCGGTTTATATAGACACCAGAGAGGGTTAGGGTTACACAAAGTCGGTTACAATGGTAGGAGATCTGCATATCCGTATCGCCAAGCTTGCCTTCCATGCCAAGGAAAGTCCCTTCCGGATACGGGACGAAGTCTTCAATCTTGTATCTTCATAGTCCAGGAGTCCGGCTGAAGGTATAGTCCGGCCATCCGGACACCCCCTAATCCAGGACTCCCTCACCTGCCCTTGGAAAAGGGTGGGAGTGGACCTTACTGTGGCCACTCCCCGTCCCGTCCCTCTTTATGAGGGCATGGGGGTTGTTGGCGTCGCGGGCCGACTCCCCATGGCCGGCTTCTCTGGAAGTCGCCAGTCAGGAGTCGGCTCATCCTGAAGTCGTCCTCGGGACTCGGCCGCGAGCGGGCAATCGGCTGCCTCGCAGCCGACTCTCAGAAGGCGGCTCTTCGTCCTGCGGTCTTGAGGGGTGCAGCCTACCCCGATGTCTTGAAAGGTTCTGGGCCTGGGTTAGCCTACCCGTGGCCCATTACTCCGACATAATCTTATAAAATCTAAGATATTCCCTTTGATATTGCCACTAACGACTGATGAATGCAAGAGATTACAGTATCCTATCTTTATTTTGTTTCTGCAAGAAAAGAAGCCATACATGGACAAGAACAATCATTTACAAGGAAAGAAGCAAAATGGAGAAAGAAGAAATTAAATGGGAGGTTAAATCCCGAGGTAGGTGAATCTTTTTTTAATACTATGTTGATAGGATCTTGAACTTGAGACGTTTTTTCTCGAATGCCATATTGAATTCATATTCCAACCAGTTATTCCAGTAATCCAAACTGATGGAGAGAGCCGCACAATATATTGCTACACAAAACAACTCAAACATAATAAAAATTACATCGAGGCCCCATACCACGGAAGGATCACTATTGTCCCGGAATGAGTCGTTGTTGCCGCTCCCTTACCAGAGCCGATTTGACCTTGTTGATGACAATGGGAAAGTATTTGTGCGCGTGCCCTTAAGGAGCATCGCCCTGGAGGCGCAGTCGTCACAGTTAACCCTTTAATAGATTTGAAGTACTTGACGCCAAATCTTGCCATCGTGCACGGACGACAAGTAACTCTAACATCGCTGCTCCAAGGAGACAGTAGGATTCTACTCCAGAGCTCCATCGACTACGTCTAGACGGATGAACTCCATGAGGATCGAAGCATGAAAGACAAACTCAAAGAAGAAGCCCCGCCATCCACCTGAGCATCGCACCCACGAGGACTAAAACAAACTGAACTACTAGCCAGAGCAGAGGCACCAATTCTTTCTTCCCCATGGCTGACCACTGGACTAGCAGGCAGAGGGGATGCAAATCCACAGACTCGTTGATGAAGTTTCAAGGGAGAGTTTGCCCTTGTCGTCGGGTGGAAAGGTAAAAATTATGTTTGTTGTTGCGTTGTTTTAAACTTATTTGGTTCTACTCCCTCTGTCTCATAATATAAGAGCGCTTTTGACACTAGTCTAGTGTAAAAAACGCTTTTATATTATGGGACGGAGGGAGTAGTTTATTTATGTTATTAACTTGCCAATAGAAGATATATTTTGGTAAGCTATGTAGACTATCTTGTGTCAGCATAGCCACACCAAAAATGAACCAAACCCGGTGGATACACCCATGACTTACCGAACTCTTGTGGACTGACATCACGTGACTAGTTTAGTGCTCCCCTCCTAACGGTGCCACACCCTATGGTCTCAGATACAAACAAAAAGAGAAACGTACTCCAATAACCAGATAATAATAACAATAATGCAATGGCAACATCCAGCATCTCGTTCATCACTAGCAGATCCACAGACAGAACCAAGCCGGATGAGCGTTCAGTAAGCGGCCACTAATCAACCATTCGATTCCATGATCCCCTCCCCCACCACCACCACCATCACCGAGGGCCGCGCACGCCCCCACGCCGGCGACCGACGACTCGTTGACTCACTAGCCTTTTCAGACGTATATGAGCGCATCGCCACTCGTCACTCCTCAGCTCACCGCTCCGTCCGTCAGCCTCACTACCTCACCGGCCGTCCAAGCAACTTCCACCGACTAAAATAATGCCGAGCATCTATCCCCTCCCCTTCCTGCTCCTCGCCGTCCTCCTGCTGGCCGGCGAGTCGAGCTCGCAGCCCGCCTCCGGCGACCAGGCCACCCTCCTGGCCATCAAGAAGGGCTGGGGTGACCCCGCGCAGCTCGCGTCGTGGGACCCCGCCGCCCACGCCGACCACTGCAGCTGGACCGGCGTCGCCTGCGAGGGCGCCGGCGCCGGGCGAGTCGTCACGGGGCTATCCTTGCAGAAGCTGAACATTAGCGGCGAGGTGCCGGGGTCTGTGTGCGACCTGGCGAACCTGGCCCGCCTCGACCTCTCCTACAACAACCTCACCGGCGCCTTCCCCGGCGCCGCGCTCTACCGCTGCGCCCGGCTCCGGTCCCTCGACCTCTCCTACAACGGGTTCGATGGGGCCCTCCCGGATGACATCGGCCTGCTGTCGTCCGCGATGGAGCACCTCAACCTCTCGGCTAACCACTTCTCCGGCGCCGTGCCAGCGGCGGTCGCGGGGCTTCCGCTGCTGAAGTCGCTGATTCTTGACACGAACCAGTTCACCGGCGCGTACCCGGCGGCCGAGATAAGCAAGCTCACCGGGCTTGAGAAGCTCACGCTTGCCGTGAACCCTTTCGCGCCGGCGCCGGCGCCGTCCGAGTTCGCCAAGCTGACCAACCTGAGCTACCTCTGGATGGCCGACATGAACATGACCGGCGAGATCCCGAAGGCCTACTCGAGTCTAGTGAAACTCGAGATGCTCTCTGTGACGGGGAACAATCTCACCGGCGGGATCCCGGCGTGGGTCTTGCAGCTCCCAAAGCTCAAGTACGTGTACCTGTTCAACAACGGACTCACCGGCGAGCTCCCGCGCAATATCACGGCGGTGAATTTGATGGAGCTTGATGTGTCGTCGAACAACCTCACCGGAGAAATACCGGAAGACATCGGTAACCTCAAGAACCTGAGCATATTGTTCATGTACACCAACCAGCTCACCGGCACCATTCCCGCAAGCATGGCGACGCTCCCCAAACTCAGTGACATCCGGCTATTTGAGAACAAGCTCTCCGGCGAGCTCCCGGCGGAGCTCGGGAAGCACTCGCCGCTCGTCAACCTCGAGGTCTGCAACAACAACCTTTCCGGCTCGCTCCCGGAATCACTCTGCGCCAACGGGAAGCTCGACGACATCGTCGTCTTCAATAACAACTTCTCCGGCGAGTTCCCGAAGAACCTGGGCGACTGCGTCCTGCTGAACAACATCATGCTCTACAACAACCGCTTCTCCGGCGAGTTCCCAGCGAAGATATGGTCATTTCCGAAGTTGACCACTCTGATGATACATAACAACGGTTTCACCGGGGCTCTGCCGGCCGTGCTATCTGAGAACATCACGCGGATTGAGATGGGGAATAACAAATTCTCTGGCTCCTTCCCAACGTCGGCAACCGGGCTGAGCGTGTTCCAGGCGGAGAACAATCAGCTCTCCGGCGATCTGCCGGTCAACATGAGCAAGTTTGCCAACCTGACTGATCTGTCAGTGTCCGGCAACCAGCTAACTGGTTCCATACCAGCATCAGTCAACTTGTTGCAGAAGCTCAATTCTCTCAACTTGAGCGGCAACCGACTGTCCGGCACCATTCCACCTTCCAGCATCGGATTGCTTCCATCGCTGAATATCCTTGATTTATCCGGCAATGAAATCACCGGTGCCATACCGCCGGACTTCAACAACCTGAAACTCAACAAGCTCGACATGTCGTCAAACCAGCTCACCGGCGAGGTGCTGCCCTCGTTGCAGAGCGCGGCATACGAGAGCAGCTTCGTCGGCAACCACGGGCTCTGTGCTAGGAAAGGCTCGGGGGTAGACCTCCCGAAATGCGGCAGTGCCCGCGACGAGCTCTCGAGGGGCTTGATCGTCCTCTTCTCCATGCTCGCCGGCATTGTTCTCGTCGGTAGCGTGGGCATCGCATGCCTGCTCTTCCGGCGGCGGAAGGAGCAGCAGGAGGTGACCGACTGGAAGATGACGCAGTTCACCCATCTGGGCTTCACCGAGTCGGATGTGCTCAACAACATCCGTGAGGAGAACGTGATCGGCAGCGGCGGGTCCGGGAAGGTGTACCGCATCCACCTGCCTGCCCGTGCCGGCGGCGACGAGGAGCACGGCGGCAGCGGTGGCGGCAGGATGGTGGCCGTGAAGAGGATATGGAACGCGAGGAAGCTGGAAGCGAAGTTCGACAAGGAGTTCGAGGCGGAGGTGAAGGTGCTGGGCAACATCCGGCACAACAACATCGTGAGGCTGCTCTGCTGCATCTCCAGCCAGGACGTGAAGCTGCTGGTGTACGAGTACATGGAGAACGGCAGCCTCGACCGGTGGCTGCACCACCTTGACCGCCAGGGCGCGCCGGCGCCGCTGGACTGGCCGACGAGGCTGGCCATCGCCATCGACTCGGCCAAGGGGCTCTGCTACATGCACCACGACTCCGCGCAGTCGATCGTGCACCGGGATGTCAAGTCCAGCAACATCTTGCTCGACCCGGAGTTCCACGCCAAGATCGCCGACTTCGGGCTCGCCCGGATGCTTGTCAAGTCCGGCGAGCTGGAGTCCGTGTCAGCCATCGGCGGCACGTTCGGGTACATGGCCCCAGGTGAGGAGCTCAAATTCATTCATTAAGTTGCCATTTCAACTTGTGAAAATTCATTGGTGATTGTAGCGCTAACTGGGGTGAGCTTGTGCAGAGTATGCGTCAAGGCTGAGGGTGAACGAGAAGGTCGACGTCTACAGCTTTGGCGTGGTTCTGCTGGAGCTGATCACCGGCAAGGTCGCGAACGACGGCGGCGCCGACGTCTGCCTGGCGGAGTGGGCGTGGCGGCGGTACCAAAAGGGCTCTCCGTTCAACGACGTGGTCGACGAGCACATCCGAGACCCGGCTAACATGGCGGACATCCTGGCCGTGTTCACCCTCGGCGTGATCTGCACGGGGGAGAACCCTCCGGCGCGGCCGTCCATGAAGGAGGTCCTGCAGCACCTCATCCGGTGCGACAGGATGTCCGCTCAGGCAGAGGCGTGCCAGCTGGACTATGGCGGCGACGGCGGCGCGCCGCTGCTCGACGCGAAGAAAGGCAGCCGGAGGAGGGACGTGTCGGACTCCGGCAGGTGGGACGACGACGAGGAGGACAGCGGCAACTTCGTGGTGCACGCGGTTTAGCATAGGCTGATAGAGTGACAGGCGTACGCCCACCCACAAGAGCAGTTCAGGTGCACCATGTACACTAGCACTGCAAAGTCCATAGCTGCTAGAGCTCATCCCTGGAGATGTATAGCTCGCAGCCCTACTGCACCAGTGCAGTAAAAATGTATAGCAATAAGTGTTGAGGCGTCAATGTAGAAGAGGTTTGGGCCATGCACCCCCGCAGTCGAAGCGTCGCCAGAGCAGACTGGAACGAAACTCCTAAAAGGTGGAAGTAGGCCCTTAGTCATCACATCAGCAAACTGTTGTGCGGTCGGAACATGAAGAACCCGAATGCGTCCAAGGGCTATCTGTTCGTGCATAAAGTGAATGTCCAGCTCGCTGTGCTTTGTCCGGCGATGACGAACAGGGTTGGCAGAAAGATACACCGCGAAAACATTGTCACAGTAGACAACAGTGGGATGTGAGACGTCGTGATGCAACTCCTGAAGTAGCTGTCGAAGCCAGGTGCACTCGGCGACGGCGTTGGCCACTGCGCGGTACTCGGGCTCCGTGCTAGAGCGCGACACTGTCAGTTGTCGCTTGGACGACCATGAGGCAAGTGAGGGACCGATGTAAACGTTGTAGCCAGAAGTGGAGCGACGTGTGTCGGGGCAGCCAGCCCAATCAGCATCAGAATAGACCACCATATCCATAGAGGAAGACATCGTGAGGGTGATTCCAAGGGACATCGTGCCGCGGATATAGCGGAGAATCCGTTTCATGAGCGTCCAATGAGTCACGAGGGGCGTGCATATGAAGACACACCTGCTGGATAACATACTGCAAGTCTGGTCGGGTGAGGTCAGATACTGGAGAGCACCAACAATGGACCGGTAGAATGGACCGTCCGACGCTGGCGAACCCTCGAGAGCAGAAACCTTGGCCTTCGTATCAACAGGAGTAGCGACAGGATGACAGTTGAACATGACGGCACGCTCAAGAAGCTCATGCGCATACTTCTGCTGATGGAGAAAGAAGCCGTCGGGTCGCTGAGCGACCTCAATGCCAAGGAAGTAGAGGAGAGCACCCAAATCCTTGATATCAAACTCATCACGCAGCCGAAGAGTAATCTGCTGAAGAAGGGCTGTTGAGGAGGCCGTCGGGATGATGTCGTCGACATAGAGCAGTAAGTAAGCAGTCGTGTCGCCATGGTGGTATACGAACAGTGAGGCATCCGAGCGAGTCACATGGAAGCCCAGTGTCTCAAGAAAACCGGCGATATGCTGGTACCAGGCGCGAGGGGCTTGCTTGAGGCCGTAGAGAGACCGAGACAGCAAGCACACATGGCCAGGATGAGTGGCGTCGACGAAACCAGTGGGTTGCCCACAGTAAACCTGCTCCGCAAGGTGACCATGAAGAAAAGCGTTGGAGACATCCATCGGATGGACCGGCCATCCACGAGAGCCCGCCAGCTGGAGAACGGTGCAGATCGTGCCCGGTTTGACAACCGGTGCAAACGTCTCAGTGAAGTCAATGCCAGCAGGCTGCCGGAAACCCAGACCACCCAGCGATCCTTATAGCTCTCAAGAGTGCCATCCGAGCGGGTCTTTGAAGGAAATATGCCCTAGAGGCAATAATAAAGTTGTTATTTATATTTCCTTATATCATGATAAATGTTTATTATTCATGCTAGAATTGTATTAACCGGAAACTTAGTACATGTGTGAATACATAGACAAACAGAGTGTCACTAGTATGCCTCTACTTGACTAGCTCGTTGAATCAAAGATGGTTAAGTTTCCTAGCCATAGACATAAGTTGTCATTTGATTAACGGGATCACATCATTAGAGAATAATGTGATTGACTTGACCCATTCCGTTAGCTTAGCACGATGACCGTTTAGTTTGTTGCTATTGCTTTCTCCATAACTTATACATGTTCCTATGACTATGAGATCATGCAACTCCCGAATATCGGAGGAACACTTTGTGTTCTACCAAACGTCACAACGTAACTAGGTGATTATAAAGGTGCTCTACAGGTGTATCCAATGGTGTTTATTGAGTTGGCATAGATAGAGAATAGGATTTGTCACTCTGATTGTCGGCGAGGTATCTCTGGGCCCTCTCGGTAATGCACATCAATATAAGCCTTGCAAGCAATGTCACTAATGAGGTAGCTGCGGGATGATGCATTACGGAACGAGTAAAGAGACTTGCCGGTAACGAGATTGAACTAGGTATTGAGATACCGCGAATCTCAGGCAAGTAACATACCGATGACAAAGGAAACAATGTATATCGTTATGCAGTTTGACCGATAAAGATCTTTGTAGAATATGTGAGAGCCAATATGAACATCCAGGTTCCGCTATTGGTTATTGACCGGAGACGTGTCTTGGTCATGTCTACATTGTTCTCGAACCCGTAGGGTCCGCACGCTTAACGTTCGGTGAAGATCGGTATTATGAGTTTATGTGTTTTGATGAACCGAAGGTTGTTCGGAGTCCCGGATGCGATCATGGGCATGAAGAGGAGTCTCGAAATGGTCGAGACATAAAGATCGATATATTGTAAGCCTATGTTTGGACATCAGAAAGGTTCCGAGTGAGTTCGGGCATATACCAGAGTACCGGGGGCTTACCGGAACCCCCCGGGGAGTATATGGGCCTAATGGGATTTAGTGGAGAGAGAGGCAGCCAGGGCAGGCCGCGCGCCCCCTCCCCCTCTGGTCCGAATTGGACTAGGAAGGGGGGGCGGCGCCTGAGGGAGTCCTGGACTAAGGGGTCCTCGGGCGTCCGGCGTGTTATCTATGGGCCGGACTGATGGGCTATGAAGACATGAAGACCGAAGACTGCACCGTGTCCGGATTGGACTCTACTTGGCGTGGAAGGCAAGCTTGGCGACCGAAGATTCCTTGTTATGTAACCGACTCCATGTAAACTCTAGATCCACTCGGTGTCTATATAAACCAAAGGGGATAGCCCGGAAAGGACACCACATATACTCATTACCATATTCATAGGCTAGATTGCTAGGGTATAGCCATTACGATCTCGTGGTAGATCAACTCTTGTAATACTCATATTCATCAAGATCAATCAAGCAGGAAGTAGGGTATTACCTCCATAGAGAGGGCCCGAACCTGGGTAAACATCATGTCCCCTGCCTCCTGTTACCATCGATCCTAGACGCACAGTTCGGGACCCCCTACCCGAGATCCGCCGGTTTTGACACCGACATTGGTGCTTTCATTGAGAATTCCACTATGCTGTCGATGAAAGGCTCGATGGCTCGCCTTGTCGTTAGAGACAACATCACCGCAGGTGTAGTTTTGGCCCCAGGCCAAACCCTCCGGCTAGGCGACTTTACTATGATCGTCCGTTCGGCCGCAGAGCCGACGATGACCTCTCGGGCCATCGAAAATTCCCATCGCATAAACTCCGAGCACTCCAAGCAGATGGATCCGGTCGAGCTTTCGTCCTTAAACGAGCTCCTAGATCGCATCGCCGCTTTGGGAATCGTCATAGATTACGATCAGATCGGGCCGAAAATCGATCAAGGAGAAACTGAAACTCCACCAGTCACCCACCAGATCGCGGTAGTCATGGAGCAGGATGGCGAATCTTCTTCTATATCGGAGACGGACTATGTTCGGATCGCCGTTCATAAAGAGCCGGATATTCACCCCTGAAGGGACGCAACCAGCCCTCCGCACAGAGCATCGAACGGTGGTTCCAAACAATCAGAAGATATTCCGGAACCCGGACAGACTAGTTCAGAAGGTCGTCGGACTCCGGACAACCGGTTAGGTCGGGGTTCGGATCTAATTCCACCCACCCACCCGGATATAGAGGCTCTCATGAGCATAAAACATCAATCACAGGAGAAGGTCCACCACTTTTGGGCCAGATTCCTCCTTGTCAAGGACAAGGTAAAAGATTGCCGTGACGAGGATGCAATATCAGCGTTCTGTGAAAACTGTGCAGACGAAGGAATCCTCAACGCCATCAATCGCCGCCGCATACTAAAATTCGCTGATTTAGCAACCATTGTACAAAAATACAGCATGATGGAGAGCGCGTGGGAAACTCAGACAGCTCACTGGGAACCGTCGGTCCCAGCTCAACTCCCCCTACAGGCGAAAAGGGCGCACCCTCGTGGCACGCCCAGCCCGACAGTCAAGAAACACAATACCACTACGCGGCACATCACCGTTTTGGAGGGGTGGCTCGATGGCCCATGCAAAATACATACAACAACAGACACCGTGGCAACCCACAACCTTAGAGCATGTTGGATACTACGACAGGTAGCCAAGAGCGGTGAGGACATCCTTATTAAGGATACCCCGGAACAACGCCCCCGGAAGATGATCACCCAAGAGTATTGACAGTCTTCGAGACATTCGCTTCAAACAGCAAGCGCAAAAGGGCACTTCGTGAGCTCAACGAAGTCTGCCAAATCGCTGTAATAAACCCATGGAACGACACGGCTATAACATTCAACACCGGTGACAAACCAAAGTACAGAACAGTATGAGCGTATGCCGCGTTAGTACTCAGTCCCATCGTGGACGGGTTTCGACTTACCAAGGTCCTCATGGATGGCGGCAGCGGACAAAACCTCATTTATGAGGACACACTCCATAAAATGGGAGTAGACAGGAGCCGCATCAAACAAAGTAACACAACCTTCCGAGGAATTATTCCTAGTCGGGAGGCGTGGTGCGCGGGAAAAATCACACTTGACGTGGTATTCGGATCGCTGGAGAACTATCGGTCCGAAGAAATAACCTTCAAAGTGGCCCCTTTCAGCAGCGGATATCACGCCCTGTTGGGGCGGGATGCTTTTACACGCTTCCAAGCTATACCTCACTACAGATATATGAAGCTTAAAATGCCCGGACCAAACGGTATAATCACTCTCGTCAGTGATCCGGACATAGCACTCCGCGCTGAAAACAAAACCGCATCCCTGGCCCTGGAGGTGCTATCCGAAGCCCTGGCGGCCGAAAAATTAACCACGCTACGCTCCACAGTGGACAGGGACAACGTGATCCTCGACAAACGCTCCAAATCCACCTCGTTTAAACTGGCAGAGGAAATAATCAAATTCCAGGTCTACCCAACGGACCCCAAGAAGACGACATCCATCGGAGCTCAACTAAACCCAACAGCTGACACCGCACTACGAGAATTCCAGCGCGAAAACTGGGACACATTTGCCTGGCACCTTTTGGATATGCCAGGGATCCCACGCAAGCTGGTCGAACATAGCCTCAATATATTAAAGGGGTTTAAACCAGTTAAGCAAGCACTACGGTGCTTTTCTGAACCCAAGCGACAAGCCATGGGAGAGGAGCTGGCCAAACTCATCGAGGCCGGATTCATTAGAGAAATTAAACATCCGGACTAGCTGGCAAACCTGGTGATGGTACCAAAGAAGGACAAATCATGGCGTCTGTGCGTCGATTTCAAAGAACTCAACAAAGCCTACCCTAAGGATCCCTTCCCCCTCCCCCGCATTGATCAAATCATTGACGCCACCACAGGACACGACTCACTATGTTCCCTCGATGCATACTCGGGATACCATCAAATCAAAATGAAGGAATCCGATCAAGCTGCAACAGCATTTATCACCCCATATGGGCCATTCTGCTTCAATACCATGCCCTGCGGGCTGAAGAACGCCGGCGGCACATATCAACGCATGATTCAAACACGCCTAGAGAAACAGATCGGCAAAACAGTAGAAGCTTACGTTGATGACATCGTCATCAAAACCAGGCACGTGGAAGCACTAATAGACGACTTACGTCTTACATTCGACAACCACAGGGCATATGACATCAAGCTCAACCCGGAAAAGTGTGTCTTCGGCATCCCCGCTGGAAAACTGCTGGGCTTCATCGTTTCCAATAGAGGAATCAAAGCAAACCCAGCCAAAATCCGAGCTTTGTCACAACTGGGTAAGCCAATAGACCATAAACAAGTCCAAAAACTTGCAGGTTGCATGGCAAATCTAAGCCGCTTTATCTCCAGATTAGGAGAAAAGGCACTGCCACTCTATCGCCTTCTACGGCGAACCGACCACTTCGAGTGGACGGACGCGGCAACAACCGGACTAGAAGAAATAAAAACCCTTCTTGCGGGTAACCCAATCCTGGCCACACCAAACGCCGGCAAACTGATGTTACTATACATATCGGCAACACATCAGGTGGTGAGCGCCGTACTCGTCGTTGAACGAGAGCAGGACGGACATAAATTCATGCTTTAGAAGCCAGTATACTACGTCTCTACGGTCCTTACACCATGCAAATCCCGGTACCCTCATTATCAAAAAATAGCATGTGCGGTCTTCATGGCTTCCCGAAAGCTCCGTCACTACTTCCAGGAGTGTTCGATCATGGAGGCCTCCGAAGTGCCACTCAACGACATCATAAATAACCGCGATGCTACGGGCCGGATTGCCAAATGGGCCATTGAGCACCTGCCATTTGACATTACATACAAACCACGCCAAGCTATCAAATCCCAAGTACTGGCCGACTTCATCACCGAATGGACAGAGGCCGAACTCCCTAAAGAGTACGGCACATACTCCAATTGGGTCATGCACTTCGACGGCTCCAAAATGCTGGAGGGTTAGGAGCGGGTGTCGTCTTAATGTCCCCTACCGAAGACATCGTCCAGTACATTCTCCAAATACTATACACAGACTCCAATAATGCGGCCAAATTTGAGGCCTTATTGCATGGTCTCCGGATGGCTGTCTCCATGGGCATACAACGCCTAGAAGTGCGTGGGGACTCGAACCTCACAATATCTCAAATAAAAGGAGATTCCGACGCCAAAGATCTGAAGATGGCAGCGTATCGTAACGCAGTCATAAAAATGTCGGCCCGGTTTGAGGGGCTCGAGTTCCATCATGTGGCTCGAGAAAGTAATCAAGCGGCGGATGTTCTTGCTCGTATTGGCGCTAAGCGCAACCCCATCCCACCAAATATCTTCCTGGAAAGGCTCTTTAAGCCATCCGTGGTGTGGCAGGGGGAAAATGACAATGCTAGTCTGGACCCAAACATAACCACAGATCCCGGAAACATCGACATAACACCATCGGCGCATCTCATCTTGGCGGTTATTGCCCCATGGGCCGAACCCTTCCTGGCCTACCTTAATAGGAAGGAGCTTCCTGAGGACCAGAATGAGGCCCACTGCATTGTCTGGCGCTCGAAGGCCTACAAGGTTCACGATGGAGAGCTCTACAAGAAAAGCGCCACCGGAGTCCTTCAACGATGTATATCCGAGGAAGAGGGGCGGCAGCTCTTGGCTGAAATTCACGCTGGACTCGGCGGGCACCATGCCGCAGCTCGGGCCCTTGTTAGCACGGCTTTCCGTACAGGGTTTTATTGGCCGAGGGCCCGAGCGGATGCACAGGACCTTGTCCAACATTGCGTTGGATGCCAACTCTTTGCCAATCAAAGCCATATGCCCCCAACTGCCCTACAAACAATCCCCATCACTTGGCCTTTCACGGTCTGGGGACTTGACATGGTCGGACTCCTTAAAGGGGGAATCCATAAGAAAAATATATCTGCTGGTTATGGTGGACAAATTCACTAAGTGGATAGAGGCTAAACCGGTCAAAACGGGTGAGTCCGGCCTGGTGATAGACTTCATATCCGATGTTGTGCACCGTTATGGTGTCCCACACAACATCATCACTAACAATGGCTCCAATTTCACAGCCGACGAGGTAAAAACCTGGTGTACTAATCTGGGTATTAAACTAGATTACGCCTCTGTCTACCACCCACAAACCAACGGTCAAGTCGAATGCGCCAACGGTCTTATTATGAGCGGCATCAAGCCCAGACTAGTGTGGTCTTTAAAAGAATAAGACAAGCACTGGGTTGAGTAGCTCCACTCCATACTCTGGGGGCCGCGGACCATGCCCAACCGTACTACTGGGTACACACCCTTCTTCATGGTGTATGGTGCAAAGGCTGTATTGCCCTGCGATATTATTCACGACTCACCTAGAGTGCGTATGTACGAAGAGAGAGAAGACGAGCTCGATCGGCAGGACAGCCTAGATGCCCTGGAGGAGGACCGCGATGTCGCAAAAGCCTGTTCAGCAGTTTACCAACAGCAGGCTCGAAGATATCAAAGCAAAGAAGTACGAGCCAAGACTTACAATGTTGGTGAACTCATTCTATGGCTCTCGGAGAAGAAAAAGGACAAACTCAAGCCCAAATGGGAGGGTCCCATCATAATTGACGAAGTTCTCACCGGAGGAGCGTACTGTCTTTGCAATGCATCAGACAATCGCCTCGAGCCGAACCCCTGGAACGCGGCCAGACTCCGGAGATTCTACGCCAAGCGCTACACCCCTTGTTCGTCTCCTCCTCCCCTGTAGTTCCCATTATTTTTCCTCTCTTTTCCGATTACTTTCTTCTTTTTTGCTTTAAAGCTTTGATGCGGCTAGACTGCACACCGTTGGCACATACATCTTTCAACATGTATGCCACTTGTACCTGGGGGCTTCTCAGGCAGAAGTTCTTGTCATCAAGCTCCTCACATGAGTTTTTTTCCATATGTACCTTTTCTTTACCATTACATGCATCGATATGACTTAAATTTTGGCCAAGCTAGGTTACCTGGCTCCTGTGCTTATGCCCTACGTTCCCGTTAGTTCAGCAAGGGCATAAAGGGAGCACCTCTGTGATTGTTACCGCCGGGTCATCCGGACATGTACCTCAGACTGGGTGAAGCCGAAAGCTAGCGTTCTTAAGGGAATATTCGGTCGGTAAATTAAAGATGTTTTTTACAATCACTCCATTGTGCACCCCCAGAAGTTATACAAACCGTGGTGCTCACACCACAATTCGTACATGCACATTAAACGCATACACACCCAGGGAAAGGAACCCTTAACGGAACTATGCTCTCTGGAAGATGTTTCTTACGATATCAATGTAATATAACATAGCTAGCCGGATACAACTTGTCTGTTCAAGCAACTATGACCCCTACGCCTAGTTTTCCAGGCATACCTCGGCCTATTCGGCTGCGACGGTATTCGGAAACACTCCGCACCTTCGGGACCTGAGGTTGAAGCGAAAAGGTCTGTCATGAGAAATGATATATAATTCGGCTAGATGAGGAAAGTACATAGTCACTTGGACTCGAACACCTCCTATTCTATACCTTCCAATAGGCAATCTAACTTACAATCCTGTTGGGAATATTTGGCGGCCACCTCTACCTGGTCATATACTAAACTAACAGGAATTTCTTCCCCATTCAACCCTACTGGTCCGACCCTAGCCTGGTGATTAGGATCCAGCTTGGTATATCGCGTCTTCACCATGGCCTAGGCCTCTCGCGCACCCTCGAAGCATGCCGATATCTTCCACAGCCGGATACGCCACCACGCTCCCTTGAATAGCTCTACCAGCTGCTCCATGCTTCCTGGAGGGGAGTCAGATGGCCGTAAAGCCTTGGCTACACTCCGCATCGCCTGCCGAGCTTGCTCGTGCAACTGCGACAACCCTTGCAGAAGATCACTCAATGATCCAGACACCTCCTCTTCGGGGTGGTTCGTGAAAACACCTGCAATTACAGCTATATTAGCTACCGCTACCTCCAAAACTGTTATAAAACAAAAGTGGCTACATACTGAATATGCCGCCTCGCAGCTTCTTATTCTCCTTCACAGAGTCAGCTAGCCGAGCCTGCACATCTTTCAGTTCTTCGCCCAGTTTGGAGTTTGAATCCTGGAGTTTCTTTTTCTCCTGAACGACTTTTGTCAATACACGCTCGCCCGCTGCTTGTAGCTTTTTGGCTCCACGTTTTTCGCTTCGAGTGGCGTCCAGCTGCTCTCGTACTTGGTCTAACAGCTGAACACAAAGATTAACACCCAGATCTGCACTGTCAGCGTATCATTCTGAATCTTCGACAGAAGGAAACATTACTGGGAGATGCCTTGTATTTCTCCAGTTCGGCATTGGCAGCAAGCAGCCGGCGCTGACACTTTTCCAGCTCTTGAGCTAGCTGGGTGTTCTTCTCTGTAAGCACCTAGTAATACATTGATCCTTAAATCAGTTGTTTCAACTCCTTTAAGTCTCGGGGGCTACTAGCATATGGTTATCATAGCCAGACAAAATAAATTTACCTGCACATCTTTCAAATGTTGCTTTGTGGCCCTGTTAATCCCATCTCGAGCAGCTCGGATGTATGCATCAGCCGAGTTGAAGGCGTTAAACGACTCTTCTAAAAAGCCAGGGTCCTGTAAAATGGCCCAGCGGCACCGATGATTCATCGCACTTTCCACTTCCGAGTTGGTAACGGATACATCATCCGAGTCCTTGGCTGGAGGACAGTCCGGCTTCGCCTCCGTATCAGCCCCCGTCTTCATGGTAGGATTTGAATCCTGGCTGCGGGAAGTACGGCTGCTCGAACCTCCAGATACGGTCCGGCGCATCTTTCTCCTGACACATGGATTGCAGGAGGGTCATGGTTAGGCGTGACTGCTTAGGTGTGGGTGGGCGGATTCATACCTCTTCGATGAAGGCACGGTTGTATCCTCGTTTGCCTTCCTATTGGAAGGCTCGCCAGGCATGGGGGACGCACTCTTTTGAGGTACCCTAGGAGTAGTACGGCGCGCCGAACCCTTCCCCTTTGGAGCACAAGACGGTGCGGTGGGTAAGAAGGAAGGATAAATCTCTTTTTGAATAAGGTGCGTTCGGATCACTTACGTGTGAAGCTAGAAGAAGACCGGGGTAGTTGGCGATGATGGCCACTTCTGTGCCATCGTAGCTCGTCTGGTAAAACACCCCCTCCACAAGCACCACAAATATCTCTGGATCCTCTTCGAACCTGGGATCAAGCTCCCGGTTGTGATCCTCCGGTTGTGGGGCGGGACTATAAAATCCCTCGGTGACTTTTCGCCAGTGCTGTCATACGCAGACAAAGTTAAAAAGTTTATCAAAGGCAATCCGGAGAGGGTAGGAGTAAAAACAGAGGGGTCGGGCCTTACCCAGCTGGGAGGGTTATACATAGAATACCCATCTCTGAATTTGATGCGGAGAAATTCCTTTTCCTCCCCTTTGAACAGTTCGGCTAATGTTTTAGGCAAAGCGGCAGGGGTATCCGGACCTTTCCGGCCGCAGCGAGAAGGCGTCGTCCTCCCCATTGAAGTGCCACATTGGAAGCCCTCTGTATTGGAGTGGCTGAACCCCTCGCGTTATGGAAATCACCATAACCTTAATTATTGTGAGTCTGGATTGAGTGAGCTCTTTCATCCTCCTCATCAGCTGACAAACCTCCGCGCCATCTTCCTCTTTGAGACTCCGGGGACGCCAACTATGGGGTTTCTTCAGTGGGACGCGCGCAAATTAGGGAAGACCCTTTCGAACTGGGTCGGGAAGCGCAACGTCCTCTATATAAAACCATTCGGAGGCCAGTCATCATGTGCCTTCCTTGGTGTACCGGATGGATATCCGGTATCGGCGACGCGCCATACTTAGGCACCGCCCACTTCAAATATTGACCCTTCGTGATTACGCGGGACGAGACAAAGCAGCTTCCTCCACAACTCAAAATGAGCCTCGACGCCCAGGAAAAGTTTGCATAAAGCAACGTAACACGCAATGTGCAGAATAGAGGCCGGAGTGAAGTTGTGCAGCTGGAGGCCGTAGTGCTCCAGGAGCCCTCGGAGGAATGGATGGATAGGAAATCCAACGCCTCTTAACACGTAGGGGATAAAACATACTCGCTCTCCCCCGGACGGATTGGGGAAATCATCTGCCTGAGTCCACTCATTGAAGGAAGCTAGCCCCATTTGAACAGGGACTAGATCTGCGTGGGGAAGGTATCCCTGCGTTTGCAACTTCGTCAAACGGCTATGATACACGGAACACTTCTCCCACTTGCCTTTCTCTGGGCCGGGACGAGCGTAGGAGCTAGGGATGCTAGCCATGCTGGAATGGTTTCTCCTAAGCAGTCTTTGGGATTTCTTCTACGCAGGGCTGAATGGATCTAGGATCCAATCTCTTTAAGTAGGCGCTCTTCCGCGCATGGATGGGGTGTTATTCGCAAAAAACAGCCTGACTTTCCACATTCGCTCGACACGTGGAGGATGAAGATTATTCAACGCACAGAAGCCAAGGAGGCGACATTAGAGTCGATTGCCGAATACATTACTTGGAGATCATTGAAGGGGGAACCCGCCTTGCAATGCCGAAGACAACATATGTGCCGAGCACTTCGCAATTGAAGACTGGTTCGGGGGCTACTGAGGGTGTCCTGGACTAAGGGGTCCTCGGGCGTCCGGCCTGTTATCTATGGGCTGAACTGATGGGCTGTGAAGACATGAAGACCGAAGACTGCACCGTGTCCAGATTGGACTCTACTTGGCGTGGAAGGCAAGCTTGGCGACCGAAGATTCCTTCTTATGTAACCGACTCCATGTAAACCCTAGATCCCCTCGGTGTCTATATAAACCGAAGGGGATAGTCCGGAAAGGACACCACATATACTCATTACCATATTCATAGGATAGACTGCTAGGGTTTAGCCATTACGATCTCGTGGTAGATCAACTCTTGTAATACTCGTATTCATCAAGATCAATCAAGAAGGAAGTAGGGTATTACCTCCATAGAGAGGGCCCGAACCTGGGTAAACATCGTATCCCCTGCCTCCTGTTACCATCGATCCTAGACGCACAGTTCGGGACCCCCTACCCGAGATCCGCCGGTTTTGACACCGACAGCGCCCCCCTTTCCTTCCTCCCTCTCCCCCTTTCTTCTCTCCTAGTCCAACTAGGGAAAGGGGGGAATCCTACTCCCAGAGGGAGTAGGACTCCTCCAAGGCGCGCCATAGAGGGCCGGCCCTCCCCCTCCTCCACTCCTTTATATATGGGGGAGGGGGAGCACCCCATAGACACGCAAGTTGATCATTGATCTCTTAGCCGTGTGTGGTGCCCCCCTCCACCATAATCCACCTCGGTCATATCGTAGCGGTGCTTAGGTGAAGCCCTATTCCGGTAGCATCATCATTAACATCATCACACCGTCATGCTGACGAAGCTCTCCCTCAACACTCTGCTGGATCGTGAGTTCGTGGGACATCACCGAGCCGAACGTGTGCAGATCGCGGAGGTGTCATACTTTCGGTACTAGGATCGACCGATCGTGAAGATGTACGACTACATCAACCGTGTTGTCATAACGCTTCCTCTTACGGTCTACGAGGGTACATAGACAATACTCTCCCCTCTCGTTGCTTTGCATCACCATGATCTTGCGTGTGCGTAGGAATGTTTTTGAAATTACTGCATTCCCCAACAGTGGCATCCGAGCCAGGTCTATGTGTAGATGTTATATGCATGAGTAGAACACAAAGGAGTTTTGGGCGTGGGTATATACATATTGCTTGCCGTCATTAGTTGATTCTTGGTTCAGCGGTATTGTTGGATGAAGCGGCCCAGACCGACATTACGTTTACGCTTACGCGAGACTGGTTCTACCGACGTGCTTCGCACATAGGTGGCTGGTGGGTGTCAGTTTCTCCAACTTTAGTTGAATCGGATTCAATGAATAGGGTTCTTTCTGAAGATCAAAAAGCAATCACTATACCGCATTGTGGTTTTTGATGCGTAGGTAAGAACGGTTCTTGCTCAGCCCGTAGCAGCCACGCAAAACTTGCAACAACAAAGTAGAGGACGTCTAACTTGTTTTTGCAGGGCATGTTGTGATGTGATATGGTGAAGACATGATGCTAAATTTTATTGTATGAGATGATCATGTTTTGTAACACAGTTATCGGCAACTGGCAGGAGCCATATGGTTGTCGCTTTATTGTATGAAATGCAATCGCCATGTAATTGCTTTACTTTATCACTAAGCGGCAGCGATAGTCGTAGAAGCAATAGTTGGCGAGACGACAACGATGCTTCGACGGAGATCAAGGTGTCAAGCCGGGGACGATGGTGATCATCACGGTGCTTTCGAGATGGAGATCAAAGGAAAAAGATGATGATGGCCATATCATATCACTTATATTGATTGCATGTGATGTTTGTCCTTTATGCATCTTATTTTGCTTAGTTCGGCGGTAGCATTATTAAGATGATTGTCGGTGTCAAAACCGGCGGATCTCAGGTAGGGGGTCCCGAACTGTGCGTCTAAGGTTGATGGTAACAGGAGACAGGGGACATGAAGTTTTACCCAGGTTCGGGCCCTCTTGATGGAGGTAATACCCTATGTCCTGCTTGATTGATATTGATGAATACGAGTATTACAAGAGTTGATCTACCACGAGATCGTAATGGCTAAACCCTAGAAGTCTAGCCTGTATGACTAAGGTATTGAGTATATCCTTTCCGGACTACACCCTCCAGTTTATATAGACACCGGGGGATCTAGGGTTACATAGAGTCGGTTACATAAGAGGGAATCTTCATAGTTGTTTGCCAAGCTTGCCTTCCACATCAAGGAGAGTCTCATCCGGACACGGGTATAGTCTTCGGCCTTCATATCTTCATAGCCCATCAGTCCGGCCCATAGATAACAGGCTGGACGCCCAAGGACCCCTTAGTCCAGGACTCCCTCAGTAGCCCCAGAACCAGTCTTCAATAGCAAGGTGTTCGGCACACAGATTGTCTTCGGTATTGCAAGGCGGGTTCCTCCTTTAATGATTTCCAAGTAGTGTATTCGGCCGTAGATTCGATGTCTCCCCTCGGCTTCTACGCGCTTAATGTCCTCGCTTTCCACATGTCGAGCGAATGCAGGCAGTCAGGGTATTTTTTGCAAATAACACCCCAATCCTGCAAGGAAGAGCATCTATTTAAAGAGATTGGATCTCAGATCCTTTCGGCACCAAGCAGAGAAAATCCTCAGAGACCGCCAGGCAAGACCATTCCAACATGGCCAACAATCCCAGCTCCTCTTCCCGTTCCAACCTAGAGAGAGGCGAGTGGTAGAGGTGCTCTGTGTCCCATAATCGACTGGCGAAGCTGCAAACGCAGGGATTTCTCCCTCCAGCAGATCTGGTCCCTGTTCGAGCAGGGTTGGCCTCCTTCAACGGCAAGACCCAGGCAGAGGATCTTCCCAATCCTTCTGCAGGAGAACGGGTGTGCTTCGTCCCCTATCTGCTGAGGGGAGTGGGGTTTCCAATTCACTCATTCCTCCGAGGGCTGCTGGAGTACTATGGCCTCCAGCCGCACAATTTTACCCCCGGCTCCATCCTCCACATTGTGGGTTATGTCGCCCTATGCAAACTATTTCTGGGTTGCGAGGTCCATTTTGATTTATGAGAAGACTGTTCTGCCTCGTCCCTCGCAATCAAGGTGGATCAATTTTTGAAGTGGGAGGAGCCGAAGTGTGGCGCATCGCCGGGACCGGATACCTATCCGGCACGCCGAAGAAAGCTCCCAAAGAGTGGCCTTCCGAATGGTTCTATATTGATGACGTCGCTCTCCCCGACCCCGTCCGCATAGGCCTCCCCGAGTTTTCAAACGCTCTACTGAAGAAGCTCCATAGCTGGCGTCCTCGGAGCCTCGAGGAAGAGGATAGCGCGGAGATCAGCTTACTACTAGGCAAGATTAAAACTCTTGCCCACTCCGGATTGTCAATAGTCGAGGTGATGGCGATTTCTATAACGCGGGGGGTCTAGCCACTCCAATATCGAGGACTGCCCATGTGGCATTATAACAGAGAAGACGACGCCTCATGTTACGGCTGAAAGGGCCCGAAGACCCCCGCTTCTCTAGCCAAGATTCTGGCCGAGCTATATAAAGGGGTGAAGGAGGAGTTCAGCCGTATCCAACATCGAGACGGACTTTCCATGTACAATCCTCCCAGCTGGGTAAGGTTCGGCCCCGCTTATTTCATCCTGTCCCTGGATCATTCGTTGACAGGCATCATCTTATCTATTCCTAACAGGAATGGTGAAAGGTTGTCGAGGGGATCTATGACCCTGCCCCTCAGCCAGAGAATCGCAACCGGGATCTTGACCCCGGATATGAAGAAGATCCAGACATATTCGTGGAGCTTGAGGAGGGGACATTCTATCAGATGAGCTACGACGGTACATATGTACCCATTATCACCGATTACCCTGGCCTCCTTCCAGCTTCACACGTAAGTAATCCAAAGACACCTTATCCAAAAGAGACTTCTCCTTCCTTCTCACCCACTGTGCCATCTTGTGCTCAAAAGGGGAAGGGTTCGGCACGCCGTACCGCCCCAGGGGTATCTCCGAAGAGAGCGTCCTCCACACCAGGCACGCCTCCCAAGAGGAAAGCAAACAAAGACACGGCCGAGCCTTCATCAAAGAGGTATGAATTTACCAATGTGCACCTGGGCAATCATGTCCAACCGTGACCCTCTCGTTTTCCATGTGTTAGGAAAAAGGTGTGTCAGACTATATCCGGAAGTTCGAGTGGCCGTACTTCCCGCAGCCAGGATTCAAATCATGCTGTGAAGACGAGGGTTGATGCAGGTGAGGGAGTCTTGGACTAAGGGGTCCTCGGGCGTCCGGCCTGTTATCCATGGGCCGGACTGATGGGCTGTGAAGACATGAAGGCTGAACACTGCACCATGTCCGGATTGGACTCTACTTGGCATGGAAGGCAAGCTTGGCGACCGAACATTCCTTCTTATGTAACCGACTCCATGTAAACCCTAGATCCCCTCAGTGTCTATATAAACCGAAGGGGGTAGTCCGGAAAGGACATCACATATACTCATTACCATACCCACATAGGCTAGACTTCTAGGGTTTAGCCATTACGATCTCATGGTAGATCCACTCTTGTAACACTCATATTCATCAATATCAATCAAGTAGGACGTAGGGTTTTACCTCCATAGAGAGGGCCCGAACCTGGGTAAACGTTGTGTCCCCCGTCTCCTGTTACCATCGGTCCTAGATGCACAGTTCGGGACCCCCTACCCGAGATCCGCCGGTTTTGACACCGACATTGGTGCTTTCATTGAGAGTTCCACTTTGCCGTAGATGAAAGGATCGATGGCTTGCCTTGTCATTAAAGACAATATTACCACAGGGGTAGTTTTGGCCCCGGGCCAAACCCTTTGGCTGGGCGACTTTACTATGATCGCCCATTCGGCCGCAGGGCCAACGAAGACCTCTCAGGCCATCGAAAATCCCCTTCGCATCGACTTCGAGCACTCCAAGCAGATGGATCCGGTTGAGTTTTCATCCTTAAACGAGCTCCTAGATCACATCGCTGCTTTGGGAATCGCCACATATTACAATCAGATCGGGCCTAAAACAGATCAGGGAGAAACCAAAATCCCACCAGATCACGGCAGTCCTGGAGCAGGATGGCGAGTCTTCTTCTATATTGAAGACAAACTATGTTCGGGTCGCCGTTCATGAAGAGCCGGGTACTCACCCATGAAAGGACGCTACCAGCCCTCCGAACATAGCATCGGACGGCGGTTCCAAACAATTAGAAGATATTTCGGAACCCGGACTGTGTAGTCCGGAAGGTCATCGGACTCCGGACAACCGGTTAGGTCGGGGTTTGGATTTAATTCCACCCACCCACCCGGATATAGAGGCTCTCATGAGCATAAAACAGCAATCTTAGGAGAAGGTCCACCACTTTTGGGCCAGATTCCTCCTTGTCAAGGACAAGGTAAAGGATTGCCATGACGAGGACGCAATATCAGCGTTTTGCAAAAACTGTGCGGATGAAGGAATCCTCAACGCCATAAATCACCGCCGCATACTAAAATTTGTTGTCTTAGCAACCATCGTACAAAAATACTGCGCGATGGAAAGCGCCTGGGAAACTCGGGTAGCTCGCTGGGAACCACCAGTCCCAACCCAACTTCCCCTACAAGCGAAAAGGGCATACCCTCGTGGCACACCCAATCCAACAGTCAAAAAACACAAAGCCACTACACGACAAGGCACTGTTCAGGAAGGGTGGCTCGATGGCCCATGCAAAATACATACAACAATGGATACCATGGCAACCCACAGCCTTAGACCATGTTGGATACTATGACAGGTAGCCAAGAGCGGCGATGAGATCCTTATCAAGGACGCCCCAGAACAACACCCCCCAGAAGAAGACGACCCAAGAGTATTGACAGTCTTCGAGACATTCGCTTGAAATAACAAGCACAAAAGGGCACTTCGCGAGCTCAACAAAGTCTGCCAAATTGCTATAATAAACCCATGGAACCACACAGCTATAACATTCAACGCCGATGACGAACCAAAGTACAGAACAACACGAGCACCAGCCGCGTTAGTCCTCGGCCCCATCATGGATGGGTTCCGACTCACCAAGGTCCTCATGGACGGCGGTAGTGGATTAAATCTCATTTATGAGGACACACTCCATAAAATGGAAATAGACAGGAGTCGCATCAAACAAAGTAACACAACCTTCCGGGGAATTATTCCTAGTCGGGAGGCGCGGTGCCTGGGCAAAATCACACTTGACGTGGTATTCGGATCACCGGAGAACTATCGGTCCGAAGAAATAACCTTCCAGGTGGCCCCTTTCAGCAGCGGATATCACGCCCTGTTGGGGCGGGATGCTTCTACACGCTTCCAAGCTATACCTCACTACAAATATATGAAGCTCAAAATGTCTGGACCAAACGGTATAATCACTCTCGTCAGTGATCCGGACATAGCACTCCGCGCTGAAAACAAAACCGCATCCTTAGCCCTGGAGGCGCTATCTGAAGCCCTCGCGGCCGAAGAATTAACCGCACTACGCTCCACAGTGGACAGGGACGACGTGATCCTCGACAAATGCCCCAAATACACCTCTTTCAAACCGGCAGAGGAAATAGTCAAATTCCAGGTCCACCCAATGGACCCCAAGAAGACAGCATCCACCGGAGCTCAACTAAACCCAACAGTTGACGCCGCACTATGAGAATTCCTGCACGAAGACTGGGACATATTTGCCTGGCACCCTTCGTACATGCCAGGGATCCCACGCAAGCTGGTTGAACATAGCCTCAATATATTAAAGGGGTTTAAACCGGTTAAGCAAACACTGCGGCGCTTTTCTGAACCCAAGTGACAAGCCATGGGGGAGGAGCTGGCCAAACTCACCGAGGCCGGATTCATTAGAGAAATTAAACATCCAGACTGGCTGGCAAACCTGGTGATGGTACCAAAGAAGGACAAATCCTGGCGCCTGTGCGTCGATTCCAAAGACCTCAACAAAGCCTGCCCTAAGGATCCCTTCCCCCACCCCCGCATTGATCAAATCATTGAGGCCAATGTAGGACACGACTCACTGTGTTTCCTTGATGCATACTCTGGATACCATCAAATCAAAATGAAAGAATCCGATCAAGCTGCAACAGCATTCATTACCCCATACGGGCCATTCTGCTTCAATACCATGCCCTTTGGGCTCAAGAACGCCTGCACCACATATCAACGCATGATTCAAACATGCCTGGAGAAACAGATTGGCAAAATAGTAGAAGCTTACGTTGATGAGTCGTCATCAAAACCAGGCACGTGGACTCTAATAGACGACTTACGTCTTACCTTCGAAACCTCAGGGCGTATGATATCAAGCTCAACCCGGAAAAGTGTGTCTTCGGCGTCCCCGCTGGAAAACTGCTGGCTTCATCGTCTCCAATAGGGGAATCGAAGCAAACCCAACCAAAATCCGAGCTTTGTCACAATTGGCTAAGCCAACAGACCTTAAACAAGTGCAAAAACTTGCAGGTTGTGTGGCAGCTCTAAGCCGCTTTATCTCCAGATTAGGAGAAAAGGCACTGCCACTCTATCGCCTTCTATGGTGAACCGACCACTTCAAGTGGACGGACGCGGCAACAGTCGGACTAGAAGAAATAAAAACCCTTCTTGCGAGCAATCCAATCCTGGCCGCACCAAACACCGGTGAACCGATGTTATTATACATATCGGCAACACATCAGGTGGTGAACGCCGTACTCGTCATTGAACGAGAACAGGGCGGACATAAATTCCCACTTCAGAAGCCAGTATACTACGTGTCTACTGTCCTTACACCATGCAAATCCCGGTACCCTCATTATCAAAAAATAGCATACGCGGTCTTCATGGCATCCCGAAAGCTCCATCACTACTTCCAGGAGTGTTCGATCATGGTGGCCTACGAAGTACCACTCAACGACATTATAAACAACCGCGATGCTACTGGCCGGATTGCCAAATGGGCCACTGAACTCTTGCCATTCGACATCACATACAAACCATGTCGAGCTTTCAAATCCCAAGTTCTGGCCGAATTCATCGCCGAATGGACAGAGGCCGAGCTCCCTAAAGAGTACGGGGCATACTCCAATTGGGTTATGCTCTTCGACGGCTCCAAAATACTGACAGGGTTTGGAGCGGGTGTCATTTTAACGCCCCCCACCGGAGACATCATCCAGTATGTTCCACAAATACTATACACAGACTCCAATAACGTAGCCGAATATGAGGCCTTATTGCATGGTCTCCGGATGGCTGTGTCCATGGGCATACATCGCCTAGAAGTGCACGGGGACTCAAACCGTGTAATATCTCAAATAAATGGAAATTTTGACGCTAAAGATCCGAAGATGGCAGTGTATCGCAACGCAGTCATAAAAATGTCGGCCTGGTTCGAGGGGCTCGAGTTCCATCACGTGGCTTGAGAAAGTAATCAAGCGTCTGATGTTCTTGGTCGTTGAGGGAGTCTTGGATTAGGGGGTCTCCGGACAGCCGGACTATATCCTTTGGCCGGACTGTTGGACTATGAAGATATTAAATTGAAGACTTCGTCTCGTGTCCGGATGGGACTTTATTTCGCATGGAAGGCAAGCTAGGCAGTACGGATATGGATATCTCCTCCTTTGTAACCGACCTTGTGTAACCCTAACCCTCTCCAGTGTCTATATAAACCGGAGGGTTTTAGTCCGTAGGACAACAACAATCAGACCATAGGCTAGCTTCTAGGGTTTAGCCTCTCCGATCTCTTGGTAGATCAACTCTTGTAATACCATATCATCAAGAATAAATCAAGAAGGACGTAGGGTTTTACCTCCATCAAGAGGGCCCGAACCTAGGTAAAACATCGTGTCCCCTGCCTCCTGTTACCATCTGCCTTAGACGCACAGTTCGGGACCCCCTACCCGAGATCCGCCGGTTTTGACACCGACATTGGTGCTTTCATTGAGAGTTCCTTTGTGTCGTCGCTGTTAGGCTTGATGGCTCCTTCTATCATCGATAGCGATGCAGTCCAGGGTGAGACTTTTCTCCCCGAACAGATCTTTGTGTTCGGCGGCTTCGCACTACGGGCCAACTCGCTTGGCCATCTGGAGCAGATCGAAAGCTACACCCCTGGCCATCAGGTCAGGTTTGGAAGCTTAAATTACATGGCCGATATCTGCGGAGACTTGATCTTCAACGGATTCGAGCCCCTGCCTTGTGCGCCACACGGTCACGATGAGTACAATTTAGCTCTACCATCGGACCGTATTCAGGAGATCGCACCGGCAGCCGCTCCGAGCCTCAATTCGGAGCCAGTTGCGCCATCCATGGACAGGTGGATAGACCCCGTCATCGAGGCCGTATCCTCAGCGGCGATCGAGCCGAATATCGACCTTACCCTTCACGAGAGCCATGTTGCCAAACTGCCGGATCTTTCCCCGGCCACGGACTCCGAACCGCCTGCGCCCGTGCCTATCAAATCCGACTGGGCGCCAATCACGGAGTTCACCTCCGCGGATATCTTTCAGCACTCGCCCTTCGGCGACATACTGAATTCATTAAAATCTCTCTCCTTGTCAGGAGAGTTCTGGCCGAACTATGTCCGGCAGGATTGGGATGCGGATGACGAAGAAATTCGTCGCCCACCCACCACCCACTTAGTAGCCACTGTCGATGACTTAATCGATATGCTCGACTTCGACTCCGAAGACATCGACGGTATGGACGATGATGCAGGAAACGAACAGGAACCACTGCCCACAGGGCACTGGATGCCCACTTCATCACACGACGTATACATGGTGGACACACCAAAAGAAAAAGACGACAAGGAACGGAAGGACGCAACAAAGGGTTGTCCCCTCGAGAAGCAGTCAAAGCGGCGGCGTAAGCGCCGCTCCAAATCCCGCCTCAGCAGAAAAAACAATCATATAGACCCAGCGTTAGAGCAGGGTGAACCATCGCCGGACCACGGCAACACGGAGAATCAAACCGAACAACCCGACTCTGTCAAAGATAATAGTCCGGACGACATCGCACCGGACAGACACCCGGAGCAACAGAATGCCGGTCAAAGGCTTGTTGCCACCACGAGGAGTCTAAAAAAGCAGAAGCAAAGGCTCAAGGCTGCACAAGACACACTCAGTATCAGATGGAGTAAAGTACTCAACACAACAGCGAAGTATGGCGGTAACCGCCCCACCAAGAGCTACCCGAAGCGGAAGTTGCTACCTGAATTTGATGAGGAGGCCTTAGATCCCCCGCAACCAAAAGTTAAAATGGCCATCTGGCCAGATAGATGACCTCACGGCCAACATAGAGCGGCAAACAACGCCGCACATAAGCCAATACACGATCCACGCGAGGGCTCGCATCAAAAGGACGGCGCAACCAGATCCATCTATGGACCACCAAGCGCGCTCCAGCATACGATGCAACACAACAAACATCCGAACAACGCGGTACACCCAGATACAGGGGTGCCGCACACCCCCTATGTTTCACCGACGAGGTGCTGGACCATGAATTTCCAGAGGGATTCAAACCCGTAAACATAGAGGCATACGACAGAACAACAGGCCCTGGGGTTTGGATTGAGGACTATATCCTCCATATCCATATGGCTCGAGGAGATGATCTCCACACCATTAAGTATTTACCCCTCAAACTCAAAGGGCCAGCTCGACACTGGCTTAAAAGCCTCCCCGAAAGCTCCATTGGAAGCTGGGAAGAGCTCGAAGACGCTTTTTGGGCAAATTTTCAAGGGACTTATGTCCGACCTCCGGATGCGGACGATTTAAGTCATATAACTCAACAGCCCGGAGAGTCAGCCCGAAAGCTTTGGAACAAGTTTCTTACTAAAAAGAACCAAATAGTCGACTGTTCGGACGTCGAAGCCTTGGCAGCTTTTAAACACAGCATCTGAGACGAATGGCTTGCCAGACACCTCGGCCAAGAAAAGCCGAGAACAATGGCAGAATTAACAAGCCTCATGACCCGCTTTTGCGCGGGCGAGGACAGCTGGCTAGCCCGATGCAGCACCAGCGACCCAAGTACATCCGAAGTTAGAGATGGAAACGGGAAATCACGACGCAGCAAAAATAATAAGCACCGAAATAAAGAAGACAGCCCGAAGAGCACGGTAGTAACGCCGGATTCAGAAGCTCTCGGCCAGGTCTGCAAAAGCCGCCCCCTAAAGGCGCCAGAGATGAAATGTCCAGCCTAAACAAAATTCTGGACCAAATATGTCAGATCCATAGCACCCCCGATAAACCTGCAAATCATACTCACAGAGAATGTTGGGTCTTCAAGCAGTCCGGCAAGCTCAACGCCAAACATAAGGGGCAGGATACACCAAGCGAAGACGAGGATGAGCCTCGCATGCAAAGCACTGGGGAACAGAAGAAATTTCCACCAGAAGTCAAAACAGTAAACGTGTTACACGTGATAAAGGGGAGAAACAAAGCGGCACTCCCAGATAAATATGCCCAAGGGCTTATCACCGCGGAGTTCTGCCACTTGCCGTCTCAACCGATCACCTTCGACCATCAGGATTACTCGGCAAGTATTCAGCCCGCAGGATGGGCTGCCTTGGTATTAGATCCAATAATTGACGGATACCGCTTCACATGAGTCCTGATGGACGGTGGCAGTAGTCTAAACCTGATATATCAGGATACAGTCCGCAAAATGGGGATAGACCCAACGAAAATTTTCCACAACAATACTACCTTTAAAGGAGTAACGCCAGGCCCAGGGGCTCATTGCACGGGCTCCCTGCTACTAGAGGTTATATTCGGCTTCCCCGATAACTTCCGTAGCGAAAATTTAACCTTCCACATTGCGCCATTCCAAAGTGGCTATCAAGCACTACTTGGACGCAAAGCTTTTGCTCGCTTTAATGCAATACCGCATTACGCTTCCCTCACTCTTAAGATGCCCGGTCCACGTGGCATCATTACAGTAAATGGAAATATTGAGCGATCCCTGTGCGCTGAAGAGAGTGCGGCGGCCTTGGCAGCCGCACACTAAAACGGCCTCACCAACTAAAGCATTCGATAGGTCGTCAAGACCACGGACACGGTTAGACGAGTCCGGCGCAGTTATATGTAATTCATACAGGTTTGATGGCCACACCCCTATTACAAATACAAGGGGCTCAACGCGCGCAGACAAGTGGCAATTTTAACTCATCTTAAATTGTACATGGTTTCTTTAAACCTACCTTTTTGCACGACAAGTTTTCACCTAAGTTCCTCTCTTTTACAGATGACCATCGTGCTACACCCGTCCAGAATACGGCACAACGGAGACACAGGCGCAGACGTGCAGCAGGGACCCGTTCCAAGGATTCTTTTTAGATTAAGACCCTGCGTTAACCTTTCTTACTGTCTCTTGTTGATACACATCCCTCAGATTCTCAGTACTATTGAGAAGGATGCTGACGTCTTGGCATGTGGCCACGTCAGAATAATGCACGTACCTGGACACTAGGGGCTTCTTACAAAGGGCACTATTTAGGCCCGGTTTATACCATAAAGACCGAATACCTTAGGGAGTGTTCAGCATCGTGAGTTTGGCCTTATATGCATCAGCTCCGAATCATGTCTTTGGTCAAATGTTGGGTTTGCCCGGCTCCTGTGTTTTGTTGCCTTATGTTCCGCTCTATCGGCTAAGACGGCACTAGGAGAACTACTGCGATTGTGCCCTGGTTCATTTGGACGAGCACCTCAGTAGAGAAAGCCGAAAACTGGCTGTCATGATATAGCGTGAGACTGGTCAACCACTCGATGACCTATCAGAATGTTAGAATTCCTTCGCCTTAACGAAGGGTCGCTTCCCGGCCAGGCATGTACGCACCCCGAATTCAGGAGAGTGCGGAGCCACCAGGGCCTACATAGTAGCCCCACCGTCAAACTCCTATGGCTAAGTGAAAGTGTTAAAGCATTATAGTCCGGTTGCCTCGTTCGCTACGCTATCACCTCCTTAATAGGACCAAGACGTTGGATTAAGTGTGAACACGCGTCTTCTGCGAACACCTCCGCATTATATGCGTGGGGGTTGAAGCCGACGACTGCAATCTTTCAGGTTATATACATATATACATAAACGGCCGCACAGGAGGATAAAACATTGTCTTTACAACGGGAATACATGTCACTCAAACATAATATTCTTCGAGCACTGGGCCTCTATCAAACGAGCACCCTCTAGAACTTCTTCAAAATAGTGCTCGACAGCCACTCGGCCTATGGCCGAACCCTGCGTCGCAATAGTGGTAGCATCCATCTCTGCCCAGTATGCTTTGACATGGGCAAGGGCCATCCGCGAGCCTTCTATACACGCCGACCTATTCATTGCATTGATGTGCGGCACCGCACCAAGGAACTGTTGCACTAAGCTGAATTAGCTGTTCGGCTTCGGCTTTTCCGTCCACAGATGATCTACGACGGACCTCATGGCAAGTCGGGACAATTTATTGAGTTCGGCCCATTCGGCAAGCTGATCTGTTAGTGGAAGCGGACGCTCTGGAATGTTAAACTGCGACCAGAATAGCTTGTCCACTTCACGATCTGTTTGATCTTGGAAGTATTCGGCCGCATCGACAGCACTAGCCGTCAAATCCAGATATGCGTCTGCCGAACTCCACAGCCGATCCAGAGGGGCATACCGTGGATCTCCGAACTTCCTCCGCAGCAAAAAGGGCTTCCCAGCCACAATATCACCGGCTTCACGCAGCTCCCCCTTCTTCGCTCTCATGGCAGAGCGGGTGTCTTTGGTCGCCATCGTGGCCTTTTCAAGGTCCGTCGCCTTCGCTCGGTTTTCTTCTTCAAGGAACTGGCAACGGTCGGCAGTGTCTTTTAACTTTACGACCATCTTGGCCATCTTGTCTTTGCTCTCGCAATGCGCGGCCTTCTCGGCCCTTAACTCTTCGACCGCCTTCAAAGCAGCCGCATTACTACTTCTTGCTTGTTCTTTGGCTCGGGAAAGTTCCACCCGAAGGGTCTCCACGGTGGCTGCTCCATCTGCAGTCAAAACATACTAAAGATACTGGCATCACGCTGCTCTTGCTATGTGACATTCACCAGAAAACATCACTTACCCCGTGCCTTGTCAAGCCACTTGTTAACAAGCTTGATGTCGGCATCTGCCGCATCCAGTTGCCGCTTTAGTTCGGCAAACTCATTAGTCCGGCTAGCCACCACAGCTTCCACCACCTGCACATAAAAGCAGTATGGTTATTACATTGGACTACGATCCTCTGTTTGCCGCCGCTCTCGGCAACAACCAGAGTCTCAGGGGCTACTATCTACACAGGGCACACCTAAAAATGTGCGGTACTATCACAAATGTATATCATTTTATGTACCTCAAAGCCCGTCAGTGGACTCATAAAGGCGTCATGCAACCCGCTTTCAGTGGATGAAATCCTTTCCATCACCATACTCATCAACGTACGGTGTTCTTCCGAGATGGTCGCTCGCTTTAACAGATCCCTCAGGGCGTCCGACCGCTTACCAGACAGCGCCGGACTCCTTTGTTTAATCTCTTCAAGAGCCGGATGCTGGGTACTTCGGGTGACTATAGGGTTATCTTCTGGCCTCACCGGATTCGGAGAGGCCCTCCGTGACGACACCTCAAGGTCGCCCACTTCTTGAGTGGGGGAGTTCGGGGGAGGCGTTTCGCTCTCCATCATCTCCGGAAGAAGATCCCCTGAAGACGAGCTCTGTTGAGAAGGGCTAAGATCCGAACTGCAAGATAAATGCTGCGGTTATTTTCCTTGGAAGTAAGGTATAATATCTTTACTATTAAGCATTTTTTATCACTTACGGCTCATTAGAGAGCTGATCCCTGCGCGGACTTTGTGCGGCAAAAGCACCCTCCAAGGCAGGACCCTCTGGTGGAGACTACTTCTCCCGTTTGGAAGCCTTGGTTTCCGGATCTTCAGAGGCAGTCCTCTTCCTTCCCCGAAGCGAGAGAGGGTCAGATTCTTCCCCTTGGTTATTCTCCTTCACGGAGGCACTCATTCCCTCAGTTGGAATTGGTAGCGATGGTGGCCCACCTTCGCCCTCATTATTCCCCCCTTTATCTTCCTTTGAGGGCTCCGGGCAAGGTGCTAGCTCGAGCATCTTTTCCAGTACTGAATTGTCCAAACCCTCAGGAAGGGGGGCCGAACACCGAATCATCTTCGCCTTTGCTAGCCAGTCCTGGTCAAAGAGTGATTTCTCAGAATGATGTCATGATAAATTAAAGACGGTGTGTTCGGCTAAAGGACTACTTACTTGGTCGGCGGTGCGGTTGCTGCTCAGGCCCACGTCCTCGGTAGTATCCGGACACTCTATTGGGGTCCGAAGAATGATTTATACATCTCCTCATGCGTCAGGCCGAGGAAATTCTGAATAGTGCATGGTCCTTCTGGGTTGAACTCCCACATACGGAGGGGCCGGCGTTTGCAGGGCTGGACTCGACGAACCAACATGACTTGCACCACCGTAACCAGACTGAAATCTCCTTCGAAGAGATCTTGAATGCGGCTTTGCAGTATAGGCACGTCCTTGGCTGGACCCCAGCTCAGCCCTCTGCTAATCCATGACATCAATTATGGTGGAGGGCTCGAGCGGAAAGCAGGGGCAGCCACCCACTTGGCACTTCTGGGAGCTATGGTGTAAAACCACTCCCGTTGCCATAATCCGGACACCTCTGGAAAGGAACCCTTTGGCCATGGTGCTCCAGCGATCTTGCTTATCAATGCGCCTCCGCATGCTACATGCTGCCCCTCGACCATCTTCGGCTTCACGTCAAAGGTCTTGAGCCACATGCCGAAGTGAGGGGTAATGCGGAGGAAGGCCTCACATACGACAATAAATGTCGAGATGTGGAGAAAGGAGTCCGGGGCTAGATCGTGGAAATCTAGCCCATAATAGAACATCAAACCCCTAACGAAGGGATCCAGAGTGAGGCCTAGACCTCGGAGGAAGTGGGAGATGAACACAACGTTCTCGTTGGGTTCGGGAGTAGGGAAGACCTGCCCGCGGGCAGGCAGCCGATGCGAAACCTCGGCGGTCAGGTATCTGGACTCCCTCAACTTCTTGAAATCCTCTTCCGTAACAGAGGAGGGCATCAACCAGCCTTGAAGGCTAGATCCGGACATGATTGAAGGTCCGAAGCACCTGACCTGGGATTTGGGTGTTAGAACTCAAGGCGGGGGAAGGATTCAATTGAGCACAAGAGGGAAAAAAGTAAAAGCCTTGTCCCTTTATAAAGAGGATGAATATCAAGCGTCCTCCTAGTGGCCGTTTGGGACTTGCCTAAAATCTAGGAGTCCTAGGCACGGTTGGCTTACCCACGACCGTATTGATGAGGATCCCGTAATTAGGGGAACACGATCTCTGCATTGACAAGACATGTCAAGAAACTGCCTCGCGTTATGTGCGGGGCTAGTTAAAGAAAAACGGTTCGAATAATCGCCGAGCCATGGCATGATGTCGCGTTGCCTAAACATGTCAGCAGATTAGAATTGTGGAAATATTATTCTCTCTACGGTGGTATGTGGAACTTATTTTGCAGGGTCGGACAATATCCTTTATTTGAACTCTTCTGTGATGTGTTCGGAGGAGGAACCCGCCTTGCAATGCCGAAGACAACATTGCGCGCCGGACTCATCGTCATTGAAGCCTGGTTTAGGGGCTACTGAGGGAGTCCTGGATTAGGGGGTCTCCGGACAGCCGGACTATATCCTTTGGCCGGACTGTTGGACTATGAAGATACTAAATTGAAGACTTCGTCTCGTGTCTGGATGGGACTCTACTTGGCGTGGAAGGCAAGCTAGGCAGTACGGATATGGATATCTCCTCCTTTGTAACCGACCTTGTGTAACCCTAACCCTCTCTGGTGTCTATATAAACCGGAGGGTTTTAGTCCGTAGGACAACAACAATCATACCATAGGCTAGCTTCTAGGGTTTAGCCTCTCCGATCTCGTGGTAGATCAACTCTTGTAATACCCATATCATCAAGAATAAATCAAGCAAGACGTAGGGTTTTACCTCCATCAAGAGGGCCCGAACCTGGGTAAAACATCGTGTCCCCTGCCTCCTGTTACCATCCGCCTTAGACGCACAGTTCGGGACCCCCTACCCGAGATCCGCCGGTTTTGACACCGACAGTCGTATTGGCGCTAAGTGTGACCCCGTTCCACCTAATACCTTTCTGGAAAGGCTCTTCAAGCCATCCATGGTGTCGCAGGGGGAAACGGCAACACTAGTCCGGACCCAAAAACCCCAGATCCCGGAAATATCGACATAACACCATCGACGCATCTCATCATGGCAATCATTGCCCCATGGACCGAACCCCTCCTGGCCTACCTTAATAGGAAGGAGCTTCCTGAGGACCGGAATGAGGCCCGCTACATTGTCCAGCATTCGAAGGCCTACAAGGTTCATGATGGAGAACTCTACAAGAAAAGCGCCACTTGAGTCCTTCAACGATGTATACCCGAGGAAGAGGGGCGGCAGCTCTTGGCTGAAATTCATGCCGGACTCGGCGGTCACCACGCCGCAGCTCGGGCCCTTGTTAGCAAGGCCTTCCGTACAGGGTTTTATTAGCCGACGGCCCGAGTGGATGCACAAGACCTTGTCCAACATTGCGTCGGATGCCAACTCTTTGCCAATCAAAGCCATATGCCCCCACTGCCCTACAAACAATCCCCATCACTTGGCCTTTCGCAGTCTGGGGACTCGACATGGTTGGACCCCTTAAAGGGGGAAGCCATAAGAAAAAATATCTGCTGGTTATGGTTGACACATTCACTAAGTGGATAGAGGCTAAACCAGTCAAAACGGCTGAGTCCGGCCCGGTGATAGACTTCATATCTGATGTTGTGCACCGTTATGGTGTCCCACACAGCATCATCACTGACAACGGCTCCAATTTGACAGCCGATGAGGTAAAAGCCTGGTGTACTACTCTGGGTATCAAACTCGATTACGCCTCCATCTGCCACCCACAAACCAACGGTCAAGTAGAATGCGCCAACGGTCTTATTATGAGCGGCATCAAGCCCAGACTAGTGCGGTCTTTGAAAGAATCAGACAAACACTGGGTTGAGGAGCTCGACTTCGTACTCTAGGGGCTGCGGGCCACGCCCAACCGTACTACCGGATACACACCTTTCTTCATGGTGTATGGTACAGAGGCCGTATTGCCCTGTGATATTATTCACGACTCACCTAGAGTGCGTATGTACGAAGAGAGAGAAGCCGAGCTCGATCGGCAGGACAGCCTAGATGCCCTGCAGGAGGAACGCGATGTTGCAAAAGCTCGTTCAACAGTTTACCAATAGCAGGCTCGGAAATATCAAAGCAGAGAAGTATGGGCCAAGACTTACAACATCGGCGAACTCGTTCTACGCCTCCTGGAGAAGAAAATGGACAAACGCAAGCCCAAATGGGAGGGTCCCTTCATAATTGACGAAGTTCTCACCGGAGGATCATACCGTCTTCGCGATGCATCAGACAATCGCCTTGAGCCGAACCCCTGGAACGCGGCCAGACTCTGGAGATTCTACGCCTAGTGCTAAACTCATTGTTCGTATCCTCCTCCCCTGTAGTTTCCATTATTATTTTCTCTCTTTTCCGATTACTTTCTTTTTCTCGCTTTACAAGCTTTAAGTATGGCTAGACCGGACATCATTAGCAGATATATCTTTAAACATGTACGCCACTTGTCCTTGGGGGCTTCTCGGACAGAAGTTCTTGTCATTCCTTGAGCATCAAGCTCAACATATGAGTTTTTCCATATGTACCTTTTCTTCGCCACTATATGCATCAATATGACTTAAGTTTTGGCCAAGCTGGGTTGCCTAGCTCCTGTGCTTATGCCTTACATTCCCGTTAGTTAGGCTAGGGCATAAAGGGAGCACCTGTGTGATTGTTACTGCCGGGTCATCCAGATGTGTACCTCAGACTGGGTGAAGCCGAAAGCTAGCGTTCTTAAGGGAATATTCGGTACATGGATTAAAGATGTTTTCTAAACTCACTCCATTGTGCACCCCCCAGAAGTTATACGAACTGTGGTGCTCGCATCACAATCCCGGCATGTACATTAAATGCATGCACACCCAAGGAAAGGAACCCTTAATGGAACTATTCTCTCTGGAATATGTTTCTTATGATATCCATGTAATATAACATAGCTAGCCAGATACAACTTGTCTGTTCAAGCAACTATGACCCCTACGCCTAGTTTTCCAAGCATACCCTAGCCTATTCGGCCGCGACGGTATTCGGAATCACTCCGCACCTTAGAGTCCGGAGGTTGAAGCGAAAAGGTCTGCCATGACAAATTATATACAATTCAGCTAGATGAGGAAAAGTACACAGTCACTTGGACTTGAACACCTCTTCCTCTAGACCTTCCAACAGGCAGTCTAACTTACAATCCTGTTGAGAATATTTGGCGGCCACCTCTACTTGGTCATATACTATACTAACGGGAATTTCTTCCCCACTCGGCCCTACCGGCCGGACACGAGCCATGTGATTAGGATCCAGCTTGGTATAGCGTGTCTTCACCATGACCCAGGCCTCTCGCGCACCCTCTCGACAGGAAGATATCTTCCACAGCCGGATACGCCGCCGCGCTCCCTTGAACAACTCTACCAGCTTCTCCATGCTTCCTGGTGGGGAGTTGGATGGCCATAAGGCCTTGGCTACACTCCGCATAGCCTGCCGAGCTTGCTTGTGCAAATGCGACAGCTCTTGTAGAAGATCATTTGATGATCTGGACACTTCCTCTTCAGGGCGGTTCGTCAACAAACCTGCAATTATAGCTATATCAGCTACCGCTACCTCCAAACTGTTGTAAGATAAAAGCAACCACATACTGAATATGCCGCCTCGGAGCTTCTTGTTCTCCTTCACAGAGTCGGCTAGCTGCGGTCGCACATCTTTCAGTTCTTCGCCTAGATTGATGTTCGAATCCTGGAGTTTCTTTATCTCTTCAACGACCTTTGTCAATACACGCTCGCCTGGTGCTAGTAGCTTTTTGGCTCCGTGTTCTTCGCTTCAAGCGGCGTCCAGCTGCTCTTGTACTTGGTCTAAACGACCCAACACAAAAACTAGAACCCGGATTCACTCTATCGGTGTAGCCTTATGAATTTTTGATGGAGGAAAATATTACATGGAGATGCTTTGTATTTCTCCAGTTCGGCGTTAGCAGCAAGCAGCTGGCGCTGACACTTTTCAAGTTCCTGAGCCAGCTGGGTATTCTTCTCTGTAAGAACCTGGTTGTACATTGATCCTTAAATTAGTTGATTCAACTCCTTTAAGTCTCGGGGGCTACTGGCATATGGTTGTCATAGTCAGACAAAGCGAATTTACCTATACATCTTTCAAATGTTGCTTTGTTGCCCTGCTAATCCCATCTCGAGCAGCCCGGATGTATGCATCGGCTGCATTGAAGGCGTTAAACGACTCTTCCAAAAAGCCAGGATCTTGTAAAATGGCCCGGCGGTGCCGATGATTCATAGCACTCTCCACTTCCGAGTTGGTGACCGATACATCGTCCAAATCCTCGGCTGCAGGACAGTCCGGCGTCGCCCCTGCATCAGACCTTGTCTTCACAGTGGGATTGGAATCCTGGTTGTGGGAAGTATGGCCGCTCGGACCCCCGGATACAGTCCGGCGCACCTTCCTCCCGACAAATGGAAAACGGGAAGGTCACGGTTGGACATGACTGCTCAGGGGCAGGTTGGCGAATTCATACCACTTCGATGAAGGCACGGCCATGTCTTCATTTGCTTTCCTCTTGGAAGGATTGTCCGGCGCGGGAGCCGATCTCTTCGAAGCCGCCGAACGTCTCCCCTGTGAAGCACGATACGGTGCGATGGGTGAGACGGAGTAAGAGAACTCTTTTAGAGAAGGCAATTTCTTAATTATTTACCCGAGAAGCTGGAAGAAGGCCTGGATAGTCTGCGGTAATGGCCACTTCTGTGTCGTTGTAGCTGGTCTGGTAGAACACTCCCTCCGCAAGCACCACAAATATATCTGTGTCCTCTTCGAACCCGGAATCTAGCTCCCGGTTGTGGTCCTCCGGCTATGGGGCGGGACTATAAAATCCCTTGGTGACCTTTCGCCAGTGCTGTCATAAGAAAACAAGCTAGAAGTTTATCAAACGCAATTTGGAGATGGAAGAAGTAAAAAACGGAGGGGTCGGGCCTTACCCAGCTGGGAGGGTTATACATAGAGTACCCGTCTCTAGATTTGATGCGGAGAAATTCCTTTTCCTCCCCTTTGAATAGTTCGGCTAATATCTTAGCCAAAGCGGTAGGGGTATCCGGACCTTTCCGGCCGCAACAAGAAACATCGTCTTCCCCATTATAGTGCCACATGGGAAGCCCTTTGTATTGGAGCGGTTGAACCCCTCGTGCTATGGAAATCGCCATAACCTCGATTACTGTGAGTCTGGAATGAGTGAGCTCTCTTATCCTGCTCATCAGTTGACGAACCTCTGCATCGTCTTCCTCTTCAAGACTCCAAGGATGCCAACTGTGGCGTTTCTTTAGCGGGACACGAGAAAATTCAGGAAGACCCTTTCGAATCGGGTCAGGAAGCGCAACGTCCTCTATATAAAACCATTCGGAGGGCCATTCATCAGGTGCTTTCCTTTGTGTGCTAGATGGATATCCGGTATCGGCGACGCGCCACACTTCGGCTCCGCCCACTTCAAATATTGACCCTTCGTGATTGCGCGGGACGAGATAAAACAGCTTCCTCCACAACTCAAAGTGAGCCTCGACTCCCAGGAAAAGTTCACATAAAGTGACGTAACCCACAATGTGCAAAATAGAGGCCGGAGTGAAGTTGTGCAGCTGGAGGCCGTAGTAATCCAGAAGCCCTCGAAGGAACAGATGGATTGGAAATCCGACGCCTCTTAGCAGGTAGGGGACAAAACACACTCGCTCCCCCCGGACGGATTGGGGAAGTCCTCTGCCTGAGTCCCCTCATTGAAGGAAGCTAGCCCCGATCGAACAGGGACTAGATCTGCATGGGGAAGGAATCCCTGCATTTGCAACTTCATCAAATGGCTATGAGACACGGAACACCTCTCCCACTCGCCTTTCTCTGGGCTGCGACGAGCGGAGGAGCAGGGAGCATTAGCCATGCCGGAATGGTTTCTCCTAAAGCAGTCTCTGGGGATTTCTTCTGCGTAGCGCTGAATGGATCTGGGGTCCAATCTCTTTAAATAGGCGCTCTTCCTCGCATGAAGGGCGTGTTATTCACAAAAATACCCTGACTTTCCACATTCACTCGACACGTGGAGGACAAAGACTATTCAATGCGCGGAAGCCAAGGAGGCGACATTGGATCAATGGCCGAATACATATTTGGAGATCATCGAAGGGAGAACCCGCCTTGCAATGCCGAAGACAGTATGTGTGCCGAGCACCTCGTTATTGAAGACTGGTTCGGGGGCTACTGAGGGAGTCCTGGACTAAGGGGTCCTTGGGCGTCCGGCTTGTTATCCATGGGTCGGACTAATGGGCTGTGAAGACATGAAGGCCGAAGACTGCACCGTGTCCGGATTGGACTCTACTTGGCGTGGAAGGAAGCTGGCGACCGAAGATTCCTTCTTTTGTAATCGACTCCATGTAAATCCTAGATCCCCTCGGTGTCTATATAAACCGAAGGGGGTAGTCCGAAAAGGACATCACATATACTCATTACCATACCCACATAGGGTATACTTCTAGGGTTTAGCCATTACGATCTTGCGGTAGATCCACTCTTGTAACACTCATATTCATCAATATTAATTAAGCAGGATGTAGGGTTTTACCTCCATAGAGAGGGCCCGAACCTGGGTAAACACTGTGTCCCCCGTCTCCTGTTACCATCGATCCTAGACGCACAGTTCGGGACCCCCTACCCGAGATCCGCCGGTTTCCACACCGACAGCAGGGGCGACGCCGGACTGTCCTCCAGCCGAGGACTCAGATGATGTATCTGTCACCAACTCGGAAGTGGAGAGTGCCATGATTCATCGGCACCGCCGGGCCATTTTACAAGACCCTGGTTTTTCAGAAGAGTCGTTAAACGCCTTCAGCTCAGCCGATGCATACATCCGAGCTGTTCGAGATGGGCTTAACAAGGCCACAAGGCAACGTTTGAAAGATGTGCAGGTAAATTTGTTTTGTCTGACTATGATAACCATATGCCAGTAGCCCCCAAGACTTAAAGGAGTTGAAACAACTAATTTAAGGATCAATGTACAACCAGGTTCTTATGGAGAAGAACACCCTGTTAGCTCAGGAACTAGAAAAGTGTCAGCGCCGGCTGCTTGCTGCCAATGCCGAACTGGAGAAATACAAGGCATCTCTGGGTAATATTTCCCTCTATCGAGAATTCATACTAATACACTGATAGTGTGAATCTGGGTGCTTATCTTTGTGTTGGGTTGTTAGACCAATTACAAGAGCAGCTGGACGCCGCTCGAAGCGAAGAACAGGGAGGCAAAAAGCTACTAGCAGCGGGCGAGCGTGTATTGACAAAAGTCGTTCAAGAGAACAAGAAACTCCAGGATTCAAACACCAAACTGGGTGAAGAACTAAAAGATGTGTGAGCTTAGCTAGCGGATTCTGTGAAGGAGAACAAGAAGCTGTGAGGCGGCATATTCAGTACGTGGCCGCTTTTATCTTATAATAGTTTGGAGGTAACAATAGCTGATATAGCTGTAATTGCAGGTATATTGACGAACCACCCCGAAGAGGAGGTGTCTGGATCATCAAGTGATCTTCTGCAAGGTCTGTCGCAGTTGCACGAGCAAGCTCGGCAGGCGATGCGGAGTGTAGCCAAGGCCTTATGGCCATCCGACTCCCCTCCAGGAAGTATGGAGAAGCTGGTAGAGCTGCTCAAGGGAGCGCGATGGCGTATCCGACTGTGGAAGATATCGGCCTGCCGAGAGGGTGTGCGAGAGGCCTGGGCCGTGGTGAAGACGCGATATACCAAGCTGGATCCTAATCACATGGCTCATGTCAGACCGCTAGGGCCGAATGGGGAAGAAATTCCCGTTAGTTTAGTATATGACCAAGTAGAGGTGGCCGCCAAATATTTCCAACAGGATTGTAAATTAGACCGCCTTTTAGATGGTATAGAGGAGGAAGTGTTTGAGTCGTGAGTGACTATGTACTTTCCTTCTAGCTGGATAATAAAGACAATTGTCATCGTCGACCTTTTCTATTCAACCTCTGGACCCAAAGGTGCGGAGTGTTTCCAAATACCCTAGCAGCAGAATATACCGGGGTATGCGTGGAAACCAGGTGTAGGGGTCATAATTGCTCGAACAGGCAATGTGTATCCGGCTAGTTATGTTATATTACATTATGTAAGAAACATCTTCCAGAGAGAATAGTTTCGTGAAGGGTTCCTTTCCCTAGGTGTGCATGCATTTAATGTGCATGTCCGAACTGTGATTGAAAAACTCTTGGAGTAAGTAACATCTGGGGTTCACAATGGAGTGAATGCGGAAACACCTTTAGTTCGCCGACCGAATATTCCCTTAAGAACGTTAGCTTTCGGCTTCACCCAGTCCGAGGTACACATCCGGATAACCCGGCAGTAACAATTGCAGAGGTGCTCCCTTTATGCCCTAGCTGAACTAACAGGAACGTAGGGCATAAGCACAGGAGTCAGGCAATCCAACTTGGCCAAAACTTAAGTCATATCGATGCATATAATGGCGAAGAAAAGGTACATATGGGAAAAACGCATATGTGCTGAGCTTGGTGCTCGAAGAATAGACGCAAGCTTTTGTACGAGAAGCCCCCAGGTATAATCAACGTACAAATTTAGAGATATACGCATCAGGTAGGGATGGTCTATCCGTACTAAAGCCGTAAGGCTAAAGAAAAAATGACAAAAGGTAAAAAATGAAAAGAGAGGGAAGAAAAATAACTGTACTAACAGGAGGGAGGAAACGAACACAGCGAAGCATAAAATCATCGTAGTCTGGCCGCGTTCCAGGGGTTCGGCTCCAGGTGATTGTCTGACGCATCACGTAGGCGGTACGCTCCTCCAGTGAGAAGTTCGTCAATGATGAAGGGACCCTCCCACTTGGGCTTGAGTTTGTCCTCTTTCTTCTCCGGCAAGCGTAGAACGAGTTCGCCAATGTTATAAGTCTTGTCCCGCATGTCTCTGCTTTGGTACCTGCGAGCCTACTATTGATAATACGCGGAACGGGCTTTTGCGACATCGCGCTCCTCCTCCAAGGTATCTAAGCTGTCCTGCCGATCTAGCTCAGCTTCTCTCTCTTCGTACATACGCACTCGAGGCGAGTCATGAATAATATCATAGGGTAACACTGCTTCCGCACCGTACACCATGAAGAAGGTTGTATATCCGGTAGTGCGGTTGGGCGTGGTCCGCATCCCCCAGAGTACGGAGTCAAGTTCCTCCACCCAGTGCTTGTCTGATTCCTTCAAAGACCACACTAGTATGGGTTTGATGCCGCTCATAGTAAGATCATTAGCCCGTTCGACTTGACCGTTTGTCTGCGGGTGATAGACAGAGGCATAATAGAGCTTAATGCCTAGATTAGCGCACCAGGTTTTCGCCTCATCGGCTGTAAAGTTGGAGCCATTATCGGTGATTATACTGTGTGGGACACCGTAATGGTGTACCACGCCGGATATGAAATCTATTACTGGCCCAGCTTCGGCCGTTTTGAATGGTTTGGCCTATATCCACTTAGTAAATTTATCCACCATGACCACCAGATACTTTCTCTTATGACTTCCCCCTTTAAGGGGTCCGACCATATCGAGCCCCCAGACCGCAAAAGGCCAAGTGATGGGGATTGTTTGTAAGGTAGTGGGGGGCATATGGCTTTGGTTGGCAAAGAGTTTGCATCCGACGCAATGTTGGACAAGGTCCTGTGCATCTGCTCGGGCCGTCGGCCAATAAAACCATGTACGGAAGGCCTTGCTAACAAGGGCCTGAGCTGTGGCGTGGTGACCACCGAGTCTAGCATGAATTTCAGCCAAGAGCTACAGCCCCTCTTCCGCGGATATACATCATTGAAGGACGCCGGCAGCGCTTTGCTTATAGAGCTCTCCACCATGAACCTTGTAGGCTTTTGAACGCCGGACAATGCAGCGGGCCTCATTCTGGTCCTCAGGAAGTTCCTTCCTGTTAACGTAGGCCAGGAAGGGTTCGGTCCATGGGGCAATGACTGCCATGATGAGATGCGCCGTTGGTGTTATTTCGGTGGCTGAGCCCCCAACGGCCTCGGTGTTTCCGGAATCTGGGGTTATGTTTTGATCTGGACTAGTAGTGCTGTTTTCCCCTTGCCACACCATGGATGGCTTAAAAAGCCTTTCCAGAAAGATATTAGGTGGGACGGAGTCGCGCTTAGCGCCGATACGAGCAAGAACATTCGCCGCTTGATTACTTTCTCGAGCCACATGATGGAACTCGAGCCCCTCAAACCGGGTCGACATTTTTATGACTGCGTTATGATACGCTGCCATCTTCAGATCTTTGGCGTTGAAATCTCCATTTATTTGAGATATTGCTAGGTTTGAGTCCCCGCGCACCTCTAGGTGTTGTATGCCCATTGAGACAGCCATCCGGAGACCATGTAATAAGGTCTCATATTCGGCTGCGTTATTGGTGTCTGTGTACAGTATTTGGAGGACGTACTGAACGACGTCTCTAGTAGGGGACGTTAAAAAGACGCCTGCTCCTAACACTGCCAGCATTTTGGAGCCGCCGAAATACATGACCCAATTGGAGTATGTGCCCTACTCTTTAGGGAGTTCAGCCTCTCTCCACTCGGCGACAAAGTCGGCCAATACCTGGGATTTGATAGCTCGACGTGGTTTATATGTAATGTCAAATGGGAGGAGCTAGATGGCCCATTTGGCAATCCGGTCCGTAGCATCGCGTTTGTTTACAATGTCATTGATTGGTACTTCGAAGGCCACCGTGATCGAACACTCCTGAAAGTAGTGACGGAGCTTTCGGGATGCCATGAAGACCGCATATGCTATCTTTTGATAATGAGGGTACCGGGATTTGCATGGTGTAAGGAAAGTAGATACGTAGTATACCGGCTTCTGAAGCGGGAATTTATGCCCGTCCTGTTCTCGTTCAATGACGAGTACGACACTCACCACCTAATGTGTTGCCGATATGTATAATAACATCGGTTCGCCGACGTTTGGTGCGGCCAGGATTGGATTGCTCGCCAGAAGGGCTTTTATTTCCTCCAGTCTGGCTGTTGTCGTGTCCGTCTACTCGAAGTGGTCGGTTCGCCGTAGAAGGAGATAGAGTGGTAGTGCCTTTTCTCCCAATCTGGAGATAAAGCGGCTTAGAGCTGCTACGCAACCCGCAAGCTTTTGAACTTGTTTAAGGTCTGGTGGCTTAGCCAATTGTGACAAAGCTCGGATTTTGGCTGGGTTTGCCTCAATTCCTCTATTTGAAACGATGAAGCCCAGTAGCTTTCCAGCGGGGACGCCGAAAATAAATTTTTCCGGATTAAGCTTAATGTCATACACGCGGAGGTTGTCGAATGTGAGACGTAGATCGTGTATTAGTGTTTCGATGTGCCTAGTTTTGATGACAACGCCGTCCACATAAGCTTCAACTGTCATGCCGATCTGTTTCTCCAGGCATGCTTGAATCATGCGTTGGTATGTGGCGCCAGCATTCTTGAGCCCGAAGGGCATGGTGTTGAAGCAGAATGGCCCATTTGGGGTGATGAATGTTGTTGCAGCTTGGTCGGATTCCTTCATTTTGATTTGATGGTATCTGGAATATGCGTCAAGAAAACATAGTGAGTCGTGTCCTGCGGTGGAGTCAATGATTTGATCGATGCGGGGGAGGGGGAAGGGATCCTTGGGCATGCCTTGTTTAGGTCTTTGAAATCGACGCACAGGTGCTAGGATTTGTCCTTCTTTGGTACCATCTGTAACGCCCTCGATGCGGCTATATCTCCTACGTGTCGAGACACGACTTAGAGGCATAACCGCATTGAAAGCAATGTCGCAAGTTAGGCAATCTTCACAACATCCCATGTAATATAGATAATAAAAGGGGAGATACGTAGTTGGCTTACACTCACCACGTCAACCAAAGTACATAAATAGCATTACAACACTCAAACACTCATGGCCCGGCTACGGCGCCAAAATAAAAGATAACCCAACATGCGACACGGTCCCGATCACCCTAACTGGGCACCACTACTGATCATCAGGGAAAGACACATAGTAACGGCGTGAGTCCTCGTCGAACTCCCACTTGAGCTCAAGCGCGTCATCTGGAACGGAGTCATCAGGCCCTGCATCTGGTTTGGAAGTAATCTGTGAGCCACAGGGACTCAGCAATCTCGCACCCTCGCGATCAAGACTATTTAAGCTTATAGGTAAGGCAAGGTACAATATGTGGAGCTGCAGCAAGCGACTAGCATATATGGTGGCTAACCTGTTCGCAAAAGAGAGCGAGAAGAGAAGGCAAAGTGCGAACGAACAACTAGAGAGCAACCTGCGGCAAGCATTACTCCAACACCGTGTTCACTTCCCGGACTCCGCCGAGAAGAGACCATCACGGTCACTCACACAGTAGGTTCATTTTAATTAAGTTAAGGTTCAAGTTATCTACAACCGGACATTAACAAATTCCCATCTGCCCATAACCGAGGGCACGGCTTTCGAAAGTTCAAATCCCTGCAGGGGAGTCCCAACTTAGCCCATGACAAGCTCTCACGGTCAACGAAGGAATAGACCTTCTCCCGAGACATTCCGATCAGACTCGGTATCCCGGTTCTACAAGACACTTCGACAAGTTAAAACAAATCTAGCAACACCGCCCGAATGTGCCGACAAATCCTGATAGGAGCTGCACATATCTCGTTCTCAGGGTACACTCAGATGAACACTACGCACAACTAAAACCAACCCTCGAGTTTCCCCGAGGTGGCGCTGCAAGTGGCTCTGTTTGGACCAACACTTAGAGGAGCACTGGCCCGGGGGGGTTTAAATAAGATGACCCTCGGGCTCCAGAAACCCAAGGGAAAAAGAGGCTAGGTGGAAAATGGTAAAACCAAGGTTGGGCATTGCTAGAAAAGCTTTAATCGAGGCGAACTATCAAGGGGTTCCCATTATAACCCAACCGCGTAAGGAACGCAAAATCCGGGAACATAACACCGATATGACGGAAACTAGGGCGGCAAGAGTGGAACAAAATAATAGGCGAGAGGTCGAGCCTTCCACCCTTTACCACGTATATAGATGCATTAAGAAAACAAGATAATATAATGATATCCCAACAAGTAAATAATGTTCCAACAAGGAACGGTCTCCAATCTTCACCTGCAACTAGCAACGCTATAAGAGGGGCTGAGCAAAGCGGTAACATAGCCAATCAACGGTTTGCTAGGACATGGTGGGTTAGAGGTTTGACATGGCAATTTGGGAGGTATGATAAGCAAGTGGTAGGCATCGTAGCATAGGCATAGCAAAAGAGCGAGCATCTAGCAAAGCAAAGATAGAAGTGATTTCGAGGGTATGATCATCTTGCCTGCAAAGTTGTCAGAGTTGACTGGATCCTCGAAAGCAAACTCAACGGGCTCCTCATTAGCGAACTCGTCTCCCGGCTCTACCCAAACAAGACAAACAAGCAACAAGGACACAATCAACCACGTGCAAACTCAAACAACATGATGCAAACATGGTATGCTATGCAGGATGCGATATGTGATGCATATGCAAGGTTTGACAAGGAATGCATGAACCTGGCCTCAACTTGGAAATCCAAGTGTGCCACTGGAAAGGTGAGATGAAATCGCTTGAAAACGATATAAAGATCACCCGAAACAGAGTTACGGTTTGGAAAAGGCAAGCGATTCAAATATGGCACCGGTCTGCGATTTACAGCAAGTAGCCATCTAAATGCAACAAGATGAACATGCTACAACACTCAAACATGACAACTAAATACATGGCAGGGATCCATACATGATGCTTAACAAAAGATGAACACTGAGCTACGGCCAATTCATCCATTAACAGGTTCAAACAAGCATGGCAAAAATGCATTTGGCAAACAGATTTCAGACTTAGTGAAATTAACACTTGTCTGGAATTTCAGATCAGGTATCACACTTTGGAGCTTGAAAACTATATGCTACATGACCTGAACATGTCAAAGTAAAGCATGGAATGGAGCTAATCAAGGAGCTTAACAAAAGTCCCTTAGTGACCTTGAGCCAAAAGGGATCAGAAAATACATTTGCAAGCATGTGAACATGGCAAAAACATAATCAGATCACAGACTTAGTGAAAAACTGGAGCATGCAAAACAGATATCAAGTAGGCATGTTTACGAGCTTGATGCACTCAGTACAGAGTAAGGCATGACAATCTAAGCATACACCCATCAAGAATACACATTATACAAGCTAGACATGGCAAGAACAATAACATATCATGCACGGATCAACTACAACAACCCCGGCAAAATCGCTAACAAGTAGACAATCTGCCCAGATTCACGAAATAGCAAAAGTAGAGCTCGATTGACTCAAGCTAGGGTGCTCCATAATTGCAAACAAAGACATGGATGGATAGAGCACTACAAGATTAACAAAACATCCTTACTGATCATCCTCAAAAGAGGCACGGATCACTAGGAAAACAACATGAACATATGGCATCTTGAAATAAACAGATCAAGGACTTAGTGGAATTGCTAAGTCCCTGAAATCAGCATTAACGAATGCACCACTTTGCAAGCTTGTGCTAGTCACCACACACATCACAAGAATACATGGGTTGCACCTCTGGATAGATGGCAAAACATATAACAAAACTCATGTAGAGCTCAGGGGCATATCATGCACACAATAATCGTGGCAAAAATGACAAATATCTAATTGGAGCAGCAGATCTGACAATTATCTCAAATAGCACTCTTCCAACAGCATTTCAGGCATCAAGATAAACTCAAATGAAAATGATGCAATGAGATGAAATGATGTGCTCCCCGAGACGAACATTTTGATATGCTATATGCCCAAAACGGAGCTACGGATACGGAGTTACGGTGCGATGAACATGGCAAAAATAATTAGGGTTTCGGGGCAAAAAGTCAACCGAGGCAATTTTGGATCAGAGATCTGCACGCTTCCCGAGGTTCGCCTCGAGCTCGCCGGAGATGGAGGAGACCGGCCTGAGAGGAACTTGGCGTGGAGGAGGAGATGGCCGGAGTCGCCGGATCGGGCGGCCGGCGCGGCGGACGCGGCGTGGAGGCGCGGGA
>NC_041392.1:531866042-531906534 GCF_002162155.2 Triticum dicoccoides
ACGCCACTGGCTGCGGGCGGCGGCGGCGACTCATCCGGTGGGAACCGGACGTGTCCGGCAGCGGAGACGATTTTTTTAGGGTTTGGACGGGGGAGATCCGGAATTTCGAGAGGGTGGTCTTTATATAGAGGTAGAGGGAGCTAGGAGTGTCCAAATGAGGTGCGGTTTTCGGCCACGCGATCGTGATCGAACGCTCTAGATGATGGAGTGGGTTTTGGGGCCAAAATGGAGGGGTGTTGGGCTGCAACACACACGAGGCCTTTTCGGTCCCTCTGTTAACCGTTGGAGCATCAAACGAAGTCCAAATGGTACGAAACTTGACAGGCGGTCTACCGGTAGAAAACCAAGGCCGCTTGGCAAGTCTCGGTCCAATCCGGAAATGTTTAATCCCCACACACGAAAGAAAGGTAGAAATGACCACCGGAGGAGAACGGAGCGCCGGAATGCAAAACGGACAACGGGGAAAATGCTCGAATGCATGAGACGAAACACGGATGCAAATGCAATGCACATGATGACATGATATGAGATGCATGACAACAACAACAACAACACACGGAGACGAAACCGGAACCCAAGAAAATAAAATAACTTAACGCCGGAAACGGCAAGAGTTGGAGTACATATCTGGTAAATCATATCCGGGGTGTTACACCATCACCAAATTTGCTAGCCAGTCCGGATGTTTTATTTCTCTAATGAATCCGGCCTCGATTAACTTGGATAGCTCTTCCCCCATAGCTTGGCGTTTGGGTTCAGAAAAGCGCTGCAGTGTTTGCTTGACCAACTTGTGTCCCTTCAATATATTGAGGCTATGTTCGGCTAACTCGTGTGGGGTTCCTGGCATATCGGATGGGTGCCAGGCGAATATATCCCAATTCTCGCGCAGGAACTCTCGTTGAGCAGCTCAACTGTCAGGTCTAGTTGTGCTCCGATGGATGCTGTTTTCTTGGGGTCCATTGGATGGACTTGGAATTTGACTATTTCTTGTGTCAGTTTGAATGAAGTGGATTTGGGTCATTTGTCTAGGACCACATCATCTTTGTCCACCGTGGAGCGCAGTGTGGTTAACTCTTCGGCCACGAGGGCTTCAGATAATGCCTCAAGGGCCAGGGACACGGTTTTATTCTCGGCACGGAGTGCTATGTCCGGATCACTAACTAGAGTGATTATACCGTTGGGCCCGGGCATCTTAAGCTTCATGTACCCGTAATGGGGTATTGCTTGAAAGCGCGTAAATGCATCTCGCCCTAAGAGGGTGTGATATCCGCTGTTGAAGGGGGCCACCTGGAAGGTTATCTCTTCGGACCGGTAGTTCTCTGGCGTGCCGAATACCATGTCGATCGTGATTTTTCCCGCACACCGTGCCTCCTGAATGGGAATGATTCCTCGGAAGGTCGTGCTGCTTTGCTCGATGCGGCTCCTGTCTATTTCCATTTTTCATATTGTATCCTCATAAATGAAGTTCAGTCTGCTGTCGCCGTCCATGAGAACCTTGGTGAGCCGAAAGCCATCCACAATTGGGCTGAGGACCAAGGCGACTGGTGTTCGGACTGTCCTGTGTTTTGGTTCACCGCCAGCGTTAAAGGTTATTGCTGTGTCATTCCAAGGGTTTATTGTTGCGATCTGGCAGACTTCGGCGAGTTCGCGGGGTGCTCTTTTGCGCGTATTGTTTGAAGTGAATGTCTCAAAGACTGTCAGGACTCTGGGTTTGTCGCTTTTTGGAGGGTGTTGCTCTGGGGTGTCTTTGGTGAGGATGTCCTCGTTGTTTTTGGCTTCCTGCCGGAGTATCCAACATGCTCTAAGGCTGTGGGTTGGTATGGTATCCGTTGTGGTGTGTATTTTGCATGGGCCATCAAGCCATCCCTCTAGAACGGTTCCGCGCTGCGTAATGGGTTTGCATTTTTTGGCTATTGGTCTGGGCGCATTACAGGGGTGCGTCCTTTTTGCCTGGACCAGTGGTTGAGTTGGGACCGATAGCCCCCAGACTGTTTGATCTCTCTAGGCGCTCTCCATTGCGTTGTACTTCTGTACAATAGTTGCCAAGTCGGTGAAGTGTAGTATGTGGCGGTGATTAATGGCGTTGAGGAGTCCTTCGTTCGTGCAATTGTTGCGGAATGCTGCTATTGCGTCCTCATCGCGGCAATCATTGAACTTGTCCTTGACAAGGAGGAATCTGGCCCAAAAGTGGTGGACCGCTTCCTGGGGCTGCTGTTGGATGCTCGTGAGAGCGCTTATGTCTGGGTGGGTGGGTGGAGTTGGATCTGAACCCTGACCCGATTGATGATCTAGAGTCTGAGGTTTTTCCGGACTGAACTGTTCGGGCTTTGAAGTATCTTCTGATTTTTAAGCCTGCCGTCCGACTCCAAGTTCGGAGGACGAGGCGTGTCTTTCTGCCAGTAGGTGTCCGGCTTCTCAAGGTCGGAGATCCGGATGTAATTTGTCATCAGTATAGAGGCATGGTTATCTTTCTCCTCGACTACCACTATTTGGTGGGTGATCAGTGGAGAATTAATCTCTCTCTGGTCGGGTTTAAGCCCAATCCGATCGTAGTCTGTAGCGACTCCCAAGGCGGTGATGCAATCTAGGAGTTCGCTCAAAGATGATAGCTCCGTCGGATCCATCCGTTTGGTGTATTCAGAATCTATGCAGATGCATTTTTCGATGACTCGGGAGGTCATCCTCGTCGGCTCAGAGGCCGAGCGGGCGATCATGGTAAAACTGCCCAGCTGGAGGGTTTGGCCCGAGGCCAGAGCTCCTCCCGAGGTGATATTTTCCTTGACAAAAAGTCGAGCCATCAACCTCTGTGACAGCGGCACAGTGGAACTTTCAATGAAAGCACCAATGTCGGTGTCAAAACCGGTGGATCTCGGGTAGGGGGTCCCGAATTGTGCGTCTAAGGTTGATGGTAACAGGAGACAGGGGACACGAAGTTTTAACCAGGTTCGGTCCCTCTTGATGGAGGTCATTACCCTACGTCCTGCTTATATTGATGAATATGAGTATTACAAGAGTTGATCTACCACGAGATCGTAATGGCTAAGCCTAGAAGTCTAGCCTGTATGACTGAGGTATTGAGTATATCCTTTCCGGACTACACCCTCCGGTTTATATAGACACCGGGGGGATCTAGGGTTACATAGAGTCGGTTACATAAGAGGGAATCTTCATAGTTGTTCGCCAAGCTTGCCTTCCATGTCAAGGAGAGTCTCATCCGGACATGGGTACAGTCTTCGGTCTTCATATCTTCACAGCCCATCAGTCCGGCCCATAGATAACAGGCCGGACGTCCGAGGACCCCTTAGTCCAGGACTCCCTCAATGATCTCTCACTAAATTTCAAGGTATAAGTTTATCCCTGAGTATGCACCGTTGCTACAGTTTGTCGTGCCGAGACACCACATGATGATCGGGTGTGACAAGCTCTATGTTCACATACAACAGGTGCAAGCCAGTTTTGCACATGCAGAATACCCGGGTTAAACTTGACAAGCCTGGCATATTCAGATATGGCCTCGAAACACTAAGACCGAAAGGTCGAGCGTGAATCATATAGTAGATATGATAAACATAGTGATGTTCGCCATTGAAAACTACTCCATCTCACGTGATGATCAAACATGGATTAGTTGATATGGATCACGTGATCACTTAGATGATTAGAGATATGTCTATCTAAGTGGGAGTTCTTAAGTAATTTGACTAATTGAACTTTAATTTATCATGAACTTAGTACCTGATAGTATTTTTCATATCTATGTTGTTGTAGATAGATGGCCCGTGCTATTGTTCCGTTGAATTTTAATGCGTTCCTAGAGAAAGCTAAGTTGAAAGATGATGGTAGAAACTACATGGTCTGGGTCCATAACTTGAGGATTATCCTCATTGCTGCACGGAAGAATTACGTCCTGGAAGCACCGCTAGGTGACAAACCCACTGCAGGAGCAACGCCAGATGTTGTGAACACCTGGCAGAGCAAAGCTGATGACTACTCGATAGTTCAGTGTGCCATGCTTTACGGCTTAGAACCGGGAATTCAACAACGTTTTGAACGTCATGGAGCATATGATAAGTTCCAGGAGTTGAAGTTAATATTTCAAGCAATTGACCAGATTGAGAGATATGAAGTCTCCAATAAGTTCTACAGCTGCAAAATGGACGAGAATAGTTATGTCAGTGAACATATACTCACAATGTCTGGGTACCACAACCACTTGACTCACCCGGGAATTAATCTTAGTGTCATTGACAGAGTTCTTCAATCACTACCACTAGGCTACAAGAGCTTCATGATGAACTATAATATGCAAGGAATGGATAAGACGATTCCTGAGCTCTTCGCAATGCTAAAGGCTGCGGAGGTAGAAATCAAGAAGGAGCATCAAGTGTTGATGGTCAACAAGACCACCAGTTTCAAGAAAAAGGGTAAAGGGAAGAAAGGGAACTTCAAGAAGAACAACAAGCCAGTTGCTGCTCAAGTGAAGAAACCCAAGTCTGGACCTAAGCTTGAGACTGAGTGCTTCTACTGCAAAGTGACTAGTCACTGGAAGCGGAACTGCCCCAAGTATTTGGCAGAGAAGAAGGATGGCAAAGTGAAAGGTATATTTGATATACATGTTATTGATGTGTACCTTACTAATGCTCGCAGTAGTGCATGGGTGTTTGATACTGGTTCAGTTGCTAACATTTGCAACTCGAAACAGGGGCTACAGATTAATCGAAGATTGGCCAAGGACGAGGTGACGATGCGCGTGGGAAATGGTTCCAAAGTCGATGTGATCGCCGTCGGCACGATACCTCTACATCTATGTTCAGAATTAGCTTTAGACCTAAATAATTGTTATTTGGTGCCAGCGTTGAGCATGAACATTATATCTGGATCTTGTTTGATGCGAGACGGTTATTCATTTAAATCAGAGAATAATGGTTGTTCTATTTAGATGAATAATATCTTTTATGGTCATGCACCATTGATGAGTGGTCTATTTTTACTAAATCTTGATAGTGATACACATGTTCATAGTATTGAAGCCAAAAGATGCAGAGTTGATAATGATAGTGCAACTTATTTGTGGCACTGCCGTTTAGGTCATATTGGTGTAAAGCGCATGAAGAAACTCCATTCTACTTCACAGATGATTTGAGCAGATATGGGTATATCTACTTAATGAAACATAAGTCTGAAACATTCGAAAAGTTCAAAGAATTTCAGAGTGAAGTGGAAAATCATCGTAACAAGAAAATAAAGTTTCTATGATTTGATCGTGGAGGAGAATATTTGAGTTACGAGTTTGGTCTTCATTTGAAACAATGCGGAATAGTTTCGCAACTCACGCCACCTGGAACACCACAGCGTAATGGTGTGTCCGAACGTCATAATCGTACTTTACTAGATATGGTGCGATCTATGATGTCTCTTACTGATCTACCGCTATCGTTTTGGGGTTATGCTTTAAAGACGGCTGCATTCACGTTAAATAGGGCACCATCTAAATCCGTTGAGGCGACAGCTTATGAACTATGGTTTGGCAAGAAACCCAAGTTGTCGTTTCTTAAAGTTTGGGGCTGCGATGCTTATGTGAAGAAGCTTCAACCTAATAAGCTCGAACCCAAATCAGAGAAATGTGTCTTCATAGGATACCAAAGGAGACTGTTGAGTACACCTTCTATCATAGATCCGAAGGCAAGATATTCATTGCTAAGAATGGATCCTTTCTAGAGAAGGAGTTTCTCTCGAAAGAAGTGAGTGGGAGGAAAGTAGAACTTGACGAGGTAATTGCACCTTCTCCCTTATTGGAAAGTAGTTCATCACTGAAATCGGTTCCAGTGATTCCTACACCAGTAAGTGAGGAAGCTAATGATGATGATCAAGAAACTTCTGATCAAGTTACTACCGAACCTCGTAGGTCAACCAAAGTAAGATCCGCACCAGAGTGGTATGGTAATCCTGTTCTAGAAGTCATGTTACTTGACCATGATGAACATACAAACTATGAGGAAGCAATGATGAGCCCAGATTCCGCAAAATGGCTCGAGGCCATGAAATCTGAGATGGGATCCATGTATGAGAATAAAGTATGGACTTTGATTAACTTGCCCGATGATTGGTAGGCCATAGAGAATAAATGGATCTTCAAGAAGAAGACTGACAGTGACGGTAATGTTATACAAAGCTCGACTTGTTGCAAAAGGTTTTCGAAAAGTTCAAGGAGTTGACTACGATGAGACCTTCTCACCCGTAGCGATGGTTAAGTCCGTCTGAATCATGTTAGTAATTGCTGCATTTTATGATTATGAAATTTGTCAAATGGATGTCAAAACTGCATTCCTTAATGGATATCTTACAAAAGAGTTGTATATGATGCAACCAGAAGGTTTTGTCAATCCAAAAGGTGCTAACAAAGTATGCAAGCTCCAGCGATCCATTTATAGACTGGTCCAAGCCTCTCGTAGTTGGAATATACGCTTTGATAGTGTGATCAAAGCATATGGTTTTATACAGAATTTTGGAGAAGCCTGTATTTACAAGAAAGTGAGTGGGAGCTCTGTAGCATTTCTGATATTATATGTAGATGCAATATTGTTGATCAAAAATGATACCGAATTTCTGAATAGCATAAAAGGATACTTGAATAAGAATTTTTCAATGAAAGACCTCGGTGAAGCTGCATATATATTAGGCATCAAGTTCTATAGAGATAGATCAAGACACTTAATTGGACTTTCACAAAGCACATACCTTGATAAAGTTTTGAAGAAGTTCAAAATGGATCAAGCAAAGAAAGGGTTCTTGCCTGTGTTACAAGGTGTGAAGTTGAGTCAGACTCAATGCCCGACCACTGCAGAAGATAGAGAGAAAATGAAAAGGTGTTCCCTATTCTCCAGCCAAAGGTCTATCATGTATGCAATGCTGTGTACCAGACCTGATATGTGCCTTGCTATCAGTCTAGCAGGGAGGTACTAAAGTAATCCAGGAGTGGATCACTGGACAGTGGTCAAGAACATCCTGAAATACCTGAAAAGGACTAAGGATATGTTTCTCGTATATGGAGGTGACAAAGAGCCCATCGTAAACGGTTATGTTGATGCAAGCTTTGACACTGATCCGGATTACTCTAAGTCACAACCCGGATACATGTTTTTTTAAATGGTGGAGCTGTCAGTTGGTGCAGTTCCAAGCAGAGCGTCGTGGCAGGATCTACGTGTGAAGCAGAATACATAGCTGCTTCGGAAGTAGCAAATGAAGGAGTCTGGATGAAGGAGTTCATATTCGATCTAGGTGTCATACCTAGTGCATCGGTTCCAATGAAAATCTTTTGTGACAATACTGGTGCAATTTCCTTGGCAAAAGAATCCAGATTTCACAATAGAACTAAGCACACCAAGAGACGCTTCAATTCCATCCGCGATCAAGTCAAGAAGGGAGACATAGAGATTTGCAAGATACATATGGATCGGAATGTTGCAGACTCGTTGACTAAGCCTCTCTCACGAGCAAAACATGATCAGCACCAAGACTCCATGGGTGTTAGAATCATTACTGTGTAATCTAGATAGACTCTAGTGAAAGTGGGAGACTAAAGGAAATATGCCATAGAGGCAATAATAAAGTTATTATTTATATTTCCTTATATCAGGATAAATGTTTATTATACATGTTCCTATGATTATGAGATTATGCAACTCCCGATTACCGGAGGAACACTTTGTGTGCTACCAAATGTCACAACGTAACTAGGTGATTATAAAGGTGCTCTACAGGTGTATCCAATGGTGTTTGTTGAGTTGGCATAGATAGAGAATAGGATTTGTCACTCCGATTGTCCGAGAGGTATCTCTGGGCCCTCTCGATAATGCACATCAATATAAGCCTTGCAAGCAATGTGACTAATGAGTTAGTTGCGGGATGATGCATTACGGAACAAGTAAAGAGACTTGCCGGTAACGAGATTGAACTAGGTATTGAGACACCAACGATGGAATCTCAGGAAAGTAACATACCGATGACAAAGGGAACAACGTATATCGTTATGCGGTTTAACCGATAAAGATCTTCATAGAATATGTGGGAACCAATATGAACATCCAGGTTCCGCTATTGGTTATTGACCGGTGATGTGTCTCGGTCATGTCTACATAGTTCTCGAACCCGTAGGGTCCGCACGCTTAACGTTCGGTGACGATCGGTATTATGAGTTTATGTGTTTTGATGAACCGAAGGTTGTTCGGAGTCCTGGATGTGATCACGGGAATGATGAGCAGTCCCAAAATGGTAGAGACATAAAGGTCGATATATTGGAAGCCTATGTTTGGACATCAGAAAGGTTCCGAGTGAGTTCGGGCATATACCAGAGTACCGAGGGGTTACCGGAACCCCCCGGGGAGTATATGGGCGCTAATGGGCTTTAGTGGAGAGAGAGAGAGGCAGCCAGGGTAGGCCGCGCGCCCCCTCCCCCTCTGGTTCGAATTGGACTAGGAAGGGGGGGGGGCGGCGCCCCCCTTTCCTTCCTCCCTCTCCCCCTTCCTTCTCTCCTAGTACCACTAGGGAAAGGGGGGAATCCTACTCTCGAAGGGAGTAGGACTCCTCCAGGGTGCGGCATAGAGGGTCGGCCCTCCCTCCTCCCCCAGTCCTTTATATATGTGGGATGGGGCACCCCATAGACACACAAGTTGATCATTGATCTCTTAGCCGTGTGCGGTGCCCCCCCTCCACCATAATCCACCTCAGTCATATCGTAGCGGTGCTTAGGCGAAGCCCTGTTCCGGTAGCATCATCATCACCGTCATCACGCCGTCGTGTGGACGAAGCTCTCCCTCGACACTCCGCTGGATGGTGCGTTCGAGGGACGTGTGAAGATCGCGGAGATGTTGTACTTTTGTTACTAGGATCGGTCGATCGTGAAGACGTACGACTACATCAACCGCGTTGGCATAACGCTTCCAATTACAGTCTACGAGGGTACATAGACAATACTCCCCCCTCTCGTTGCTATGCATCACCATGATCTTGCGTGTGCGTAGGATTTTTTTTTGAAATTACTGCTATAGATGTCAAAACCGGCGGATCTCGGGTAGGGGGTCCCGAACTGTGCGTCTAAGGTCGATGGTAACAAGAGACGGGGGACACAATGTTTACCCAGGTTCGAGCCCTCTCTATGGAGGTAATACCCTACTTCCTGCTTGATTGATCTTGATGAATATGAGTATTACAAGAGTTGATCTACCAGGAGATCGTAATGGCTAAACCCTAAAAGTCTAGCCTGTCTGACTATGATTATGAGGATATCTATGGACCTAGCCCTCCGGTTTATATATACATAGGAGGGATCTAGGGTTTGCTACGTCTTGAGCTCGCGTTGGTTTTCCCCGAAGAGGAAGGGATGATGCAGCAGAGTAGCGTAAGTATTTCCCTCAGTTTTTGAGAACCAAGGAATCAATCCAGTAGGAGCCCACGCTCAAGTCCCTCGTACCTGCACAAAGCGATAGCTACTCGCAACCAACGCGATTAGGGGTTGTCAAGCCCTTCACGGTCACTTACGAGAGTGAGATCTGATAGATAGAATATTTTTGGTATTTTTGATATAAAGATGCAAAGTAAAAAAGTAAAAGCAAAGAATAGCAAAACAATATAAAAGTGATGGAGATTGATATGATGAGAATAGACCCGGGGGCCATAGGTTTCACTAGTGGCTTCTCTCAAGAGCATAAGTATTCTACGGTGGGTGAACAAATTACTGTTGAGCAATTGATAGAATTGTGCATAATTATGAGAATATCTAGGCATGATCATGTATATAGGCATCACATCCGTGACAAGTAGATCGAAACGATTCTGCATCTACTACTATTACTCCACTCATCGACCGCTATCCAGCATGCATCTAGAGTATTAAGATAAAAACAGAGTAACGCCTTAAGCAAGATGACATGGTGTAGAGAGATAAATTCATGCAATATGAAATAAACCCCATCTTGTTATCCTCGATAGCATACAATACGTGTCTTGCTTCCCCTTCTGTCACTGGGTAAGGACACCGCAAGATCGAACCCAAAGCTAAGCACTTCTCCCATGGCAAGAACTACCAATCTAGTTGGCCAAACCAAACGGATAATTCGAAGAGACTTGCAAAGATAACCAATCATGCATAAAAGAATTCAGAGAAGATTCAAATATTATTCATAGATAGACTTGATCATAAACCCAGAATTCATTGATCTCAACAAACACACCGCAAAAAGAAGATTACATCGAATATATCTCCACAAGAGAGGGGGAGAACTTTGTATTGAGATTCAAAGAGAGAGAAGAAGCCATCTAGCTACTACCTATGGACCTGAAGGTCTGAGGTAAACTACTCACACTTCATCGGAGGGGCTAGGATGATGTAGAAGCCCTCCGTGATGACAGCCCTCTTCCGGCGGAGCTCCGGAACAGGCCCCAAGATGGGATCTCGTGTATACAGAAATTTGCAGCGGTGGAATTAGGTTTTTGGCTCCTGTTCTGATCGATGGGGGTACGTGTGTATATATAGGAGAGTACGTCGGTGGAGCACCGAGGGGCCCACGAGGCAGGGGGCGCGCCCTAGGGGGGCGCCCCCCACCCTCGTGACCACCTCTTTGATCCCTTGCAGTAGGGTCCAAGTCTCCTGGATCACGTTCGGTGAGAAAATCACGTTTCCAAAGATTTTATTCTGTTTGGACTCCATTTGATATTCTGTTTATCCGAAACACTGAAATAGGCAAAAAACAACAATTCTGGGTTGGGCCTCCGGTTAATAGGTTAGTCCAAAAATAATATAAAAGTGGAAAATAAAGCCCAATATAGTGAAAAACAGTAGATACTATAGCATGGAGCAATCAAAAATTATAGATACGTTGGAGACGTATCAGGGTTACATAAGGTCAGTTACAGAGAAAGGAATCTTCATATTTGGCCGCCAAGCTTGTCTTCCACACCAAGGAGAGTCCCATCCGGACACGGGTAGAGTCTTCGGCCTTTGTATCTTCACAGCCCATCAGTCCGACCCATGTCTAATAGGTCGGTGATGACCCACAAGTATAGAGGAACTATCGTAGTCCTTTCGATAAGTAAGAGTGTCGAACCCAACGAGCAGCAGAAGGAAATGCTAAGCGGTTTTCAGCAAGGTATTCTCTGCAAGCACTGAAATTATAGGTAATAGATAGTTTTGTGATAAGATAATTTGTAACGAGCAATAAGTAACAAAAGTAAATAAAGTGCAGCAAGGTGGCCCAATCCTTTTTGTAGCAAAGGACAAGCCTGAAAAAACTCTTATATAGAGAAAAGAGCTCCCGAGGACACATGGGAATTATCGTCAAGCTAGTTTTCATCACGTTCATATGATTCACGTTCGGTACTTTGATAATTTGGTATGTGGGTGGACTGGTGCTTGGGTACTATCCTTACTTGGACAAGCATCCCACTTATGATTAACCTCTATTGCAAGTATCCGCAACTACAACAAAAGTATTAAGGTAAACCTAACCATAGCATGAAACATATGGATCCAAATCAGCCACTTATGAAGCAACACATAAACTAGGGTTTAAGCTTCTATCACTCTAGCAACCCATCATCTACTTATTACTTCCCAATGCCTTCCTCTAGGCCCAAATAATGGTGAAGTGTCATGTAGTCGATGTTCACATAACACCACTAGAGGAGAGACAACATACATCTCATCAAAATATCGAACGAATACCAAATTCACATGACTACTAATAGCAAGACTTCTCCCATGTCCTCAGGAACAAACGTAACTACTCACAAAGCATATTCATGTTCATAATCAGAGGGGTATTGATATGCATATAGGATCTGAACATATGATCTTCCACCAAATAAACCAACTAGCATCAACTACAAGGAGTAATCAACACTACTAGCAACCTACAGGTACCAATCCCAGACTTAGAGACAAGAATTGGATACAAGATATGAACTAGGGTTCGAGAGGAGATGGTGCTAGTGAAGATGTTGATGGAGATTGGCCCCCTCCTGATGAGAGGAGCGTTGGTGATGACGATGGCGGTGATTTCCCCCTCCCGAAGGGTAGTTTCCCCGGCAGAACAGCTCCGCCAGAGCCCTAGATTGGTTCCGCCAAGGTTCTGCCTCGTGGCGGCGGAGTCTCGTCCCGAAAGCTTGCTTATGATTTTTTCCTCAACGAAAGACTCCATATAGAAGAAGATGGACATCGGAGGGCTACCAGGGGGCCCACGAGGTAGGGGGCGCGCCTAGGGGGGTAGGGCGCACCCCCACCCTCATGGCCAGGGTGTGGGCCCCCTCTGGAACTTCTTGCGCTTAATATTTTTTATATATCCTGAAAATAGCTTCCTTGAAGTTTCAGGACTTTTGGAGCTGTGCAGAATAGGTCTCTAATATTTGCTCATTTTCCAGCCCAGAATCCTAGCTGCCGGCATTCTCCCTCTTTATGCAAACCTTGTAAAATAAGAGAGGATAGGCATAAGTATTGTGACATAATGTGTAATAACAACCCATAATGCAATAAATATCGATATAAAAGCATGATGCAAAATGGACGTATCAACTCCCCCAAGCTTAGACCTCGCTTGTCCTGAAGCGAAAGCCGAAATCAAAAAATATGTCCACATGTTTAGAGGTAGAGTTGTCGATAAAAGTAAAATACGGACATGAGGGCATCATGATCATTCTTAGAACATCAACGTATATATATATATATATATATATATATATATATATATATATATATATATATATATATATATATATTGTCATATGATCTCTTATGCTAAAGTAACAATTCAATCACAATTTCGAGTATGAACCATAAACTTCAATGAAAACTAACAAACTATAATCTCAGTCATTGAAGCAATTGCAATTTACCATAACATAGGAAAGAGTCAATATAAGAGCTTTTCAGCAAGTCCACATACTCAACTATCATATAGTCTTTCACAATTGCTAACACTCACGCAATACTTATGGGTATGGAGTTTTAATCGGACACACAGAAAGATAGGGGTTTATAGTTTTGCCTCCCAATGTTTTACCTCAAGGGCAATGTCAACAATAATAGTTTATGAAGACACACATCCAATTAGCTCTATATATTAGGATCTTTCCAACATATTGTGCTTGCCAAAAGATAAAATGTAAAAAGGAAAGGTGAAGATCACCATGACTCTTATGTAAGGTGAGAGATAAAGGTAAAATATAGTCCCTTCGCAGAGGGAAGTAGAGGTTGACATGCGCTTTTATGGTTGGATGCACAAAATCTTAATGTGAAAGAACGTCACTTTATATTGCCACTTGTGATATGGACCTTTATTATGCAGTCTGTCGCTTTTATTCCTTCCACATCACAAGATCGTATAAAGCTTATTTTCTCCCACACTAATAAGTCATACATATTTAGAGAGCAGTTTTTATTGCTTGCACCGATGACAACTTACTTGAAGGATCTTACTCAATCCATAGGTAGATATGGTGGACTCTCATGGCAAAACTGGGTTTAAGGGTATTTGGAAGCACAAGTAGTATCTCTACTTGGTGCAAAGAATTTGGCTAGCATGAGGGGGAAAGGCAAGCTCAACATGTTGGATGATCCATGACAATATAATTTATCTCAGATGAAACAAAACATAACCCATTACATTGTCTTCCTTGTCCAACGTCAACTCTTTAGTATGTTATATTTTAATGAGTGCTCACAATCATAAAAGATGTCCAAGATAGTGTATTTATATGTGAACCTCTCTTTCCTTATTACTTCCTATTAATTGCAACGATGACCAAAACTATGTTTGTCAACTCTCAGCAACTTTTAATCATCATACTCTTTATATGTGAGCTCATTACTCTCCATAAGATCCATATGATCTCTTTTATTTCTTTTTATTTCTTTCTCTTTTTATTTTATTCCCTCAGGATCATAGCAAAATCATCAAGCCCTTGACTCAACACTAATCTTTATTATATATAGCTCACGGACTCGATTACATAGAAGGATCATAAAGCAAAACTCACAACTAGATCATACTAAGAACTTTTATTCTACTAGATCAAAATATTATCAAAAGGATCGAACTAAGAAAAACGGTAAAGATAAAAGTGATGGTGATACGATACCGGGGCACCTCCCCCAAGCTTGGCAGTTGCCAAGGGGAGTGCCCATACCCATGTGATTATGTCTCCTTTGTTGGTGAAGAAGATGGTGGTGATGATGGGTAGTCGCATGTCGAGCGTAAGAGATCCTCCAACTTGCAGATAATGCCCTTGAGTGCAACTATATGCTCCTTCAACAAAATATTTTCACGTGTGATATACTTGTTTTGTATACGAGCTAATTCAATTATCTTGAAAGCTTCAATCTCAGTCGGGGTAAGAAGATTGTGATCAGGTTGAAGGATGTCTTCTGTTGCCGGAACTTGGTCCTCTGTGGCCTTCTTGATCCCTTCATCCTTGTTGATCTCCACGGGTTCTTCCCTCTTCAACTCTATCTTCATTAACCAAGCATCATTGTCACCATTGTTGGAGGAGGGGGACGATATGATGCCTGGCCTTGACAACCCTGACAGGAAACAACTCAAAACAAGAACAGAGGACAATTGCGTGATAGAGGAGTCAAAACCTTCGAAAGATTATATAATGAATTTTTTCCGACCAAAATACGTATCATGCTAGAAAACGGAGTCCGGAGAGCGCACGAGGTGCCCACGAGGTAGGGGGCGCACCCAGGGGGTAGGGCGCACCCTCCACCCTCCTGGAGCCCTCGTGTCCTTCCCGGCCTGCTTCTTATTTTGCTATTTTTCTAAATATTCCAAAACGGAGAAAAATTGCCATTAGAACTGTTTTGGAGTCGGTTTACTTACCTTACCACATACCTATTCCTTTTCGGAGTCTAAAACGTTCCAGAAAGTGTCCCTTATGTATTCCTCCGGGGTTACGGTTTCAATAACATTGGTTTCAACATTTATAGGATTACCTGAGATATAATGTTTGATTCTTTGACCGTTCACCACTTCGGATTTGTGCCTTCGAAGTTGTTGATTTTTATGGCACCGGAATGATAGACCTCCTCGATAACGTAAGGACCTTCCCATTTAGAGAGAAGTTTTCCTAAAAAAAATCTGAAACGAGAGTTGTATAGCAATACATAGTCACCTACATTAAACTCACGCTTTTGTATCCTTTTGTCATGCCATCTTTTACCTTTTTCTTTAAACAATTTGGCATTCTCATAGGCTTGGGTTCTCCATTCATCAAGTGAGATAATGTCAAATAACCTCTTCTCACCGGCAAGTTTGAAATCATAGTTGAGCTCTTTAATAGCCCAATAAGCCTCATGTTCTAGTTCGAGAGGTAAGTGACATGCTTTTCCATGAACCATTTTATACGGAGACATACCCATATGATTTTTATATGCAGTTCTATAGGCCCATAATGCATCATCAAGTTTCTTGGACCAATTCTTTCTAGATCTATTAACAGTCTTTTGCAAAATTAATTTGAGCTCTTTGTTACTCAATTCTACTTGATCACTAGACTGTGGGTGATAAGGAGATGCAATTCTATGATTAACATCATACTTAGCAAGAATTTTACGGAAAGCACCATGAATAAAATGTGAACCACCATCAATCATTAAATATCTAGGGACTCCAAACCTCGGAAAAATAACTTCTTTAAGCATCTTAATAGAGGTGTTATGATCAGCACTACTAGTTGGAATAGCTTCTATCCACTTAGTAATGTAATCAACAACAACTAACATATGTGTATATCCATTAGAGGCAGGAAAAGGCCCCATATAATCAAAGCCCCAAACATCAAATGGTTCAATAACAAGTGAATAATTCATAGGAATTTCTTGATGTCTACTAATATTACCAATTCTTTGACATTCCTCACAAGACAAGACAAACTTACGGGCATCCTTAAAGAGAGTAGGCCAATAAAAACCGGATTGCAATACCTTGTGTGCAGTTCTATCTCCAGCATGGTGTCCTCCATAAGCCTCGGAGTGACACTTGCGTAGGATCTGTTCCTGTTCATGCTCGAGTACACAACGTCTAATAATACCATCTACTTCTTCTTTATAAAGATGTGGGTCATCCCAAAAGTAATGTCTCAAATCATAGAAGAACTTTTTCTTTTTCTGGTATGTGAAACTAGGTGGTATAAATTTAGCAACAATATAATTAGCATAATCAGCATACCATGGAGCAGTTCGAGAAGCATTTATGACATTTAATTGTTCATCAGGAAAGCTATCATCAATAGGTAGTGGGTCATCAAGAACATTTTCCAACCTAGACAAGTTGTCTGCAACGGGGTTCTCAGCTCCCTTTCTATCAATAATATGCAAATCAAATTCTTGTAGCAAGAGAACCCATCTAGTAAGTCTAGGTTTAGCATATTTCTTTTTCATAAGATATTTAATAGCAGCATGATCGGTGTGAATAGTTACTTTAGAATCAACAATATAAGGTCCGAACTTATCACAAGCAAATACAACTGCTAAGAATTCTTTTTCAGTAGTAGCATAATTTCTCTGGGCATTGTCTAGAGTTTTACTAGCATATTGAATAACATTTAATTTCTTATCAACTCTTTGCCCTAGAACAACACCTAGAACATAATCACTAGCATCACACATAATTTCAAAAGGTAAATTCCAATCAGGTGGCTGAATAATAGGTGCAGAGAACAATGCTTTCTTAAGTATTTCAAATGCTTCTACACAATCATTATCAAAGACGAAAGGTATATCTTTTTGTAATAAATTAGTTAGAGGCCGAGAAATTTTTGAGAAGTCCTTAATGAACCTCCTATAAAAGTCGGCATGACCAAGGAAACTTCTTATACCTTTGATGTCCTTGGGACACGACATCTTTTCAATAGCATCAACTTTAGCTTTATCAACTTCAATGCCCCTTTCAAAAAATTTGTGCCCCAAGACAATACCTTCATTAACCATAAAGTTGCATTTCTCCCAATTCAAGACAAGGTTAGTTTCTTCACATCTCTGCAAAACTCGATCAAGGTTTCTTAATCAATCATCTAAAGAGGATCCATAAACGGAGAAATCATCCATGAATACCTCACATATCTTTTCACAAAAATCAAAAAATATAGCCATCATGCATCTTTGAAAGGTAGCAGGTGCATTACATAAACCAAAAGGCATACGTCTATAAGCAAAAGTACCGAAAGGGCAAGTAAACGTGGTCTTAGATTGATCATCCACTGATACAGGTATTTGAGAGAAACCAGAATAACCATCTAGAAAGCAAAAATGTGTATGTTTGGATAATCTTTCTAGCATTTGATCAATGAAAGGTAAGGGGTAATGATCTTTTTAGTAGCCTTATTTAATTTGCGGAAATCAATTACCATCCTATAACCTGTAATAATTCTTTTCAGAATCAATTCATCTTTATCATTAGGAACGACAATAATACCTCCCTTCTTAGGAACACAATGGACATGACTTACCCACTGACTATCAGCAACGGGATAAATTATACCTGCCTCAAGGAGCTTTAGTATTTCTTTTCTTACCACTTCTTTCATCTTAGGATTCAGTCGTTGTTGGTGATCAATAACTGGTTTGGCATCTTTTTCCAAATTTATTTTGTGTTGACATAGAGTGGGACTAATGCCCTTAAGATCATCAAGAGTATATCCAATAGCAGCACAGTGCTTCTTCAGAGTTTTCAATAATTTTTCTTCCTCCTTCTCTGAAAGGTTAGCACTAATAATAACAGGATATATCTTCTTTTCATCAAGATAAGCATATTTAAGAGTATCAGGCAATGGTTGAAGCTCAAACACGGGATCACCCTTGGGAGGAGGAGGATCTCCTAAGATTTGAATAGGCAAGTTGTGTTTTAGAATAGGTCCCTATTTAAAGAAAACCTCATCTATTTCCCTTCTTTCATTCATAAACATATCATTTTCATGGTCTAGCAAATATTGTTCTAAAGGATCACTAGGAGGTACGGCAATAGAAGCAAGACCAATAATTTCATCTTTACTAGGCAATTCCTCTTCACAGTGTTGTCTACGAAATTTAGAAAAGTTGAACTCATGAGACATATCACCTAAACCAATAGTAACAACAACCTTTTGCAGCCTATCCTAGCATTAACAGTGTTTAAGAAGGGTCTACCAAATATAATGGGACAAAAGCTATCTTGTGGGGAACCAAGAACAAGAAAATCAGTAGGATATTTAGTGTTCCCACACAAGACTTCAACATCTCTAACAATCCCCATTGGTGAAATAGTATCTCTATTGGCAAGTTTAATTGTGACATCAATATCTTCTAACTCAGCAGGTGCAATATCATGCATAATTTCTTTGTATAAGTCAATAGGTATTGCACTAGCACTAGCACCCATATCACACAAGCCATGATAACAATGATCTCCTATTTTAACAGAAATAACATGCATGCCTACCACAGGTCTATGTTTATCTTTAGCACAAGGTTTAGCAATTCTAGCAGTTTCATCATAGAAATAAATAACATGCCCATCAATATTATCAGCCAAGAGATCCTTAACAATACCAATATTAGGTTCAACTTTAACTTGCTCAGGAGGTGTATAGGTTCTAATATTGTTTTTACGAACCACAGTTGAAGCTTTAAAATGATCTTTTATCGTAACAGGAAAAGGTGGTTTCTCAACATAAGCAGTAGGAACAATAGGATCATTATAAGTGATAGTCTTTTCTTCAACTTTAATAGGTGCAACTACTTTTACTTCAATGGGAGGATTATATTTAAACCACTTCTCCTTAGGGAGATCAATATGAGTAGCAAAAGATTCACAGAAAGAAGCTACTATCTAGGAGTCAAGTCCATAATTAGTGCTAAATTTACGGAAAACATCGGTATCCATAAAAGATTTAACACAATCAAACTTAGGTGTCATACCTGACTCCTTACCTTCATCGAGATCCCAATCTTCAGAGTTGCGTTTAATTCTTTCCACTAAATCCCATTTGAATTCAATAGTCTTCATCATAAAAGAGCCAGCACAAGAAGTATCGAGCATGGTGCGATTGGTATCAGAAAGCCGAGCATAAATTTTTTGGATAATCATTTCTCTTGAGAGATCATGATTGGGGCATGAATATAACATTGATTTAAGCCTCCCCCAAGCTTGAGCGATGCTTTCTCCTTCGCGAGGCCAAAAATTATATATATAATTGCGATCATGATGAACAAGATGCATAGGATAAAACTTCTGATGAAATTCCAATTTCAATCGTTTGTAGTTCCATGATCCCATATCATCACATAGCCTATACCATGTCAATGCATCTCCCTTCAAAGATAAAGGGAAGACCTTCTTCTTGATAACATCATCGGGCATACCTGCAAGCTTAAATAATCCACAAACTTCATCCACATATATTAGGTGCTCATCAGGATGTAATGTCCCATCTCCTGCAAAAGCATTGACTAGCAGTTTTCTATCATACCCGAAGGAATTTCAAAGTAGACATTTTCATTTTCAGTAGGTTTAGTAGGTTGAGTAGGTTGAGGAGCAACTCTTTGCTCTACTGGTCGGGGTGAAGATACCCCGAACAAGCCCCTCGGAGGAAGTGACAGTAAATTTCAGCACACTATATAAATTTTTCCTTACCAAATTCCACCTACCAAAGGTGCTTCACTCCCCGGCAACAGCGCCAGAAAAGAGTCTTGATGACCCACAAGTATAGGGGATCTATCTAGTCCTTTCGGTAAGTAAGAGTGTCGAACCCAACGAGGAGCGGAAGGAAATGATAAGCGGTTTTCAGCAAGGTATTCTCTGCAAGCACTGAAATTATAGGTAATAGATAGTTTTGTGATCAGATAATTTGTAACAAGCAACAAGTAACAAAAGTAAATAAAGTGCAGCAAGGTGGCCCAATCCTTTTTGTAGCAAAGGACAAGCCTAGACAAACTCTTATATAGAGAAAAGAGCTCCCGAGGACACATGGGAATTATCGTCAAGCTAGTTTTCATCATGTTCATATGATTCGTGTTCGGTACTTTGATAATTTGGTATGTGGGTGGACCGGTGCTTGGGTACTGTCCTTACTTGGACAAGCATCCCACTTATGATTAACCTCTATTGCAAGCATCCACAACTACAACAAAATTATTAAGGTAAACCTAACCATAGCATGAAACATATGGATCCAAATCAGCCCCTTACGAAGCAACGCATAAACTAGGGTTTAAGCTTCTGTCACTCTAGCAACCCATCATCTACTTATTACAGCCCAATGCCTTCCTCTAGGCCCAAATAATGGTGAAGTGTCATGTAGTCGATGTTCACATAACACCACTAGAGGAGAGACAACATACATCTCATCAAAATATCAAACGAATACCGAATTCGCATGACTACTAATAGCAAGACTTCTCCCATGTCCTCAGGAACAAACGTAACTACTCACAAAGCATATTCATGTTCATAATCAGAGGGGTATTGATATGCATATAGGATCTGAACATATGATCTTCCAGCAAATAAACCAACTAGCATCAACTACAAGGAGTAATCAACACTACTAGCAACCTACAGGTACCAATCCCGGACTTAGAGACAAGAATTGGATACAAGAGATGAACTAGGGTTTGAGAGGAGATGGTGCTGGTGAAGATGTTGATGGAGATTGGCCCCCTCCCGGTGAGAGGAGCGTTGGTGATGACGATGGTGATGATTTCCCCCTCTCGGAGGGAAGTTTCCCCGGCAGAACAGCTCCGCCAGAGCCCTAGATTGGTTCCGCCTCGTGGCGGCGGAGTCTCGTCCCGAAAGCTTGCTTATGATTTTTTCCTCAACGAAAGACTCCATATAGCAGAAGATGGGCATCAGAGGGCCACCAGGGGGCCCACGAGGCAGGGGGCGCGCCCAGGGGGTAGGGCGCGCCCCCACCCTCGTAGCCAGGATGTGGGGCCCCTCTGGAACTTCTTGCTCTCAGTATTTTTTATATATTCTGAAAATAGCTTCCGTGAAGTTTCAGGACTTTTGGAGTTGTGCAGAATAGGTCTCTAATATTTGCTCCTTTTCCAGCCCAGAATCCCAGCTGCCGGCATTCTCCCTCTTTATGTAAACCTTGTAAAATAAGAGATGATAGGCATAAGTATTGTGACATAATGTGTAATAACAGCCCACAATGCAATAAATATCAATATAAAAGCATGATGCAAAATGGATGTATCAGTCGGATGCCCGAGGACCCCTTAGTCTAGGACTCCCTCAGTAGCCCCTGAACCAGGCTTTAATGATGAGGTGTCCGGCACAAATTGTCTTCGACATTGTAAGGCGGGTTCCCCTTTCCGAATACTCCAAGATAGTCCTCGGACGTAATGAACGTGTCCAGATCTGTAATACAAGCACCACACACAACCGCAGAGAATATAAAATTGCACGAGTCCAATCCACTGACAACTTTTTGTAATGTGACACCATGTCCGCTTGGTCATCATTTCGAACTATTTTCCGTCTGCCATTCCACGTTTCGAGACACGGTTTTAATAGGCATGTCTTATCGAAGCAGAGATCGTGTCCCCTTATTACGGGATTCTCATCAATATGAGCGTGGGTAATATAACTGTGCCATTTACACAGCCCTTGGGAACAGGCGAGTTTTAAGGCTAGTGGGGAGGCGCTTGATATTCACTGCCTTTATAAGGAGATAAAGACTCCCTTTATTCACCCACGCCTTCTCTCTTTCTCTGCCCTTCCGTTCTCGAGCTCCAGCACCCAAGTTCTCATTCTTTCCACCTCAAGGAAGCCCTTGGCCATGTCCGGATCTGGAGGGCAAGGCAAGTGGATGGCCTCCTCCGTTAGGGAGAAGGACATCACCAAGCTTCGGGAGGCCGGGTATCTGGCGAAAGAAATCGCCCACCGGCTTCCAGCTAAGGGGCAAATCGTCCCCACCCCGAAGCCCAATGAGAGGGTGTTGTTCATCCCTCATTTCATCCGCGGGTTAGGGTTTCCTCTCCACCTTTCGTCTGCGGGCTTATGTTCTATTACGGGCTAGATTTCCATGATCTAGTCCCGAACTCCTTCCTCAACATCTCGGCATTCATTGTCATGTGTGAGGCCTTCCTCCGCATCCAACCCCACTTCATACTGTGGCTCAAGATCTTCAACGCGAAGCCGAAGGTGGTGGATGGCTAGCACGCGGAGTGCGGAGGCGCCATGGTGAGCAAGCTGCCCAATGTCACATGGCCCAAGGGTACTTTTGTGGAGACTATCAAGGAGTGGCAGAAACTATGGTTTTACATCACAGAGCCCTGCGACGCCATCTGTACCACGACTCCCGAATTCCACTCCGGAGCTCCAATGCGGCTCACCTCCTGGATAGAGAAGGGCCCAAATTGGTCTTCGTCGGACGAACTGATAGCGCTGCAAACGCCCATCCAAAGCATGCTGGATAAAACATCAAGCTTGTCGACGTCATCCAGGTGATGCTGGTACGCCAGATCCTCCCATGCCAAAGCCGAACCTGCCCCTTATGGGAATTCGATCCGAAGAAGCACCAAACCTTGGAAAGGCTCTTCGGAACCACTCACGAAGATGCCTGGAAGTTGCTCTTCAAAGGCAATGAGACGCCGCCAGCCATGGACTCGGACCGCGGGCACGATATTACCCATCATGCCAATGCGGTAAGTCCTTCATGTCTCAAGGCACATCCTCGACTTGCTTGTTTCAAGGAGGATATCTAAACTTTATTATTATTGTTTTTTCAGGTATGGACAGAGAGGGCGGAGCGGCTCCACTATTCGGCTCCGCTGCCCGAAGAACCAGTCATCCCGCTCCTGGCGAAGATGCTGGTGTCGGCGCCCTATAAGGCGCCGGGGAAGAAGGCCAAGAAGAAAGCCAAGGGGGTCCGAAGTGGCCTCCGCCGCAAGGGAGCTTCGGACGTGTCATCCGAAGACAAGACTCTCTCCTACACCGCCGAAGACGACGAGGAGGAGGAGGAAGAAAGCCCCTCTCCCCCTGATGGGGGGAGGAAGAAGAGGGCGGCCTCCACAAATCTGGAGGCGGAGGCGCCCGAGAGGGGGAAGGGTCCCCCTGCAGATTACTCTGCATGGGACATCGACAGTAGCCCAGAGCGACGCCCCCAAAACAAGCCTCTCGCCGCGTCATAAGTAATAAAAACCCGCATATGTCCATATATCCGGCCTCTCTTGCTTCATGATATTAATATGTTTAAATGATGCCATTGCAGTCTGGCCCACGACAGCTCCCAGCGATCCTCATCAAGAGGTTCGTTGGATTCGAAGGCGATGGCCGGCGAGTCACCGCCGGCCGCTCACTCTCCCACGGCCAAGGGCGACGACGAGGTGTTGTCCCAAAGGACCTTCCCCGGCCAGGGAGAGGTTCAGGAGGTGCTACCTCTTGAGCACTGCGTTGGATTTCCTTGAAGAGGAAAGGATGATGCAGCAAAGTAGAGTAAGTATTTCCCTCAGTTTTTGAGAACCAAGGTATCAATCCAGTAGGAGGCTACGCGCGAGTCCCTCGTACCTGCACAAAACAAATAACTCCTCGCAACCAACGCGATAAGGGGTTGTCAATCCCTTCACGGTCACTTACGAGAGTGAGATCTCATAGATATGATAGGATAATATTTTTGGTATTTTTGTGATAAAGATGCAAAGTAAAATAAAAGCAAAGTAAAAAAGCAAAGGAAATAACTAAGTATTGGAAGATTAATATGATGAAGATAGACCCGGGGCCATAGGTTTCACTAGTAGCTTCTCTCAAGAGCATAAGTATTTTATGGTGGGTGAACAAATTACTGTTGAGCAATTGACAGAATTGAGCATAGTTATGAGAATATCTAGGTATGATCATGTATATAGGGATCACGTCCGAGACAAGTAGACCGACTCCTGCCTGCATCTACTACTATTACTCCACTCATCGACCGCTATCCAGCATGCATCTAGAGTATTAAGTTCATGAAAACAGAGTAACGCCTTAAGCAAGATGACATGATGTAGAGGGATAAATTCATGCAATATGATAAAAAAAACCATCTTGTTATCCTCGATGGCAACAATACAATACGTGCCTTGCTACCCCTACTGTCACTGGGAAAGGACACCGCAAGATTGAACCCAAAGCTAAGCACTTCTCCCATTGCAAGAAAGATCAATCTAGTAGGCCAAACCAAACTGATAATTCGAAGAGACTTGCAAAGATAACCAATCATACATAAAAGAATTCAGAGAAGATTCAAATATTGTTCATAGATAGTCTTGATCATAAACCCACAAGTAATCGGTCTCAACAAACACACCGCAAAAAGAAGATTACATTGAATAGATCTCCACAAGAGAGGGTTAGAACATTGTATTGAGATCCAAAAGAGAGAAGAAGTCATCTAGCTAATAACTATGGACCCGAAGGTCTGAGGTAAACTACTCACACTTCATCGGAGGGGCTATGGTGTTGATGTAGAAGCCCTCCGTGATGGACGCCCCCTCCGGCGGAGCTCCAGAACAGGCCCCAAGATGGGATCTCGTGGATACAGAAAGTTACGGCGGTGGAATTAGGGTTTTGGCTCCGTATTTGATCGTTTGGGGGTAAGTAGGTATATATAGGAGGAAGGAGTACGTCGGTGGAGCAACAGGGGACCCACGAGGGTGGAGGGTGCCTAGGGGGGGGGGTAGGCGCGCCCCCTACATCATGGCTTCCTCCTTTATTTCTTGACGTAGGGTCCAAGTCTCCTGGATCATGTTCATTCCAAAAATCACATTCTCGAAGGTTTCATTCCGTTTGGACTTCGTTTGATATTCCTTTTCTGCGAAACTCTGAAATAGGCAAAAAAACAACAATTGTGGGCTAGGCCTCCGGTTAATAGGTTAGTCCCAAAAATAATATAAAAGTGGATAATAAAGCCCAATAATGTCCAAAATAGTAGATAATATAGCATGGAGCAATCAAAAATTATAGATACGTTGGAGACGTATCAGGAGGCCGCTTGGGTGGTGCCAGAGGGCAAAGCCTCGGCTGTCGGACACATGGGAGAGCAGGCCCCCATGGCGACTGGGGATGGGGGCCTTGCTCAATTCGGCCCCCAGCCGAATACAAGTCCGGAGACCTATACGGCTCCAAAATCCGGCGAGCAACCTCCTTCAAAATAAGGGGGTGTGCCTGTCCACCGATGACCTCTGTCCATCCAGAGGCACCGGATAATCTGCTGGAAGCGCTAAGAGGTGCTTCCATTGTGGATGAACACCATATCCTTATGGGTATGGTGAAGGGGGTGTGCCTATTCCACCGGTGACCTCTGTCCAACCAGAGGCACCGGATAATCTGCTGGAAGCGCTACGAGGCGCTTCCATTGTGGATGAACACCATATCCTTATGGGTACGGTGATTGAGAGGGTTCAGTCCATCAAGAGCGGACTAACCGAAGCCTACAGTAGTCTGCTGATAGGTTTTGAGGTAGGCGACACAAAAGAGAAAATCCCCATATAGACAGTAGCCCCCGAGACACTGTCCGGTATTTAGAAAGAAAAGCCGGACAAAGGATCAATATATTTTCACAGGAGACTAACTAAATATGTCTTATATGAATAAGCAGGCGTCGTTGCTGGCCATGACCGTGCACACTATCGAATTCTCTGGACTAAAGCAGAGACTAGAGTGGGCCGAGCAGGAGCTTGGCCAAGCGAGAAAGCAGCTGGAAGACCAGCAAGGTATGTACTGGCTGGCTGTATATTTCAGAAAGAGTAATTAATGCATATTGACCGTAGTGCCATGGCATGCGTAGGATCTAAACAACCCCTGGCCAAGGCCGAGGAGAAGGCCACCAAGGAAAAAGCCGCTCGAGAACAGCACAAGGCTAGGCTTGATGAGGTCCAACAAGAGCTCCAGGATGCAGTTAAGAAATGTGAATCCTTGGAGTGTGATGTTTCGGCTCGAAAGACCGAACTCGCTAAGGCCTGCCAAAGCGCGGAAGAAGCCCGGGTTAAAGCCCAGGGCACCCTCTAGGAGATCCATGAGGCCAAGAAAATCACAGCGGGTAAGGCGTTTAGTATTCAAAGCAAGTGTGTGAAGAAGAAGTATTTCTTACTAACCCAGATTCGGAGTTCTCCAGGGGGTGTTTGCAGATCTGCTGCACAGTGTCTCTAACGTTGCAGAGTTCTTCCGAGCCGAAGAAGGGAGCTCAATGGAGAAGCTGTTCTGGTCGCAATATCTTGCGCTAGAACATCCAGTGCCCTTTAGCGATCAACTGAAACAGCTGGTCGAGCTGCATAGGATGGCCGAACTGACCATGAAGGATTTAATAATCCGGCTGTGGCCTGCCGAAGCTATGCCCGGCAGCTACTTCGGGCTTATGAAGCGGCTGGTGAACGCCTGTCCTCGGCTGAACGTCGTCAAGCGATTGGCCTGCATTGAGGGTGCACGCATGGCCTTCACCCGCGTCAAGGTGTGGTGGGCGAAGATGGACGCCGTCAAGCTTACGACCGAGGGTCCACCAGAGGACAAGGAGCACCGCACACCCAAGCGGTATTTTGCAGATGTCCTGGAGGGGTCTCGTATTATGGCAATGCAATGTGCCCAAGACATTATTTTTGAGTGAATACATTCATGTTATCTCTGCCTTGTATGATGAAACAAAGTCATTATGTAATATAATGTTTGTTATTTAAAGAATTTCTCCTCTTGTGCGGCCGTGTTGTGTGAAATCTGAGAGTTGGCCAGTCGTCGGCTTCTGCCCCCACATAGGCAGTACGGGGGTGTTCGGGATGTAATCTAAACACTCTTGATCCAATTGTTTGGTCCTTGAAGGAGGTGTTTAGCGCGACGAACCAGGCAATCGAACTATGCGGCTTTAGCACCCTCACTTAGCCATAGGAGTTTGACAATAGAAATATAGGCGCAACCCCTAGTATCCGAACTAGGATGTTGTAAACACTTGATCGGGTAAGTACCAATCCCTCGCGTAATGCGGAAAAATCTCTAAGGATTTGAGACCTCCGAAAAGCTGACCAACTCTTGCCGCATCATGACTGTGAGTTTTTGGCTTTCTCTACCGAGGTGCTCATCCGAGTAAACCAGGGCACAATCGCAGTAGTTCTCCCTTTACTACCCTAGCCGATACAGCAGAACGTAAGGTAGTAAGCACAGGAGCCGGGCAACCCAACTATTGACCAAAGACATGAGTCGGAGCCAATGCATATAGTGCTAAATTCGGGGTGCCGAACTATACTGTAAAAGTGTTCAGACTTTTGTTCCCATGTTGTGGGGAGCTATTAAGCCCCTGGCAAATTGAAACACACTAGAGTGTACGGGTGCTATCTGATAAAGTTACCAAAAAGAAAAAGAAGAAAATGTAGTAAGCTAGATCCTTAAAATTTGGGCCGCAAACTGTTTCCCTTAGAATTTCATTGGTGCATAAAGGCGCATTTATACAAGAGTGCAATAAGAAGAAGGCTATTTAATATGCCTTGACCAGGGGAGAGTTGCGGGTGGGTCCTAAAAACAGGTAGGGGTCGCTTAAGAAACCACCTAAAATTTCCCCAGTGCGTCCATGCTTCTTGTCATCTTGGTGTATTTATCCTTCGAAAAGAATCGATGGTCTAGCTGTCAGGGAAGGCCTATAAAAAACAAACCTGAAAAAGGAGAGAAAAAAGGTAACAGTGAAAGTATGTGTGTCCAGGGCAGTCGAGCCGTATTGTGGATCACAAGCTGGTTATGCCTCCATCCGTGCCCATGGTATTTTTAGTGCGTAGTTATGTACGTGCGGTACAATTGCTGCCACTTAGTCGGGACTGGGACGGAGGCCGAAATGCTAGTCGAGCTCTTGACGAGCCGAGCTGTCCTGCTGCAGAATAGTCCGGACTCTCTTGACGGTATCCGGGGGATCGGCCGCCGAATTAATGTTCTGCTCGAAAAGGCTGCTCTGTACTTCTGCTGCTAAGGCAGCGATGTGCTCCTCGGTGCAGAGGGAGCATTCCGTGTTTCCATTAACTGTTATGACGCCTTGTGGTCCGGGCATCTTGAGCTTGAGATAAGCATAGTGTGGCACCGCGTTGAATCAAGAAAATGTGGTTCATCCAAGCAGTGCATGATAGCCGCTACGAAAAGGGATGATATTGAAGATTAGCTCCTCGCTTCGGAAGTTGTCCAGAGATCCGAAGACAACCTCTAGTGTGATTGAGCCCGTACAGTGGGCCTCTACACCTGGTATGACTCCTTTAAAGGTAGTCTTTGTGGGCTTGATCCGTGATGGATTGATGCCCATTTTGCGCACTGTATCCTGATAGAGTAGGTTGAGGCTGCTGCCACCGTCCATCAGGACTCGCGTCAGGTGGAACCCATCAATTGTAGGGTCCAAGACCAGTGCGGCTGAACCGCCATGACGGATATTGGTCGGGTGATCCCGACAATCGAAGGTGATCGGGCATGATGACCATGGATTAAATTTTGGGGCGACTGGCTCTATCGCGTAGATGTCCCTGAGTGGGCGCTTGCGCTCCCTCTTGGGGATGTGGGTAGCATATATCATGTTCACCGTTTTGACCTAAGGGGGAAACTTCTTCTGTCCCCCTGTGTTCGGTGGCCGGGGCTCCTCGTCATCGTCCTCGTCCTCGCTCTGTGATACCTTCTCCTTGCTTTCGGCATTTAACTTGCCGGCCTATTTGAAAACCCAACAATCTCTGTTGGTATGATTGGGTGGTTTATCCGGGGTGAAATGAATCTGGCACGGACGATCTAGTATGCAGTCCAAGCTAGATGAGCCCGAATTGTTCTTTTTGAACGGCTTCTTCCGCTGACCGGACTTAGATACACTGAATCGGGCATTGACCGTCGTATCATCGGTGTTGTCATTGTTGTTTCGACGCTTGTGTCTGTTGCGTCGGGACTTATCATTGCTATTTCTGGCTTCAAGGGTGCCGGTGTCACTTGCATTGTTTTTGCTACGGGCCAGCCAACTATCATCACCCGCACAAAAGCAGGTCATGAGTGCCGTGAGGGCTGCCATGGACTTTGGCTTTTCTTGGCTGAGGTGGCGGGTGAGCCATTCATCGCGAATGCTGTGTTTAAAGGCCGCTAGGGCTTCGGCATCCGGACATTCAATGATCTGGTTCTTTTTAGTTAGGAACCTAGTCCAGAATTTCCTGGCTGCCTCTCTGGGCCGTTGAACTATATGGCTTAATTCATCAGCGTCTGGAGGTCGAACATATGTACCTTGGAAGTTGTCAAGAAAGGCTTCTTCCAAGTCCTCCCAGCTGCCGATGGAATTTTCAGGCAGGCTATTCAGCCAGTGCCGGGCTGGTCCTTTGAGTTTTAGGGGGAGGTATTTAATGGCATGAAGGTCATCGCCGCGGGCCATATGAATATGGAGAATGAAGTCTTCGATCCATACCGCGGGATCTGTGGTTCTGTCGTATGATTCAATATTCACAGGTTTGAACCCTTCTGGAATTCATGTTCCATGACTTTGTTAGTGAAGCACAGAGGGTTTGTGGCGCCTCTATATCGGGCCGCATCACGACGTAGCTCCGATGGAGTCCGTCTGCGGCTTTTGGCCCGTGCATGACTAGGTTTGTCGCGTACGAATAGATAGCCATCGTCACGTGTCGAGGCACGTCCTCGCGATCCGTAGATTGATCTGGTTTGTCCTGCTCTATTGTTCAGGTCCTGCCGAAGGTCATATCTATGGCCGCGAGCTGTTTTACCTCTGTATTTGCGATGAGGCGGGGCGGGCTAGTGTTCGGCTTGAGTTGTTGTTTTATCCCGACCATGTGGTGGTCGGTCAGCCGCATTGCGCGATGATCGTATGTGCTCCGGTGCCTCGTCGTCGAACTGAGGTAGCAATTTGCACTTCGGGTAGCTTTTGGCTGGGCTCTTGAGGCCGTATTCTTCGGCTGCTAGGACATCGGTCCATTTATCGTTGAGCAGATCTTGGTCAGCTTGAAGCTATTGCTGCTTCTTTTTCAGGCTCCTTGTAGTGGCTATTAGCTGGCGCTTGAAGCACTCCTGCTCTAGACGTTCCTCAGGCACGATGAAATCCTCAGTGTCGAGGCTCGCCTCACCCTCGAAGAGCGGGAGATAATTACTGTCCTCCGAGTCTTCATGTGTGGCCTGTCCATCAGGGCTAACTTGCCTGTCTTCCCATTCGTTTTGTTTGGCAGTTGCATCAACGGGGTCTTCGTTGTCTTCGGCACCTTCCGGAGTGTTATCTTCTCCTGTGCTGGTGTTGCTGTCTTTGCTGCAGCGTGATTTAGAACGGCGCCGCTGACGCCGACGCTTTGATTGTATCTTGGGAGGTTTATCCTCAACTGGATCTTCCTTGTCATCGCTGCTATTCTCTTTTGGTGCATCACCATGTATACATCATACGAGGAAGTGGCCGTCCAGTGTCCGGTAAACTGAGGGTTTGAGCCTCTTCTTCTCTGGCATCGTCATCCATACCGTCGATGTCGTCGGAGCCGTAATCGAGCATGTCAGTTAAGTCTTTGATAGTGGCTATGAAGTGGGCGGTGGGTGGGAAGCAAAATTCTCCACCATCAGCCTCCGGTTCGAACCGGATACAATTCGGCTGTGAGCCCCCGCTAAGGATAGTGCTCTCAATGAGTTTAACACGTCACCCAAGGGCGAGTGTTGGAAGATGTCCGTGGAGCTGAATTCAACGATCGGTGACCGATCAAGCTCGACGTACGCGCACGCACAAGGTTCGGAACATGTAGCCGGAGACGAGTCCAAGGTTCTGGTGACACGGATGTCTCTTGAAGTTAAGTCTATGTGCGGCTCCAACACCGCTGAGTCTACGGCTATTGCGGCGGGGTTGAGCTTCCCGTCCTCGGATGGCGTGATCTGCTCCAGATCTATAGCCGGAGCAGCTACAGGTACTATCTCCTGGGTATGTTCCGATGACAGATTTACGGCATGTTCATCGTGGTGGCAGGGAGCGGCTGCCGTGGCCTCGAATCCGTCGAATATCAAGTCTCCACTGATATCTGCGACGTAGTTCAAGCTTCCAAATCTGACCTAGTGGCCAGGGGCGTAGCTTTCGATCTGCTCCAGATGGCCAAGCGAGTTGGCCCGCAGTGCGAAGCCGCCGAACACGAAGATCTATACGGGGAGGAAGACTTCCCCTTGGACAGCGTCATTGTAGATGATTGAAGGAGCCACCAAACCTTTTGTCATCGGCACATCGGAACTCTCAATGAAAGCACCAATGTCGGTGTCAAAACCGCGGATCTCGGGTAGGGGGTCCCAAACTATGCGTCTAAGGTCGATGGTAACAGGAGACGGGGGACACAATGTTTACCCAGGTTCGGTCCCTCTCTATGGAGGTAATACCCTACTTCCTGCTTGATTGATCTTGATGAATATGAGTATTACAAGAGTTGATCTACCATGAGATCGTAATGGCTAAACCCTAAAAGTCTAGCCTGTCTGAGTATGATTATGAGGATATCTATGGACCTAGCCCTCTGGTTTATATAGACACATGAGGGATCTAGGATTACATAAAGTCGGTTACAGAGAAAGGAATCTTCATATTTGGTCGCCAAGCTTGCCTTCCATGCCAAGGAGAGTCCCATCCGGACACAGGTAGAGTCTTTGGCCTTTGTATCTTCACAGCCCATCAGTCCGGCCCATGTCTAATAGGTCGGACGCCCAAGGATCCCTTAGTCCAGGACTCCCTCAATTGCGTTCCCCATCAGTCTTATGCCGAAAAACCCACTTGCCGCTGACGACATTGGCGCGAGGAGGCCGAGGAACCAGTGTCCAAGTACGGTTCCGCTGGAGAGCATTGAACTCTTCCTGCATCGCAGCAATCCAGTGAGGATCATGGAGGGCTGCTGTGGCGGATGTGGGAATCGGGGACAGCTCGGCGGTGGAGGCAGCGAGTAGGTACTCATCGCTGGAGTACTGCAGGCTCAGACGGTGGACGTCGGCTCTGGCCCGTGTGAGAGGGCGGGACGGCAACTCCGGGACCACGGCGTGCGTAGGTGGTGAAGAAGAGCCAGCTGCGGTGGAGGAGGCCGCACCCGAGGCTGACGCGTCTCCGTCGGATCTACTTTTTCAAACACTCTTGCCCTTATTTTGGACTCTAACTTGTATGATTTGACTGGAACTAACCCGGACTAACGTTGTTTTCAGCAGAATTGCCATGGTGTTGTTTTATGTGCAGAAAACAAATATTCTCGGAATGACCTGAAACGCCACGGAACATCTTAGAAAAAATAATAAAAAAATCCTCGCCAAAGATGAAGACCATGGGGCCCACACCCTTCTCACGAGGGTGGGGGGCGCCCCCCCTAGGGCGCGCCCCCTACCTCGTGGGCCCCCTGGACGCCCTTCGACGCCAACTCCAACTCTATATATTTGCTTTCGGACAGAAAAAATCAGAGAGAAGAAATCATCGCGTTTTACGATACGGAGCCGCCGCCAAGCCCTAAAACCTCTCGGGAGGGCTGATCTGGAGTCCGTTCGGGGCTCCGGAGAGGGGGATTTGTCGCCGTCGTCATCATCAACCATCCTCCATCACCAATTTCATGATGCTCACCGCCGTGTGTGAGTAATTCCATCGTAGGCTTGCTGGACGGTGATGGGTTGGATGAGATTTATCATGTAATCGAGTTAGTTTTGTTAGGGTTTGATCCCTAGTATCCACTATGTTCTGAGATTGATGTTGCTATGACTTTGCTATGCTTAATGCTTGTCACTAGGGCCCGAGTGCCATGATTTCAGATCTGAACCTATTATGTTTTCATGAATATATGTGAGTTCTTGATCCTATCTTGCAAGTCTATAGTCGCCTACTATGTGTTATGATCCGTCAACCCCAAAGTGACAATAATCGGGACCACTCCCGGTGATGACCATAGTTTGAGGAGTTCATGTATTCACTATGTGCTAATGCTTTGTTCTGGTTCTCTATTAAAAGGAGGCCTTAATATCCCTTTGTTTCCAATAGGACCCTGCTGCCATGGGAGGGTAGGACAAAAGATGTCATGCAAGTTCTTTTCCATAAGCACGTATGACTATATACGGAATACATGCCTACATTACATTGATGAATTGGAGCTAGTTATGTGTCACCCTATGTTATGACTGTTACATGATGAACCGCATCCGGCATAATTATCCATCACTGATCCGGTGCCTACGAGTTTTCCATATACTGGTTCCCGCTTATTTACTTTCCCACTTCTACTGTTACGATCACTACAAAATACCAAAAACATTACTTTTGTTGTCTTTACTTTTGTTACCGCTACAACCACTTTCATATTACTTTGCTACTATACACTTTGCTGCAGATACTAAGTTTCCAGGTGTGGTTGAATTGACAACTCAGCTGCTAATACTTGAGAATATTCTTTGGCTCCCCTTGTGTCGAATCAATAAATTTGGGTTGAATACTCTACCCTTGAAAGCTGTTGCGATCCGCTATACTTTTGGTTATCAAGACTAATTTCTGGCGCTGTTGCTGGGGAGCATAGCTCTATTCTTTGAGTCACTTGGAATTTATATCTGCTGGACACTATGAAGAACTTGAGAGATCCAAAAACCAAGATCTATCCCTCAACTACGAGGGGAGGTAAGGAACTGCCATCTAGCTCTGCACTTGATTCACCTTCTGTTATGAGTAAGTTTGCGACACCTACACCTGCTTCTGCTATTCGTTCTGATATGTCGCATGTTATTGATGATGCCACTTCTGCTATGCATGATACTTATGATGAAACTGCTTCTATGCCTGATACTACTGTGCCCCTTGGTGAATTTCATGATGAACAAATTGCTAGGGCTAGCGAAAAAGAAATTATTGAATCTGAATACGATGATGATAGTGATGATGAAATATGCCTGTTATTCCTGAGGGCTATCTTTTTGATATGGAATCTTCTGCCGCTATTTTAGCTTGCAAAGATAGATATGAGCTTAAGAGGTTATTAATTAAATGGAACAAAGAATCACTTAGAGATAAAATGAAACCCGACCCTGCTTTTGCTACTTCACCTATATGTGTTCCTGATAAGGATTATGAATTCTCTGTTGATCCTGATATAATTACTTTGGTTGAATCTGATCCGTTTTATGGGTATGAATCTGAAACTGTTGTGGCACATCTTACTAAGTTAAATGATATAGCTGCCCTATTCACTAATGATGAGAGATCGCGTTACTTTTATATACTCAAAATATTTCTGTTCTCATTAAAGGGTGATGCTAAGATATGGTTTAATTCTCTTGATCCTGGTTGTGTGCGTAGTTCCCAGGATATGATTTATTACTTCTCTGCTAAATATTTCCCTGCTCATAAGAAACAAGCTGCTTTGAGGGAAATATACAATTTCATGCAAATTAAAGGAGAGAGTCTCCCACAAGCTTGGGGGAGGCTTCTCAAGTTGCTTAATGCTTTTCCTGATCATCCTCTTAAGAAACCTGAAATACTTGATATCTTTTATAATGGACTAACCGATGCTTCCAGAGATTACCTGGATAGTTGTGCTGGTTCTCTTTTCAGGGAAAGAACACCAGATGAAGCTGAAATTCTATTGAATAATATGTTGACAAATGAAAATGATTGGGCACCTCCTGAGCCAGCTCCTGAGCCATCTCCTGCTCCAATTACTGAACCTATTCTTAAACCAACTCTGAAGAAGAGAGGTGTTTTATTTCTCAGTCCCGAAGATATGCAAGAGGCAAAGAAATCTATGAAAGAAAAAGGTATTAAAGCTGAAGACGTTAAGAATTTACCTCATATTGAAGAAATACATGGTCTTAATTCACCGCCTTTTTAAGAAACTTATGATCTAAATTCTTTATTTATTGAAGAACCTCCTGACCCCGATATCCCGACACAGGTAGTAAAGGTAAATTCTCTCTATAGATATGATAAAGCTGAAGTCCCTCCTACTAAAATTGCTAGTCAGTGCTTGGATGAGTTTGATAACTTTATGTTTAAGCAAGACGACTTCAATGCTTATTTTGGTAGACAATTGAAATATGATTCCGATATGCTTAAATACTTGGGTGATTATATGGCTAATATTAAAGGTGAACTTAAACTTGTTAGCAAACATGCTTCTATGGTTACCACTCAAGTAGAACAAGTACTTAAGGCTCAAAAAGAAGTGCTTGATGAAATGAATAGTAAGAAAAATGATTATGATGTTAGAGTGCTACTAGAACTGGTAGAATGACTCGGGAACCTTTGTATCCTGAAGGACACCCTAAGAGAATCGAGAAAGATTCTCAAAGAAATAATATTGATGTTCCTAGTTCTTCTAAAAAGAAGAAGAAGAAGAAGAAAAATGATAGAACTGTGCAAAGTTCTAGTGAACCTATTGCTGAACCACCTGATAATCCAAATGATATTTCTATGTCTGATGCTGAAACACAATCTGTTAATGAACATGAACCTAATGAAAATATTAATAATGATGTTCATGATGATGCTCAACCTAGTAATGATAATGATGTAGAAGTTGAACCTGTTGTTGATCTTGATAACCCACAATCAAAGAATCAACGTTATGATAAAAGAGACTTTCTTGCTAGGAAACATGGTAAAGAAAGGGAACCTTGGGTTCAGAAACCCATGCCTTTTCCTCCGAAACCATCCAAGAAAAAGGATGATGAGGATTTTGAGCGCTTTGCTGAAATGATTAGGCCTATCTTTTTGTGTATGAGATTAACTGATGTGCTCAAAACAAATCCTTATGCTAAATATATGAAGGATATCATTGCTAATAAAGTAAAGATACCGGAAGCTGAGATTTCCACCATGCTTGCTAATTATACTTTTAAGGGTGGAATACCAAAGAAACTTGGAGACCCCGGAGTACCTACTATACCTTGCTCCATTAAAAGAAATTATATTAAGACTCCTTTATGTGATCTTGGAGCCGGTGTTAGTGTTATGCCTCTCTCTTTATATCATAGACTTGACTTGAATAAGCTGACACCTACCAAAATATCTTTGCAAATGGCTGATAAATCAACTGCTATACCTGTCGGTATTTGTCAGGATGTGCCTGTTGTGGTTGCAAACGTTACTATCTTAACGGGCTTTGTTATACTTGATATTCCCAAGGATGATAGTATGTCTATTATTCTTGGAAGACCTTTTCTTAATACTGCAGGGGCTGTCATTGATTGCAACAAAGGCAATGTCACTTTTCATGTTAATGGTAATGAGCACATGGTACACTTTCCGAGGTAACAACCTCAAGTTCATAGTATCAACTCTATTGGAAAAATTCCATCGATTATATTTGGAGGTTTTGAATTTCCTCTACCAACTGTCAAGAAGAAATATGATATACTTATTATTGGGGATGTGCATATCACTGTTGAGGTAACTTAGTGTTATTCGAAATTTCTCCGGTTTCATGATTATCGGAATGAGTTTGTTAACAAGACTTGATCAACCTTGTTAGTGGATTCTTTTTGATGAGCATGAGATGGATGAAACTAGAAGCACAACCTTCTGTACACCACTTTTACTTCCTGTTATTTATATTAAATAAAGTAAAAATAGTATTTTTCTGTCTGTTTCCTGACTTATCCGTGCAATATAAAAATATCCCGAAAATAAAAGTCCTCAGAATGACATGCCAATTTAATATGATTTTTTCGGGAATATTTGAGGATTTACTGTGCAAAAATTACCGCGGGAGGAGCTGCCACCTGGCCACGAGGGTGGTGCCCCCCCCTAGGGCGCGCCCCCTGCATCGTGGGCCCACGGTGGCCCTCCTCCACTTATCCCAGCACCCATCTTCTTCCTCTATCTCACACAAACCCGAAAAACCAACTCAAGCACGAGTTCCAGCCACTTTTGCTGTGATTTTCGATCTCCTTGCTCAAAGCACCTCTCGCAAAACTTCTTGGGGAGATTGTTCCTTGGTATGTGACTCCTCCATTGGTCCAATTAGTTTTTGTTCTAGTGCTTTATTCTTTGAAAATTTGTGATGCATAGGTGACCATGTTCTTGAGCTTGCGTGTCAAATTTATATGGTTCCAAGTAGTTCTAATGCTTGATTTAGGCTCTAGGCACATGTAGGAGTAGTTGCTATCAGTTTTATTTAAGTTGGTTTACTTTTATTTTGAAGTTACTAAAAAATTCAGAATTTTCAGAGAAAAACAATATGTTTAGGAAGATGTTCCAAGGTGGTTCCTCTAAGAAGCAAGGACCCGGGATTGCTATGCGCGATGCTGACGAGGATCCACCAAGAGACGCTCCAGTACGTCCTTGTGAATGCCCGTTGGAAAATTTTATGGACCGTGCGGGAATTAAAGAAGAATTCAAAGCATATTTGCGCAATGCCGGTCTTGAAGATTTTGAGGCTAACAAATGCCCCCAGTATCATGATCCCACAAGTTCATTTGTGAGGAGGTTTGAGTATTCATCTTCGCGTAATTCTCCTTCAGTCATGTTTGATCTTTATGACAAATCTTATACCATGGACCCAGAGGATTTCACTTCTGCTTGCGAACTTCCATCATGGGGTAGTGTTAGGGATCCCCCTAAATCTGAATTTAGAAACTTTCTTGCTAGTATAACTATGGGGGAATCTAGAGATATAACGCAGGCTACCATAGGGAGCATTCACTTTCCTGCTATACATTATTTTGCTCTCTTCATCGGTAGATGCATAAATACTAAGGATGAAGCATGTCACATGTGTGTCCCTGATCTCAGCATTCTTAGGAGTGCTGTGTTAGGAGACCAATCTTATCATATGGGAGCCATTGTAGCTCGTAGGTTGCATCATAATAGACATAATGGAGATTTTTTTGGAGGAATTTATGCAACCCGTTTAGCTCATTTTCTTGTGATAGACATTCGTGAGGGTGATATGGAGTTGCCTCCTACATATTTAGATTATGACTCTATGACTTCGCACCAGTTTGTCGAGAGGCCTGAATCACCTCTCTTATATCGTTTAATTTTTGATAAACCACGTGTTTTCCATATTACTCTCCCTGCTCCTGCCTTCTTTGATTCACAGACAAAAGGAAGATATGTTATTACCAGAGAGGAGGCAGAAGAGTACGAGAGGAGAGCGGAGGCAGCTCGACTCCACGCTGCATCTCAGCAGGCGATAACCGCTGCACATCAGTATGATCCCAACTATTCTTCCTCATCACAGTACGACCCCAACAACTATTATTATGGATATCCGCCAGGCCAGCCGTGGCCATAGACCAACTTAGGCCAAAAGCCTAAGCTTGGGGGAGTACGTATTTCTCACCGACATTACATTTATGCTCACACACACTCATTGCTAGATGTCGGTGCTCATACTTTTTCACTGTAATATCCATGCTAGTTTATTTTCTTTTTCCTGCTTTCTTCTTGTGTGTTTGTTAAACCTTAAGAAAAACGAAAAAATTAGTAGTAGTTTATTTTCTGCTATAGTAGTTATAATTAAAAAGAAAACCCAAAAATATTTCCCGTTCTTCTTTTGCTTGTTGGGAGCTTTCCCATGTAAATAGTTTTATTTCTTTTCTTTTCTTTTGGGGTTAGTAGGATAAGACCATAATTAAATTGTTGAAGTGGCTCTTATATGCATTATTGTTGATTTAACCAAGAGCCCATATTGCCTTGTCTTCTCCTGTTTATTGAATGCTCGCAGATTCCAGCTTAGTCCAATGCACGTGCACTCTTATTATTATTCACACCGTTCGGTCGTGCAAGTGAAAGGCAATTATGATGATATATGATGGACTGACTGAGATGAGAAAAGCTGGTATGAACTCGACCTCTTTTGTTTTTGTAAATATGATGAGTCCCTCGTTCTTGATTCAGCTTATTATGAATAAACATGTTTGCAATGACAATTAGAGATCATAGTTGCTTGTGCCATGCTTGATTAGCTATGAGTTATAATGGTTTACCTTGTGTGCCAACATGCTATTGAGATGATTATGATGTGGTATGATGGGGTGGTATCCTCCTTTGAATGATTTAAGTGACTTGACTTGGCACATGTTCACGCATGTAGTTGAAACAAAATCAACATAGCCTTCACGATATTTATGTTCATGGTGGATTATATCCTACTCATGCTTGCATCCAATGTTTATTAATTTTGATGCATGTACATGGCTGTTGTCGCTCTCTAGTTGGTCGCTTCCCAGCCTTTTGCTAGCCTTCACTTGTACTAAGCGGGAATACTGCTTGTGCATCCAATCCCTTAAACCCCAAAGGTATTCCAGATGAGTCCACTATACCTTCCTATATGCGGTATCTACCTGACGTTCCAAGTAAATTTTTATGTGCCAAACTCTAAACCTTCAAATAAACATTCTGTTTTGTATGCTCGAATAGCTCATGTATCAACAAAGGTTGTCCTTATCTTCTGTGTTAGGCGGGTTATTCTCAAGAGGAGTGGACTCCGCTCCTCACTCACGAGAAAATGGCTGGTCACCGGGATGCCCAGTCCCATGCTTTATGCAAACTAAATCAAAATTAATTGCAAACAAAACTCCCCCTGGGACCTGATGTATGTTGGAGGCACTCGTTGTTTCGAGCGAGCCATGGATTGATGCTTGTTGGTGGAGGGGGGGTGTAAACTTTACCATTTTGTTTGGGAACCGCCTATGATGTGTTTAGCATGGAAGATATCGCCATCTCTTAGTTGTTACGTTGACAATGAAAGTATACTGCTCAAAATACAATTTATCTCTATTGCAAAACCGAGCTCTGGCACCTCTACAAATCCCTGCTTCCCTCTGCGAAGGGCCTATCCATTTACTTTTATGTTGAGTCATCACCCTCTTATTAAAAAGCACTACCTGGAGAGCACATCCGTCATTTGCATTCATCACTGTTAATTTATATTGGGTATGACTATGATTGGATTTCTTTTACCATGAATTACAATGTCCAGTCACTCCTTGATCTTTAAAGGTGCTCTACATTTATGTTTTGCGGTCTCAGAAAGGGCTAGCGAGATACCATCTTGTTATATCATATTATGATTGTTTTGAGAAAGTGTTGTCATCCGAGATTTATTATTATGGTTTTCTAGTTGATTATGCTATTGATATGAGTAATTGTGAGACCTGAAAATTATTGCAAATGTGGTTAGTTATGATCTATGCTGAAAACTTGAATGCTGGCTTGACATAGTTACAGCAACAAGAGCAAATAGAGTTTGTAAAAGTTTTTCCTTCTTTCTTTCAGTTTGTCAACTGAATTGCTTGAGGACAAGCAAGGGTTTAAGCTTGGGGGAGTTGATATGTCTCCGTCGTATCTACTTTTCCAAACACTTTTGCCCTTGTTTTGGACTCTAACTTGTATGATTTGAATGGAACTAACCCGGACTAACGTTGTTTTCAGCAGAATTGCCATGGTGTTGTTTTATGTGAAGAAAACAAATATTCTCGGAATGACCTGAAACTCCACGGAACATCTTAGAAAAATAATAAAAAATCCTCGCCAAAGATGAAGACTAGGGGGCCCACACCCTTCTCACGAGGGTGGA
>NC_041392.1:531906879-531912058 GCF_002162155.2 Triticum dicoccoides
GGATGCCCTCCGACGCCAACTCCAACTCTATATATTTGCTTTCGGAGAGAAAAAAATCAGAGAGAAGAAATCATCGCGTTTTACGATACAAAGCCGCCGCCAAGCCCTAAAACCTCTCGGGAGGGCTGATCTGGAGTCCGTTCGGGGCTCCGAAGAGGGGGATTCGTCGCCGTCGTCATCATCAACCATCCTCCATCACCAATTTCATGATGCTCATCGCCGTGCGTGAGTAATTCCATCATAGGCTTGTTGGACGGTGATGAGTTGGATGAGATTTATCATGTAATCGAGTTAGTTTTGTTAGGGTTTGATCCCTAGTATCCAATATGTTCTGAGATTGATGTTGCTATGACTTTGCTATGCTTAATGCTTGTCACTAGGGCCCGAGTGCCATGATTTCAGATCTGAACCTATTATCTTTTCATGAATATATGTGAGTTGTTGATCCTATCTTGCAAGTCTATAGTCACCTACTATGTGCTATGATCCGGCAACCCCGAAGTGACAATAATCGGGACCACTCCCGGTGATGACCATAGTTTGAGGAATTCATGTATTCACTATGTGCTAATGCTTTGTTCCGGTTCTCTATTAAAAGGAGGCCTTAATATCCCTTAGTTTCCAATAGGACCCCGCTGCCACGGGAGGGTAGGACAAAAGATGTCATGCAAGTTCTTTTCCATAAGCACGTATGACTATATACGGAATACATGCCTACATTACATTGATGAATTGGAGCTAGTTCTGTGTCACCCTATGTTATGACTATTACATGATGAACCGCATCTGGCATAATTATCCATCATTGATCCGGTGCCTACGAGTTTTCCATATACTGGTTCTCGCTTATTTACTTTCCCGCTGCTACTGTTACAATCACTACAAAATACCAAAAACATTACTTTTGTTGTCTTTACTTTTGTTACCACTACCACCACTATCATATTACTTTGCTACTAAACACTTTGCTGCAGATACTAAGTTTCCAGGTGTTGTTGAATTGACAACTCAGATGCTAATATGTGAGGATATTCTTTGGCTCCCCTTGTGTCGAATCAATAAATTTGGGTTGAATACTCTACCCTCGAAAGATGTTGCGATCCCCTATACTTGTGGGTTATCAGAGGCCGAGGAGGCGGGCCTGTTCGAGGGGGCAGCCGCGACGGAGGTTGCGCCCGAGGCTGAGGCGGCCGGTGCCGGGGCCGGTGAGGGCGCCGATGAAGATGCCGACGAGGGCTCCAGCAAAGATGCCGACGAGGCTGCCGACGTCGGAGTGCCCGACGAAGGCGGCGAGGAGGGCGCAGAGGCCTCCGATGGAGGCGAGGGGACGCGACCTAGTGCAGGGGGCACAGCTTGTCCCTCGGCACGAGGAGCGCCCAAGCCCGGGGGCGGTCCGAGGACCGAGCGGGGCTGTCCACCTGATGGGATCGCTGGAGGGCTGCTGGTGGCTAGCGGCGATGAAACAATGAGGGGTACCTGCTGAAACGGAAACACCTTCTCATCAAAGTAAACATGTCGTGAGGTGAATACACGGTGTGAGACGGGATCGTAGCAACGGTATCCTTTGGTGTTAGGTGGGTAGCCGAGGAAGATGCAAGCGACGGAGCGAGGTGCAAGCTTATGAGGCGCGGTAGCGGCGATGCTAGGATAGCAGAGACAGCCAAAAATGCGAAGCTTGTCATAAGACGGCGGTGTTCCGAAGAGAAGATGATGGGGTGCAAAGTTCGCGCGAGTACGACGGGGGCGAAGGTTGATGAGGAGTGATGCGGTGGTAGAGCGTCAAGCCAAAAGCATGGAGGCACATTGGCATGAAAGAGAAGGGTACGAACGCAGTCATTAAGAGTGCAAAGAACGCATTCCGCGTGACCGTTCTGTTGTGAAGTGTATGGGCAAGTGAGACAAAAAGTCATGCCATGTGTGATGAGGAGAGTACGAACAGCTAAGTTGTCGAGCTCCTTCCTGTTATCTGTTTGGAACGCAAGAATGTGACGCCCAAACTACGTGAAAACATAGTAGTAAGATGCGGCAAGAGCGGAAATAACATGGGACTTACTCCGCAACAGGAAGGTCCACACATAGTGCGAAAAATCATCAAGAATGACAAGATAGTAAAGATAGCCTGTATGGGTCCACACATCACTATGAATTAACTCAAGTGGGTACGATGCAACATGAGAAGAAGCCCTAAATGGAAGACGAGCATGTTTGCTGAGGCGACAAGCATGACAAGAGTGATCGTCGATCTTATTACACGTGAATGAAAAACTCTGAAGTATATGACAAAGGGTGGCAGGGTTGGGATGACCCAAGCGAGTGTGCCAAAGGTCCACACCGGTGGCGAGGGCAATAGGAGCGGTGGGGGTGGTGGTGGTGGTGGAATGGACGGGTAGAGCTTGTCACGGTTGTCACATCGGTGGAGCACCATCCGGGTACGAGCGTCCTTGACAGAAAAACCACACTTGTCAAACTCAACGGTAACAGGATTTCATGTGTAAAAGAAAGAAGAGAAACAAGATTTTTAATAAGATCAGGAGAAACTAAGATGTTAGATAATGACAATGGAGTAGACGTAGACGAAAAAGATGCATGTCCTATGTGAGTAATGAGAAGTGAGTGGAAGTGTGGACAGGATAGGAGGTGTGGAGGTTACCGGGATGGCCAGCCATATGCGTGGTAGCTCCCATGTCCATGTACTAGTCGCCACCGCCGGTGTAGGTGGACAGAGTGGGAGCAGAGTGCAAGGCGGGAGGAAGTGGGGAACTCGACGGCTGTGGCGGGGCCGTCAGGGGCAGTAGCGGCAGCCCTCCTGGCTGCAGCGGCTGCCCGTAGGAGAGAGGCCCATAGGGAGCCGCTAGGGCTGTGGTGCAGCGTAAAACGCCTGATGCGAGGGAGGCCTCGCGCCGAGGATGCCAGGGGCAGGAGCACGAGGAACCGACATGGAATAGGCACGCACAACGCCGGTCCAGGAATTCTGACCGGCATAACACGGGACGGGCCAAAGCTGCCGCTGAGGGCGGGCGGCGCCTTCCTGGGCGCCGGGGGCCTGCTGCTACTTGTGGCCGCCGCGGCAACCCCCATTAGTAGACGGTGGGGTGGCAGGAAGGGGGCCGGGGCCTGCGGGTAGGCTGGCGGTGGTGGGAGGGTCGGCGCGGGACACAGCTGAGGCAGCGCCGGGCCCCCACGGGTGCCGGCGGTGAGGGCGGTGTGTGTGGCCCGGGTCCGGGCCATCTTCATCCGCCTCTCCTCCAGCTTGAGGTACGCCACCACCTTGGCGAAGGTTAGCTCGGGGATGAGAGTAAGGTTGGAGGCGGCTTTCCCAGAGTTCTCGTTGAGACCGACAGTGAGGGTGCTGATGAGGAGCTCGTCACCGACTGTCTCGCCGAGATCACGGAGCTCGTCGGCGTGCTTCTTGAGGCGCATGAAAAAGTCATCAATGGATGAGTCAAACTGTTGGCACCCATAAAACTCGCCGTAGAGGAGGACCTTGTGTTGGAGCTTGTTGTCGGTGAAGAGTCCGTTGAGCTTGGCCAGACGGCGTAGGCATCGTTGTCGTCATCCACCACCGTGTGGAAGAGGTCCTTGGATATGGTGAGGTAGAACCAGTGGATGATGGTGGCATCGAGGATCAACCACTCCTCGTCATTCACCATGAGGCTAGAGTCCACGGGGCCATCAATGTGACCATGGAGCAAGTACTCGCGAAACACTAAGGAGAAATACCGCTTCCAAGCGGAGTAGGAGGCGGTGGATTCATCAAGGATTACCAGGACGCGCTCGTGGATGTTGTGATCATGAACAAGGGTGACATCCAGACCGGCAAAGGGGTTGGAGGCGGTTGATACGGAGGAGCTCATGGCGGCGGCTAGGGTTGCGGGTAGGAGAGGGGTGGGGCTGCGGCGCACGATGGCGGGGGGACGAAGCGGCGGCGGCGGCAGCAGGTGGCGGCTGGTGGGAGAGGCGGCGACAGAGGGAGGATGGGAGGCGGCGACTGTTGGCAGAAGCGAGAGGGGGCAGGGGCAGCGGCAGCAGCAGCAGCTAGTAGCAGCGGTTGGGGGTGGCGACACGGGGTAGCGGCGGCGGCGGCGCAAGGGAGGCGCGGCGGCGGCGGCTAGGGATAGGTCAGAATTGTCCTGTGATAGATAGCATGTAGAAGAGGTTTGGGCCGTGCAACTCTCAATGCATTGATCGGGTGGACTAGGCACGTGTATATGATGTACAAGACTAGGGCCACAACCTCAACTAAACAAGAAAGTTAGGAGGTGGGCCTACGACACAATATACATGCACAATATATTCAACAGTCAAGGTGAATGAAGAATGATCCAACGTCGTCCATCAAAACATACAATACAAACATCCACCAACGCTACATGAGGAGAGGCAATCCAACCTTATACATCAAACATCCGCCCATATTTTAAACCGATAATTGACAAACAGATGAAATTCATGAAAATCAAACAAAATTTAAGCTAGTCTTATATTACACGTCAACATGATGATCCTGGACAGATCCTCGACCCAGGTCAATGCAAGGTCTGTTTCGGCGTGCACCCAGTGTCCCATTCCAGCACCATGTGGTGATCCTGGACAAATCCTTGGCCCGGGTCAACGCAAGGTCTGTTTCGGCGCGCACCCAGTCTAGCACCACGTCCGACGTCGCGAAGAACGAACGGCACATCGCGTTGCACTTCTCCGGCACTCCTCCAGAATGCCGCCCTATCAGTTGTCGTCCTATTGCGCGAGGAGGCGACGCCGCCGCCACATCCGAGGTAGTAGACGAGGAGGTCGCGCGTGTTGGCTATCGTCAGCGCGAGAGCCTTCTCCTCCTTCTTCATTGGGCGCCACTAGCCCCGGACTCGCAGACTAGCTCTTTGTCGTGCTTGAAATGGCTCGGCGGGGACGCCGGCTGGACGAGGTGCCCGTACTAGCTGGCGGGGACAACGGCCATGTCTTGACGCGGTGCTGCGATGGGGCCGCCGACTCCTCCTTGACGCAGGTGTGCGGCATGGAGGGTGGATTCTCCTTGGCGCGGCGGTCTTACGAAGGCGAGGGCGGTGCCGGACCGCGGTCGAGGAGCGACAGCTGGAGCAGCAACTCGGTCCGCCTCACATACTTGTCGTCCATCCACGCGGCCTCGGAGAGGAGGCGTGGCTGCTGATCCTCCTTGTCGGAGATG
>NC_041392.1:531912305-531914490 GCF_002162155.2 Triticum dicoccoides
GACCTTGGGATCTACCAGCCGGAGCCGAGAACCGGTCGCATCCGCTGTCGAATTTGCCCATCTCTACGGTGTCTGGAGGAGTAGAGAGGAGGAGATGAGAGGCGGCTGTGCGTGGAGCAGAAATGGCGTTTGCCAGCGAGGCCGGCCTGCTTAAATAGCCAAGCCAGGTGGATCAATACCGCTTCAATGCGGGTGCATCAGTCAAAGTAGGCTTTGTTAGAAGTAAAATAGATGAGGGACAAGGAAAGCACTAGAAGGGAACACATCCACCGCCCTAGGCACCGATCCATCAGAGACGCAGTTGATGATGGCACAACGAAGAAGACGACAAAACCGCAAGGCTTCAAATTTAGTTGCAATCTTTGTGTTGTCACTAGGGTCCATGCCACTCCCATGTGACTGTGGGAGGAAATAGAGGAAAGACATATAAGGCACCAGAGGGGGAGACAGTCACCACCCTAGGTGTCGATCCATTGAAGATGCAATTGATGATAGCGCATCGTAGAAGATGACAGAAATGGGGGACTTTAAATTCAGTTGCAATTGTCCGCTTCACTCTCGTTACAACTGGGAAGGGGTAGGGGGACGAGGGGTGCTAGAAGTACATTGTGTTTAGCGGGGTTTTGATGCACGGTGTTGGATGGCATAAATCTCGCTTGAACTGAGCGCCGATGCATGCATCTCGTTTGGCCGTAGGCCTGTAGTGTCACGTGCAACCAGCAGGTTTGAGCGTGAAGTGATCACCGAGTCACGCCGACCGCAGGCAAATTCTGCACTCAGCCAGCACTGCTCGGGCAGATTTTAAGGGTAGATACAAAATTCGAAGTTGCGTCCGAGACGCCTGAAATTTAGGGCGATTTTTGGGAGCTAGCTTCAGGAAACGAGCGAGGTCGCTTCCTTGGAAAGGCTGTGGTGTGATTGTGCCATGCGTGACACGGCAGTCAAAATTGTGTTTGTGATCCTGCAAAAGAACAAAAAATGTGTTTGTGATGATCCGCTCTGACTGTGACATGGATTGTCGCCTTCTTTCGAAGTGGGGATGGTTTGGCCGTCACAGCACTAGGAACAAATCTGGTGGCCCTCACGAACCGAATTAACTGAATGTGGAAATTAATGTGCGTGAGGTGGAGGACGCAACGCAACGGCGACTGATGGAGATGTCGACAGAGTCAAGCTGCTTTGGATCTAGCCTCTACTCTACTGTCGTCCATCCAGTTGGCCGTCTGAATCTGCAGTTTTTCTTCGTGGTTCATTATCTGTTTCGGTAGCAATCAAGCCCGTTCGTCCAAACTGTGGCCCGTAGCATTTCTGCAGAGGTCTAGAATCAAACTAGCGCTCGCGGTTACAATATCTTCTCGACTTCTCCGCACATCGGCGTCCACATAATTGAGGTAAAGTGATAGGGCAATATGGTAAAAGTCTACATAACCTGTCCATCAGATTTTTTTTTTCCAAAACTATCACTTTTTTTATAGCACTTAGCAAACATGCCCGTGCGTTGCAACGGAAAATAAAATATCACATGCCCCTAAGAGCATCTACAACTGGACCCTCCATTTCCGCTCAAATTACCGAGTGACCTGCCCGGTCAATGTCCGGACAAAAATTAGCCACCCAACCAGGCTCCCCAAACCTAGCCCAAGTGTCTGGGCTGTCCAGCAACCCCCATATCTGGCTCATATGTGGGGTGGATATAAGGAGGCTGGATCCAACCGGACACTACCGTCGGCCTGGCCCGGTATGGCCAACGCCGCTCCCACCATTGTCCCCACAAAAAGTAAATCAGGTGCCAAACCCTTGTATCAAACACAGTTAGCAAATTTAGTGTTTGAGGTCACACGCGGCATTTGGGAGGCACCATTTACTATTTACAGTTGTAGATGCTCTAACTCAAAAAGCATGGTTCAAGACCCACCCAAACACACACACACACACACACACACACACACACACATACATGTTCAAGTCCTTTATTTGAACATGAGGCCGCATCTATACTCCCACTTATTCTCCTTCCCATCCTCAACCATGGTGGCCATGTTAGCCAATCGATCAATATGTGTCTTAACATGGTCGATCGCAAGGAGATGAATCACAGAACCATGCCAGCACATGGGAATGTTTTATACTTTCAAATCTAATTTTCGGTAACCGATCGAACGGGGGGCAGAGAGAGAGAGAGAGA
>NC_041392.1:531914801-531915484 GCF_002162155.2 Triticum dicoccoides
TATGTTATTTGGTTTCTTCTAAGAAATAACATCGTTATTTGGTTTCTTCTAAGAATTAGGAAAAAATATGTGTTAACATTTCCAAATATGTGCATGTTGCCAAATATAGTATTCTTTTTAGATATGTTTCATTTCTCGTTCTAATATTTAAATATACAACATATGTTATGCATGAATTACATACTATTTGTTCAAGTAAATATTGTGTTACCATTGAGAATTTTCCATATTATTATCATATGCCACCTAAAATTACCAGTTGATCAAAATTGCAGCAGGTACATATTTGTCAGTTCAATTCTAAATCACTTTTTGTGTCATATATCAGCTATTTTTTGAAGTTACTTATGCATCAAATTTCACTTCAAATATGAATGTTGGTATCGGTTTATTTTTCTCATATAATCATATAGAAATTAAAAAAACATATAATTTTGGCTAAACACATGTATGTACACCCACTTTGTTGTACACGAATATAACCATAGCTCATTAGTTGCAGTTTTGCTTTTTAGAATCTGAAGTTTTTTCTATTTCAGAAAAAAGAGAGTTTATGGGCTGGAATAATTAGCTGGGCTGCCCACAAAAAAAGAATAATTACTGTGCATTAGCCCAACACGCTCACGCAGAATTAACACATCTTCTATCCGCAAGCACACCTGAGTCACGGCTGATGCTCAAAA
>NC_041392.1:531915677-531944822 GCF_002162155.2 Triticum dicoccoides
GGCTTTGTCTCAAAAGAGAAAGACGTAGTCACGGTCTTGCCTCAAAAAAAAAACTTAGTTAGGGCCGCCACAAAAATCTCGGCCGATCCCCTTTCTCCTTCTCCCTCGTGAGCATCCATGGAGAACGTGGATCTACCTCACAAAAAAAGGAGAAGGTGGATCTTCTCCCAGAAACAGCTCGCGACAAAAATCAGTAGAAATCTCTCTCTGAACTGTATCCACTCTTTCTTAATCCCTCTCTCAATCCTCAATCTCTCCTATATGCTCTCTGCCCCGCCCAGCACAGACCACTACCACAGGCTCGTCCATGGCGCGAACCAACTCCTCTACCACATATCGACGTCTGCTGCATGAATCCAGCACAACCTTTCTCCCACCGCCTCCCTGCCTAGTTGTCTCTATCCCACACACAACCTAGCCAAGCCATAGCACGAACGCGACCGACCCAGCCCTTGCACATGCGCGTCCGCCTAGCCCAAGCACGAACACTGACGGTCTACCCACATAGCGCGCGCCGCGTCTCAAATCCCAACACAGAATATCATCCCTGCTCGCATCTCTCGTAGTCATGCCCAGCTCCAGAGGCCACGTCTACAATGCCTCCCCGGGCTGGAGTTTGTCCCTGGGCGAGCTCATCCCGCAGATAACCCGCGGAGTTGAGGGATGATGGAGGGTGTGGTTCAAGGGGTGGTGCCCATGGGACAAGAGGGGGTTGGAGCCTTTTTTTTCAACATGTGTCGAAGTATATAGGTATAGATACTGTTTTATATCTTAGCCGTCAATCTTTATGATTACATAAAATTAACGGATATAAAAGGGATGACGTATGGAGAACTATGAAAGCCTCTGTACTTTAATATTAGGTAAAGATTTCGGAAACTATAGCAGACAATGCAAAAAATATCAAAAATATGACCCTGTAGGCCTCCACTAGGCCGAAAGGGGGTTTTCGGCCATGGCTTGGCCGAAAAGGACTTTTCAACCTTCGCTTGGCCGAAGAGAGGCCTACCAGGGCCGAAAAGACCTTTTTGGTCCGGAGTAGGCCGAAAAGTCCTTTGGACCCACCTTGTCACGTTAATGGTTGACTGATGTTGCATGGCTCCACTCTTCGGCTTACGTTAGGCCGAAGCGATTTTTTTTAATTTTGGTATTATAAATACTGTGCAATCATTGCCCATCTTATACATTGAAAAAATATATTTTCGCGCAACCCTTTCCCCTCAATATTTTCCCGCCACCCTTTTCCCGCCAACCCCTTCCCGCCATATGTTCATGCCACCCGTTTCCCGCCAACCCCTTCCCGCCATATGTTCCCGCCAACCCTTTCCCGCCATACCACAGTCGCTCTTTCCCGCCATTTTCTCCTCTCAACCTATAAAACCCCCTTCAGACGAAGGTGGATAAGCAGTCCAGTGTAGTGTAGTCGAGATGTCCCATTATCCTTTCGATCGTAGTTTTCACCCTGGGATGAGCAGGACTCTCCTGAGTCTAGCTGCCGAGTTCAGGATGGACAATAGGATAGTTCCATGGGACGAACTCACCGGTAGTGACACCATAATGAATGAGTTGGCTCACGAATTATGTAGATCTGGGTGGCCTGAAAGGACCTATGAGGAGGTACGTAAATAACTTCTTAGGTTGCATGAAAGGTGGAAGAAGGTAGTGGAGCCGGAGAGTGAAACTTTTAGAAGGACTGCTGCAAAGCATCCATTTTATGGACTGAGGAGAGCGAGGACGAAGATGATATCTTTATGCCGCCGCTTCCGGGTTCTGCATCGTCAAAGGGTAAGAGTTCTGCATCCTCGAAGGGCAAGAGTTCATCATAGACGGAGGGCAAGAGGACCGCATCGTCGAAGGGCAAGAGGGCCGCATCAACGGAGGATGACGATGATGACTTCATGTAGTATGTAAGTTGTATTCCAGTTCTACCGTTTCATTCAGATGTACTTGCATTATTAGTTTGTACTGTATTATTGTAGGGCATTGTGTTCTATCTGAATTTCATTTTGTAGTATGTAAGATGTATTTATTAAGTTCAGTCACACCATTTAATTCAGATGTACTTGTATCTTAATTATCGGTTGTAGTCTCTTTGGAAATGTAACTGGAATAAGAATGCGGATTAATAGTAATATGTCTCTCGCATACATAAAACAATATATTTCTCCTGATCAGATAGAAGCAAGTGCGATAGTAACACATATATGAAGCATGTCTCATACATAAATACTGACTCACAGCTGCGAATTGTCTGAAACTAACATAGATAATGACTCATACATAGATAGATAAGCATATCACTGTGGAGGACGACGACGAGTCTGGGTCTTCCTCGGGCGAGGACCGGAAGGCGATAAGCGCTAAGGTGGTGGACGAGGCTCGCGGTAACCACAACCATAGTTAACCTCGTCTGTCACGGTTTGTGTCTCTTGCGTCGGTGGTGGTGGTGGAGTGTGAAACACTGTCAGCGAGAAGTCAGAAATGTTTGCAGCTTGGTCATCATCCTCGCCGTCGCCCTCAAAGTACGAAGCACCACCACTATGATGGGTTTCGTAGTAATTTCAAAAAAATTCCTACGCACACGCAAGATCATGGTGATGCATAGCAACGAGAGGGGGAGAGTGTGATCTACGTACCCTTGTAGATCGACAACGGAAGCGTTAACTTGGTTGATGTAGTCGTACATCTCCACGGCCCGACCGATCAAGCACCAAAACTACGGCACCTCCGAGTTCTAGCACACGTTCAGCTCGATGACGATCCCCGGACTCCGATCCAGCAAAGTGTCGGGGAAGAGTTCCGTCAGCACGACAGCGTGGTGACGATCTTGATGTACTACTGTCGCAGGACTTCGCCTAAGCACCGCTACAATATGACCGAGGTGGAATATGGTGGAGGGGGGCACCGCACACGGCTAAGGAACGATCACGAAGATCAACTTGTGTCTTTGGGGTGCCCCTTGCCTCAGTATATAAAGGATGGAGGAGGAGGAGGCCGGCCAAGGCAATTGGTGCGGCCAGGATGTGGAGTCCTACAAGGACTCCAAGTCCTAGTAGGAGTCCACCAAGAGGGGAGGAAGGGAGAAGGAAGTGGAGGAGAAGGAGAGGTGGCCGGCCCCCTTTTCCCTAGTCCAATTCGGACCAGAGGGGAGGGGGGCGCAACAGCCCCTTGGCCCTTTCTCCTCTTCCCACTAAAGCCCATCAAGGCCCATTGCTTCTCCCGTAACTACTCGGTACTCTGAAAAATACCTGAATCACTCGGAACCTTTTTGATGTCCGAATATAGTTGTCCAATATATCGATCTTTACGTCTCGGCCATTTCGAGACTCCTCGTCATGTCCCCGATCTCATCCGGGACTCCAAACTCCTTCGGTACATCAAAACTCATAAACTCATAATATAATTGTCATCGAAACCTTAAGCGTGCGGACCCTACGGGTTCGAGAACAATGTAGACATGACCGAGACACGTCTCCGGTCAATAACCAATAGCGGGACCTGGATGCCCATATTGGCTCCTACATATTCTACGAAGATCTTTATCGGTCAGACCGCATAACAACATACGTTGTTCCCTTTGTCATCGGTATGTTACTTGCCCGAGATTCGATCGTCGGTATCTCAATACCTAGTTCAATCTCGTTACCGGCAAGTCTCTTTACTCGTCTTGTAATACATCATCCCGCAACTAACTCATTAGTTGCAATGCTTGCAAGGCTTAAGTGATGTGCATTACCGAGAGGGCCCAGAGATACCTCTTCGACAATCGGAGTGACAAATCCTAATCTCGAAATACGCCAACCCAACATGTACCTTTGGAGACACCTGTAGAGCTCCTTTATAATCACCCAGATACGTTGTGACGTTTGGTAGCACACAAAGTGTTCCTCCGGCAAACGGGAGTTGCATAATCTCATAGTCATGGGAACATGTATAAGTCATGAAGAAAGCAATAGCAACATACTAAACGATCGGGTGCTAAGCTAATGGAATGGGTCATGTCAATCACATCATTCTCCTAATGATGTGATCCCGTTAATCAAATAACAACTCTTTTGTTTATGGTTAGGAAACATAACCATCTTCGATTAACGAGCTAGTCAAGTAGAAGCATACTAGTGACACTTTGTTTGTCTATGTATTCACACAAGTATTATGTTTCCGGTTAATACAATTCTAGCATGAATAATAAACATTTATCATGATATAAGGAAATAAATAATAACTTTATTATTGCCTCTAGGGCATATTTCCTTCAGTCTCCCACTTGCACTAGAGTCAATAATCTAGTTCACATCGCCATGTGATTTAACAGCAATAGTTCACATCACCATGTGATTAACACCCATAGTTCACATCGATATGTGATCAACACCCAAAGGGTTTACTAGAGTTAGTAATCTAGTTCACATCGCTATGTGATTAACACCCAAAGAGTACTAAGGTGTGATCATGTTTTGCTTGTGAGATAATTTTAGTCAACGGGTCTGTCACATTCAGATCCGTAAGTATTTTGCGAATTTCTATGTCAACAATGCTCTGCATGGAGCTACTCTAGCTTATTGCTCCCACTTTCAATATGTATCTAGATCGAGACTTAGAGTCATCCAGATCTATGTCAAAACTTGCATCGACGTAACTTTTTACGACGAACCTTTTGTCACCTCCATAATTGAGAAATATTTCCTTATTCCACTAAGGATAACTTTGACCGTTGTCCAGTGATCTACTCTTAGATCATTATTGTACTCCCTTGCTTAACACAGTGTAGGGTATACAATAGATCTGGTACACAGCATGGCATACTTTATAGAACCTATGGCTGAGGCATAGGGAATGACTTTCATTCTATTTCTATCTTCTGCCATGGTCGGGCTTTGAGTCTTACTCAATTTCACACCTTGCAACACAGGCAAGAACTCTTTCTTTGACTGTTCCATTTTGAACTACTTCAAAATCTTGTCAAGGTATGTACTCATTGAAAAAACTTATCAAGCGTCTTGATCTATCTCTATAGATCTTGATGCTCAATATGTAAGCAGCTTCACCGAGGTCTTTCTTTGAAAAACTTCTTTAAGAACACTCCTTTATGCTTTGTAGATTAATTCTACATTATTTCCGATCAACAATATGTCATTCACATATACTTATCAGAAATGCTGTAGTGCTCCCACTCACTTTCTTGTAAATACAGGCTTCATCGCAAATCTGTATAAAACTATATGCTTTGATCAACTTATCAAAGCGTATATTCCAACTCCGAGATGCTTGCACCAGTCCATAGATGGATCGCTGGAGCTTGCATATTTTGTTAGCACCTTTAGGATTGACAAAACCTTCTGGTTGTATCATATACAACTCTTCTTTAATAAATCTATTAAGGAATGCAGTTTTGTTTATCCATTTGCCAGATTTCATAAAATGCGGCAATTGCTAACATGATTTGGACAGACTTTTAAGCATCGATACGAGTGAGAAAATCTCATCGTAGTCAACACCTTGAACTTTGTCGAAAATCTTTTGTGAAAATTCTAGCTTTATAGATAGTAACACTACTATCAGCGTCCGTCTTCCTCTTGAAGATCCATTTATTTTCTATGGCTTGCCGATCATCTGGCAAGTCAACCAAAGTCCATACTTTGCTCCTATACATGGATCTCATCTCAGATTTCATGGCCTCAAGCCATTTTGCGGAATCTGGGCTCACCATCGCTTCTTCATAGTTCGCAAGTTCGTCATGGTCTAGTAACATGACTTCTAGAACAGGATTACCGTACCACTCTGGTGCGGATCTCACTCTGGTTTACCTACGAGATTCGGTAGTAACTTGATCTGAAGTTACATGATCATCATCATTAGCTTCCTCACTAATTGGTGTAGTAGTCACAAGAACAGATTTCTGTGATGAACTACTTTCCAATAAGGGAGCAGGTACAGTTACCTCATCAAGTTCTACTTTCCTCCCACTCACTTCTTTCGAGAGAAACTCCTTCTCTAGAAAAACTCCGAATTTAGCAACAAAAGTCTTGCCTTCGGATTTGTGATAGAAGGTGTACCCAACAGTCTCCTTTGGGTATCCTATGAAGACATATTTCTCCGATTTGGGTTTGAGCTTATCAGGATGAAACTTTTTCATATAAGCATCACAATCCCAAACTTTAAGAAACGACAACTTTGGTTTCTTGCCAAACCACAGTTCAGATTGTGTCGTCTCAACGGACTTAGATGGTGCCCTTTTAAACGTGAATGCAGCTGTCTTTAATGCATAACCCCAAAACGATAGTGGTAGATCGGTAAGAGACATCATAGATCGCACCATATCTAATAAAGTACGGTTATGATGTTCGGACACACCATTATGCTGTGGTGTTCCAGGTGGCGTGAGTAGTGAAACTATTTCACATTGCTTTAACTGAAGACCAAACTCGTAACTCAAATATTTGTCTCCGCGATCAGATCGTAGAAACTTTATTTTCTTGTCACGATGATTTTCCACTTCACTCTGAAATTCTTTTCAAATGTTTCAGACTTATGTTTCATCAAGTAGATATACCCATATCTGCTCAAATCATCTGTGAAGTTCAGAAAATAACGATACTTGTCGTGAGTCTTAACACTCATCGGACCGCATACATCAGTATGTATTATTTCCAATAAGTCAGTTGCTCGCTCCGGAGAACGGAGTCTTAGTCATCTTGCCAATGAGGCATGGTTCGCAAGCATCAAGTGATTCATAATCAAGTGATTCCAAAATCCCATCAGCATGGAGTTTCTTCATGCGCTTTACACCAATATGACCTAAACGGCAGTGCTACAAATAAGTTGCACTATCATTATTAACTTTGCATCTTTTGGTTTCAATATTATGATTATGTGTATCACTACAATCGAGATCCAATGAATTATTTTCATTGGGTATGTAACCATACAAGGTTTTATTCATGTAAACAGAACAACAATTTATTCTCTTACTTAAATGAATCACCGTATTACAATAAACATGATCAAATCATATTCATGCTTAACGCAAATACCAAAAAACACTTATTCAGGTTCAACACTAATCCCGAAAGTATAGGGAGTGTGCGATGATGATCATATCAATCTTGGAACCACTTCCAACACACATCGTCACTTCACCCTTAACTAGTCTTTGTTTATTCTGCAACTCCCGTTTCGAGTTACTAATCTTAGCAACTGAACCAGTATCAAATACTGAGGGGTTGCTATAAACACTAGTAAAGTACACATCAATAACATGTATATCAAATATACTTATGTTCACTTTGCCATCCTTCTTATCTGCCAATCACTTGGGGTAGTTTCGCTTCCAGTGACCAGTCCCTTTGCAGTAGAAACACTTAGTCTCAGGCTTAGGACCAGACTTGGGCTTCTTCACTTGAGCAGCAACTTGCTTGCTGTTTTTCTTGAAGTTCCCCTTCTTCCCTCTGCCCTTTTCTTGAAACTAGTGGTCTTGTCTACCATCAACACTTGATGTTTTTCTCGATTTCTTCCTTCGTCAATTTCCGCATTACGAAGAGCTTGGGAATCGTTTCTGTGATCCCTTCCATATCATAGTTCATCACGAAGTTCTACTAGCTTGGTGATGGTAACTAGAGAATTCTGTCAATCACTATCTTATCTAGAAGATTAACTCCCACTTGATTCAAGCGATTGTAGTACTCAGACAATCTGGGCACATGCTCACTAGTTGAGCGATTCTCCTCCATCTTTTAGCTATAGAACTTGTTGGAGACTTCATATCTCTCAACTCGGGTATTTGCTTGAAATATTAACTTCAACTCCTAGAACATCTCATATGCTCCATGACGTTCAAAACGTCTTTGAAGTCCCGATTCTAAGCCATTAATCATGGTGCACTAAACTATCAAGTAGTCATCATATTGAGCTAGCCAAACATTCATAACGTCTGCATCTGCTCCTGCAATAGGTCCGTCACCTAGCGGTGCATCAAGGACATAATTCTTCTGTGCAGCAATGAGGATAAACCTCAGATCACGGATCCAATCCGCATCATTGCTACTAACATCTTTCAACACAATTTTCTCTAGGAACATATCAAAATAAACACAGGGAAGCAACAACGCGAGCTATTGATCTACAACATAATTTGCAAAATACTACCAGGACTAAGTTCATGATAAATTTAAGTTCAATTAATCATATTACTTAAGAACTCCCACTTAGATAGACATCCCTCTAATCCTCTAAGTGATTACGTGATCCAAATCAACTAAACCATGTCCGATCATCACGTGAGATGGAGTAGTTTCATTGGTGAACATCACTATGTTGATCATATCTACTATATGATTCACGCTCGACCTTTCGGTCTCCGTGTTCCGAGGCCATATCTGTATATGCTTGGCTCGTCAAGTATAACCTGAGTATTCCGCGTGTGCAACTGTTTTGCACCCGTTGTATTTGAACGTAGAGCCTATCACACCCGATCATCACGTGGTGTCTCAGCACGAAGAACTTTCGCAACGGTGCATACTCAGGGAGAACACTTCTTGATAATTTAGTGAGAGATCATCTTATAATGCTACCGTCAATCAAAGCAAGGTAAGATGCATAAAAGATAAACATCACATGCAATCAATATAAGTGATATGATATGGCCATCAGCATCTTGTGCTTGTGATCTCCATCTCCGAAGCACCGTCATGATGACCATCGTCACCGGCGCGACACCTTGATCTCCATCGTAGCATCGTTGTCGTCTCGCCAATCTTATGCTTCCACGACTATCGCTACCGCTTAGTGATAAAGTAAAGCATTACAGCGCGATTGCATTGCATACAATAAAGCGACAACCATATGGCTCCTGCCAGTTGCCGATAACTCGGTTACAAAACATGATCATCTCATACAATAAAATTTAGCATCATGTCTTGACCATATCACATCACAACATGCCCTGCAAAAACAAGTTAGACGTCCTCTACTTTGTTGTTGCATGTTTTACGTGGCTGCTACGGGCTTAAGCAAGAACCAATCTTACCTACGCATCAAAACCACAAAGATAGTTTGTCAAGTTGGTGTTGTTTTAACCTTCACAAGGACCGGGCGTAGCCACACTTGGTTCAGCTAAAGTTGGAGAAACTGTCACCCGCAAGCCACCTATGTGCAAAGCACGTCGGGAGAACCGGTCTCGCGTAAGCGTACGCGTAATGTCGGTCCGGGCCGCTTCGTCCAACAATACCGCTGAACCAAAGTATGACATGCTGGTAAGCAGTATGACTTATATCGCCCACAACTCACTTGTGTTCTACTCGTGCATATAACATCAACATATAAAACCTAGGCTCGGATGCCACTGATGGGTTTCGTAGTAATTTTAAAAAAAATCCTACGCACACGCAAGATCATGGTGATGCATAGCAACGAGAGGGGGAGAGTGTGATCTACGTACCCTTGTAGATCGACAATGGAAGCGTTAACTTGGTTGATGTAGTCGTACGTCTCCACGGCCCGACCGATCAAGCACCGAAACTACGGCACCTCCGAGTTCTAGCACACGTTCAGCTCGATGACGATCCCCGGACTCTGATCCAGCAAAGTGTCGGGGAAGAGTTCCGTCAGCACGACGGCGTGGTGACGATCTTGATGTACTACTGTCGCAGAGCTTCGCCTAAGCACCGCTACAATATGACCGAGGTGGAATATGATGGAGGGGGGCACCGCACACGGCTAAGGAACGATCACGAAGATAAACTTGTGTCTTTGGGGTGCCCCTTGCCTCAGTATATAAAGGATGGAGGAGGAGGAGGCCGGCCAAGGCAATTGGTGCGGCCAGGATGTGGAGTCCTACTAGGACTCCAAGTCCTAGTAGGAGTCCACCAAAAGGGGAGGAAGGGAGAAGGAAGTGGAGGAGAAGGAGAGGTGGTCGGCCCCCTTTTCCCTAGTCCAATTCGGACCAGAGGGGAGGGGGGGCGCAGCAGCCCCTTGGCCCTTTCTCCTCTTCCCACTAAAGACCATCAAGGCCCATTGCTTCTCCCGTAACTACCCGGTACTCCGAAAAATACCCGAATCACTTGGAACCTTTCCGATGTCCGAATATAGTCGTCCAATATATCGATCTTTACGTCTCGACCATTTCGAGACTCCTCATCATGTCCCCGATCTCATCCGGGACTCCGAACTGCTTCGGTACATCAAAACTCATAAACTCATAATATAACTGTCATCGAAACCTTAAGCGTGTGGACCCTACGGGTTCGAGAACAATGTAGACATGACCGGGACACGTCTCCGGTCAATAACCAATAGCGGGACCTGGATGCCCATATTGGCTCCTACATATTCTATGAAGATCTTTATCGGTCAGACCGCATAACAACATACGTTGTTCCCTTTGTCATCGATATGTTACTTGCCCGAGATTCGATCGTCGGTATCTCAATACCTAGTTCAATCTCGTTACCGGCAAGTCTCTTTACTCGTTCTGTAATACATCATCCCGCAACTAACTCATTAGTTGCAATGCTTGCAAGGCTTAAGTGATGTGCATTACCGAGAGGGCCCAGAGATACCTCTCCGACAATCGGAGTGACAAATCCTAATCTCGAAATACGCCGACCCAACATGTACCTTTGGAGACACCTGTAGAGCTCCTTTATAATCACCCAGTTACATTGTGACGTTTGGTAGCACACAAAGTGTTCCTCCGGCAAACGGGAGTTGCATAATCTCATAGTCATAGGAACATGTATAAGTCATGAAGAAAGCAATAGCAACATACTAAACGATCGGGTGCTAAGCTAATGGAATGGGTCATGTCAATCACATCATTCTCCTAATGATGTGATCCCGTTAATCAAATAACAACTCTTTTGTTTATGGTTAGGAAACATAACCATCTTCGATTAACGAGCTAGTCAAGTAGAGGCATACTAGTGACACTTTGTTTGTCTATGTATTCACACAAGTATTATGATTCTGGTTAATACAATTCTAGCATGAATAATAAACATTTATCATGATATAAGGAAATAAATAATAACTTTATTATTGCCTCTAGGGCATATTTCCTTCACACTAAGCATCGGTGACTGCACTGAATGCATGAACGGTTGCGACTGGTTGCCACCTGCGGTAAAGTAAAACATGTAAAATTGATAGAAATGCATGAACGAAGCACCATCACTAAGCATCAGTGATTGCTGAGAATGCAGGAACGATTACTACAATGTTGAAAAGAATGTAGTGAGTAGTGTCACCTAGTTCCATCTGCTGATGCCAGTAAGCGCTCCCTAGCTGTGAAGGAGGTGGCTGATGCCAGGAAGAGCTCCCTGGCTATGAAGGAGGTGGTTGATGCCAGGAAGAGCTCCCTTGCTGTGAAGGATGAGGTTCTGCATGATGCACATAGGGTCGTGGTTCTGAATGGTGCACAGAGGGTCGTGGTTCTGAATGTTGTACAGAGGAACGTGGTGGACGATGTGCTGGAGGAGGACGTGCAACATCTGAAGACCGTCTACATGTAATAGTTGCATAAATCCCGCGTAGCTTGTCATCAAGATGCCTCAACCATGAGACGCCCTATCGCGGTGGGATAGTTTATCCCCTTTGAAAGCGCTGCATTAAGGCTGAAACCTCCTCTCGCGCATGTACTGTCAAGTCACCCTATACACGAAGAGAACCAATTATATCCTCGTTGTATGAACCAGACACCACGCATAGATAACCAAGCGAATATGTCTAGGTTAACAAAATACTTAACATATGAGAACCAAGGCACGTACCGCGTGGTGTCTGGTTCCCACAACAGAGATAGTTGGGTACATATCGCTGGTGAGAGGGGCTTCAATCTGATCAGGAGCAGCTGATGGAACCAATAGATCCTCATTGTATGCCGACAACGCTGCAGATACAACCCGAACATTTCCCAGTTAAAGGGCCGAACCTCACCCCAGATATTTGTCGACGCGGTAGTCCATTCGTCAACGTAAGGGGTAATGCTATTAAGCCAATAAGCCATGGACTTGTTTCCTCCTAGGCGACTGTACCTGAGATTGACATGCACGATACATGATTAGGTATATTCTGAATGCAGAGCTGACAACTAAAATAGTATTAGTACTTACTTGTGCACGTGTTCTGGCAAGTGTGGAATATCTGGAATATCAGGCTCTTGATATAGACCGAAATGTCTCATCACCCTATGAAGAGCCATCTCCTCAACCGTCACATCTAACACCAGCTTGGCTTTGGTCATCCAATAGTGCCGATCTCTAGTGCATAATCCAGAAATCCCAACTGGGCACCTCGATGATATAGCCTGAGGCGAGTATGGCTCCCAGATAACTTGATCCTCATGCAAACTATCAAACTGCACCGTGAAGGACGGGTAGCATCCCCTAACCTGGCTATGTGCAAATTGTCTCTGTGCATGACAACAAATAAGCATTAGTAATACTATTGAATGGCAAGAAATAATAGAATTAATTGTTACTTAATATAAAAGTACCTCTCGTCGTGCCCAAACAGATCCCATAGTAGGCAAGTCGCCGATAGCAGGCACATAAGCCCTAGCTAAGTCCTCCAAACCAAAAGGTTTATCAACGTAGACATAGGATCATCCAATAGAGAATCTCTCGTATGACCAGAGCTGCAACAATAATGGACATCAAAAAAATTAAACATAGTCCTGACATATTACAAATTAAACATAGTCCTGACATATTACAAATTAAAACATAGTCCTAACATATTACAAACTAAAACATAGTCCTGACATATTACAAATTAAAACATAGTCCTGACACATTATATAGCTTGTGAGTTATTTCGTCCTCGTCCGCCCCTTTGGCCTCGACTGCCACGACCACGTCCGCCTCTTGCTCCTGTGTCGCAGTCGTCGATGTGGAAGCACTCGTCGATGTGGAAACACCATCTTTGTTCAGGTCGGGACAATATTTCATCCTATGCCCATAAGTCGCGCATAACAAACATTGTCTGGTTGCTCCACCAGCTTCAGATTGGTCCATATCGTTTCAGATGCGACGGGCCTTTCGTCTGCCCCTACTTGTTCGCCGAAGGTCTGGATGCGGGATGTATACTCTCTCACCGTCGTTTACCTTGTTGAAATTGCCGACGACTCTAAACCCTGTCATCTCACCTATCCATGTGTTGAGAACTGCCTCTTTTAAATAGTATGGGGACATGAAGGAGATAGCATCCAACTCAATCTGGCCACATGCAGCCAACACATGAGAGCAAGGTAGGTGCAACAACTTCGGTTTGTTGCATGTACACTCACATGTTGGATAAAATTTCATTCCAATTTTTACCTCATGTCTAGAACCAAACCCATCGATAGGAAGCTGAACCTCATACCTCCTTTCTTGATTCCCTATGAGTCTGACAGTGTGCTTCTTTGCTTTCTCTATCTTCTTTGCCATGTATTCCATGACACGGCTACAATAAGGTGTGTTGTGATTATCTTCAATATGCTTCTTTGCTAACTCGTGCCTTTCTCTGAAATATCTCAAAGTGCTATGGAATACAGCCTCCACAATAAATGTGAGTGGCAATGATCTATTCCCTCTCAGCACAAAGTTATACACCTCTGCAAGATTGGTTGTCATGTGGCGATACCTAGCTCCATGGGTGTCATGCAGCGAAGACCAATTCACTGGAGGCTCTTTCTCTATCCACTCAGAAAAATTCTTTATTGCCCTTCCCTTCTTTCTCTTAGTATTAGGAGGGTCAATTGCTGGCAAGTCACAAAGACCTACTGGCTCCTCTAGCTCTGCGATGAGTGCTGCTAATTTAACCTGATCTTCTTCCATTTTCTTCCTCACACGGACCTGCTTCTTAGTAAACTCATCGAGTTTTGACCAAATAAATCCGTATTTGCGCTACTGGCTCTGCTTGCATAATTTTTTGAACAAGTTCATCAACCGCTTGTTCTTGAACTGTGAGAAAAAATTAGCCCCAAGATGGCACATGCACCACCGGCTCTGCAAGTCCCTCCAAGGTGTTAGTTCGTCAACTGTTGGATTACATATGTCTTCACGGCCTTCAATATACTAGCATGTCTGTCATGAATGACACACACATTTGGTCGGTCCTTCATGATGGCAATTTTCACTTGCCGGAAGAACCATACCTAGTTGAGAAAGTTCTCACCCTCCACAAATGCCATGGCAAGTGGGATGATTTGATTGTTCCCATCCACACCAATAGCAGTCAGAATTTGCCCTCTATACTGGCCGGTTAGGAATGTACCATCCACAAACATAACAGGAGGACAATGCCGGAAAGCCTCGATGCAAATAGCGAAAGAGAAGAACACTCGTTTCAACACCTTGAAATCTGGTATACTCAGCAACCTCATGTGTTGTACCTTCACATAAGTGTCGGGATTCCTCTCCTTCAGTATGCCAAGGAGACGGACAACATTATCATATGAGTCGAAGAACGTCCCAAACCTTTCCTCCATAGTCTTCTGCTTAGCCCTCCAAGCCTTCCCATAAGGAATGACATAATTCCATCTGACCTTCACTGCTGTCTGGATGTGATTTGCTTCAATATCTTTCTTCTCTATTATCTCAGTATACATGAGTTGCGTCACTACAAAAAATATGTCAACTTGTGACCCTCACTATTGGCCTCTAAAAGGTAATAGTTTTTCATTTGTGACCTTTTTGTGACAAAAAACAGAAGGTCAAAAGCTGGCGGTCGTAAACTGAAATTAACGACCTTCTCTCAGAAGGTCGTTGAACCCATGACCTTCTGTTTTGGTCATTGGTTGTCTGTCCAGGCCACGTCGGATCCGACGTGGCAAAATTGCGACCAATTGAAAAGGTCACTGACAAGATTCAGCCCGGTCTGATTCGGTGTTTTACATGGGCCGAGCCCATTAATTCAGCCTTTTAGGATATTTTTTTGCTTGATGTTTTTGGGCCTTTTCTATAATGGGCTTTTACCTTCCACATAGTTTGTATCCTTTTTGTTTCTATTTTCTATTTGAGCCGGGGCCTTCTTATAATACTTCTGAATAGCTTTTCAGCCCACGTTATTTTGTACCTAAGAAAGGTATAAACAATTATGTACCTAAGAAAGTCGACAATGGCATATGGCAGGATATGAAATCGGATACAAGTAATAGACAAACTAGTTCCAACAGATTGACTGAATTGAACTGCTATATAACCAAGTTAGAGCTCGCAGAAGTTGCAGGTAAATACACATCCATAGAGTTAACAGTAGCAAAAGATGACTTTGGTCTCTGCTTGACTAATGAATCAGTACATCTTCAAGTGAAAAATCATGAAGATCACACTACTATGTCCCTAACAACAGTAGAAGCTTAGAGGTGTGATAATATTTCGTAATATACAAGCCTTAGCTACAACTTTCCGCTTAACATGCAAATAAAAATCAGCCACTTATTGCTTATTTCATGCTTCAATTTTTATTTTCAGTTTTGTTACAATAATCTGTATGCATAGGTACAGTCCTATACTTGTTTGGGAAGTCAAGATATTCATGTCAACAATTATATAGAGCCAAACAATCATTTAAGCATAGAAGGCACGTCATTTCTATATATAACTAAAGCATATTCAGCAAGCTACCGAAGCCAACAACTGGTGATACAAGTAGCATAAGCATAATACAACAACATATAATTGACATATGTAGTTCAGTTGGACATATCAAAGAAGTCCAGTCGGATCATAAGCAAGTATTCTTCGCAGGTTAACCTCAATCAACGCCCCAACTTTGTTAATTATCAGCAAACAACACATGTCGGACATCTACCTTTGTTCTACTGAACCAATTGGACAACAACCATCTATTTTGTAACAACAACAGTTAACTTGGGAGAAATCCAACCAAACCAATTGGTAAACAAAATTGCACTGAATTTTTGGGGCATCAAGCAAGCAACTTAATTGGCAAACAATGAAATTTAGTTTTGGAGCAGCAGAAATCAGGGACTAAGCCTAGGAAATCAGAACAGGGAGATGTAGAGGGAGGCCTTGAAATAGAGTTGTTGTTTCCATGTGGCTGGGCATATTCCACGGTACATCATCACTCAGGTACTTCCACTTCTCACCGTCGGCCTTGCCAATCTGCGATTCGACCAACCCAAACCAGATCAGGACACAGAATTCACAAGGAAACTCAGCATTACACAGTATAAATAAATGAAGTTTGTCGTGGTTGAAAGGAACATGTGTATATTTCTTGTCATGGCACCGTAAAAGTTGCAGATTAGGTAGGCAGCAAGGTTGGTCAAGTAAAAGCAACCGGAACCGCATGACCTACACAGCACCGAAATTAAGTCCGAATCATCTACCTGTAGATAGCAGACAGCCAAGGCAACAGTAGCTAGTAGCACTCTAGTAGTACTGAAGCAATTGAATTGAATCTCCAAGACATGTGGATCTGCCTGCCAGACAGCAGGAATTCACATCTGACAGAACATTTCATCCTCACCTCATATTAATCAAAGACACTTATGAGGGTAGGACACAGTGCCAACTTTTCAGTGCAAAATCTCATAAAAATAACCTACATGCCAGTTTTTACTACTGCAAGGGCTCTATTATAACAACTATTTTGTTGCTATTAATTATTATCACAGGAAAGTGAAAAGGTATTTCAGGAAAGAAAAATGGCATAAACCTGCAGGAATGTTGACTAAGCCTGAGTCCTCATGTCATACCACCTTACTAATTCAACACACATAAGTAAATCCAGATATAAGCAACATCTTACAGGTAAATGCTTGCAAAGATACATAAGGTTTATGACTTTCTTGTGTAGATTTGCATAGACGGATGGTAACTGAATTTCATGAGCAAATGAAAGTTCATAACTGAAGATATAACTTCGCGAGTTCTACAAATGGTGCTAATTAATCACACCTAACCACCTAGTAGTAAGGCAAGTTTCGATGTACGAGAATCAACGATCCTCAACAGGGGAATTTTAAAGTACTCGTATCGTATTTAGACCCCAAAAAAATGTGTAGCAGCTTCCTACCGATCCACAAGGGAGCACACCAGAATGAGATGTTCGTCAAAGGTGAAAAGAAAGAACAGTTACTCACGGAGTCATGAGAAATGCTACTCTAAAAATTCCCGAGAACAAGAAGCCGAGCAGGTGCGTCCAGATGTTGATGGTCTCGTTGTGCCAGGAGAAGACGTTGATGAAGGCGTGTAGCAGCAGTGCCCTTGGCGTTGACCTTGAACCCCAGCGCCAGATCCTACTCCCCAACCTGCACAGAAATAAAATCGTTCGTCAGAGCAGAGCAGCACATGACTTGCTGGAAAGAAGGGCGGACCTCAGTAACAGGAAGGCACGAATGAGTGGCGGCCGGCGATGGTGTATCCCTCGACAGATCTGCATCCACAAGGCGAGGTGAGAGAGGGGGTCAGCTACAGCCTCCTACGGATCGATCGGATCGGAGGGGGAAAACAAGCGGGGACGAGGGGCACCTACCCGGGCTGGTCCGCCGCCGCTGGGCCAAGGCACGCCGCCAGGACGGCAGCGGCCTTGTGGGAAGGAGGGAGAGTTGGGGAGGCGTCCAGGCAACTTGGAGGGGTAGAGTCCAGCAGCAACCATCGAGGTGCAGAAGCCGTGGACGAGGTGCAGAACCCGCACGAGAGGCCGTGACAAAGGGGGAATTCGGCGAGGTGCAGAGCCTGGAGGAGCGGCGGTGGAGCATGGCGTCAAGTGCTCGGAACGGCGCCGCCGTCGCGCTCTGGGTGCGTCGTCGGAGGCGCTGCGGAGCTTGTCGCCTCGCGAGCCGTAGGGCGCGGCGGCCGCTGCCGAGGGGCGTGGGGAGGGCGGGCTTGATGGAGCTTGTGGTGAGGAGCCGGGGATGCGGCGTGGGGGCACCGCCGTCGGCAAAGCTGAGGAAGGGGTCGCCGCGGCCGGGGATCTGGAGCTCGAGACGAGCGTGGGGAAGGGGGATGGGAAGTGGAATGGAGGTCAGAGACGCCGGATCCGTGCATATGGGGTTGGTGTGGTTGCAGAGGGGCTGGCGGGTAGGGTAGGGAGGGACGAGGTCGGCGTCGGTGGGTGAGGAGGACGACGAGGTCGATGGTGGGTGGGAGAGGAGGGGGAGGAGGAGGTGGCGGCGGCGGCGAGGAGTTTGGGAGGAGGGAGGAGGGGTGTGATGGGGGGAGGGGTTTGATTAGGGTTGGGGGTGCGTGGGGTATCTCTTTTTCTTTTTTGTTTCTTTTTTCTGTAGAAAGATGGATGGATGGATGGATGTGGGATGGGGAGATGGATGGATGGATGGATAGACGCCATGTTATGGATCCGTGGGTAGAGCCTTGATTGGTTTGGAAAACCAGTGATTTAAAATAATTTTGAAGTACTAAAAATAGGAGAATTTTGTGAAGTAACTATAAAAATGGTTTGCAAAACGGCACAATTAAATTTTTCACTCAAGTTAGACCCCATTTTTATGGATGATCACCGATTTGCATGCATTTTTTATCTTTGTAGATATTTTTAATCATTTTCTTGTGGCAAAAATGGTTTTTTTATGAAGAATCTACCAAATATTTGTTGTAAAATTGGACCAAATCAATTTTCTAAAATATTAGGCCATATTTAATGCACAATTGACCAAATGGTTGGGTGTCAAAAGTTTTGATCCACCTCTGGTGAAAAAGACAAATTTTCGTCGTTTCAGCTGGAAGCGGGTCAAATTTGAACTGCGGCTGCCTCATAGTTTGCTATTTATTTTTTCCAAAATTCATTTCTAGGTACAAAAATATCTATTTAATCAGAGAAATACCAAAAAATTCCAAGATTCGAACACTAGCTAGAAACGGTCATTCCCGCCGTTTTGACCGCATTTTGAAACGGACATAAAAAATTCAAAAAAAAATCAAAAAATTGGGAAACCTTCGCATTGTGTCATTATATGTGGCCAAGTTACTAGGAAAAATAACAAACTTGTAATACAACAATTATTTTTAAAAAAGTGTTCTCAGAAACGAGTTATCACGTGTGGAGATCAATGACTTTCAAGCCAAATGGTCAATCTTATGGTCACATTCATGGCATAGTTTGTTCAAATGATCTCATATTGTGCACAAGGGTGCATATTGAAATGGCAAACAATGTTGCCTAAGGAAGTTTTCATTTTCTTCGGACGAAAAAACCATTTTCCATTTTTCGAGTGCCCAAAAGGAAATTTTTTTGTGAAGGACCTCCCAAATAATTGTTGCAAAATTGAACCAAATAATTTTTCTAAAATACTAGGCCATATTTAATGCACAATTGACCGAATGGTTGGGTGTAAAAAGTTATGATCCACCTCTCGTGAAAAAGAAAAAAATTCGCCGATTCAGCTGGAAGCGGGTCAAATTTGAACTGTAGCTGCCTCATAGTTTGCTATTTATTTTTTCCAAAAATCATTTCTAGGTACATAAGTATCTATTTTATTAGAGAAACACCAAAAGTTTTCCAAGATTCAACCAGTAGCTAGGAACAGCCATTCCCGCCGTTTTGACCGCATTTTGAAACGGGCATAAAAAATCAAAAAATCAAAAAATTGGGAAACCTTCGCATTGTATCATAATATGTGGCCAAGTCTCAGGAAAAATAACAAACTTGTGATACGACAATTATTATAAAAAAAATGTTCTCGGAAATGAGCTATCACGTGTGGAGATCAATGACTTTCAAGCCAGATGACCAATCTTATGGCCACATTCATGGCATAGTTTGTTCAAATGATCTCATATTGTGCACGACCTTTCTGACCAAAAATGGTCGCAATGGTTTAGGGTTTGGAGCCCCCCCCCCCCCCGGAACAGCTTTTGATCAATTGGTCTCAAATGGTCATAGTTCTATGACCAATTCTTTCAGGGTCACTGACAGAAGGTCACTAGTTGACATGTTTCTTGTAGTGCGCAATGAGAGTTGAAGTCAGGTTCAGATGCTTCACCAGCAGGTTCTTCCTCACACAATTATGTGGGACGACATTGGTGACAACTGTTGGGGAACGTAGTAATTTCAAAAAAAAATCCTACGCACACGCAAGATCATGGTGATGCATAGCAACAAGAGGGGAGAGTGTTGTCTACGTACCCTCATAGACCGTTCATGGAAGCGTTATATCAATGCGGTTGATGTAGTCATACGTCTTCACGTCCGACCGATCCAAGTACCGAAAGCACTGCACCTCCGAGTTCTGCACACGTTCGGCTCGGTGACGTCCTCGCCTTCTCGATCCAGTAAGAGGGGCGAAGTAGTAGATTAGTTCCGACAGCACGACGGCATGGTGACGGTGTTGGTGAAGAACAATCTCCGCAGGGCTTCGCCTAAGCACTACGAAAACTATGATGGAGGATAAACTAGAGGGGACGGGGTTGCCGGCACACGGCTTGGTGTTTCTTGATGTCTCCTGGGTGCTAGCCCTACCCCTCTATTTATATGTTGAGCCTTGGGGTCGAAACTTGGAGTAAAAGCCTCCACAAAGTCGGTTTCACCCGAAAGGCAAGAGTCCTTCTCAGACTCCAGGGCAGACGCCAGGGTTCCCGGCGTCTGGACCCAGACGCCAGGGACCCTGGCGTCCGGCCCCTGGACTCTGCAAAACTTCCTTTTGCGCTTTCCAAAAACCTTGTGGGCTTTCCCCTTTGGCCCAAATAAAGTGTTCTCGTACCCAAACATTTCAGGAAACATTCGGAACCCCTTCCGGTGATTTCCGAAACCCTTCCGGTGACCAAACACTATTATCCCATATATCAAACTTTATCTCCGGACCATTCCGGAGTTCCTCGTCATGTCCGTGATCTCATCCCGGACTCCGAACAACATTCAATCATCAACATACATAACTCATATAGTACTATATCGTCAACGAACGTTAAGCATGCGTACCCTACGGGTTCGAGAACTATGTAGACATGACCGAGACACCTCTCTGGTCAATAACCAATAGCGGGACCTAGATGCCCATATTGGCTCCTACATATTCTATGAAGATCTTTATCGGTCAGACCGCATAACAACATACGTTGTTCCCTTTGTCATCGGTATGTTACTTGCCCGAGATTCGATCGTCGGTATCTCAATACCTAGTTCAATCTTTTTACCGGCAAGTCTCTTTACTCGTTCCGTAATACATCATCCCGCAACTAACTCATTAGTTGTAATGCTTGCAAGGCTTATAGTGATGTGCATTACTGAGTGGGCCCAGAGATACCTCTCCGACAATCGGAGTGACAAATCCTAATCTTGAAATACGCCAACCCAACAAGTACCTTTGGAGACACCTGTAGAGCACCTTTATAATCACCCAGTTACGTTGTGACATTTAGTGACACACAAAGTGTTCCTCCGGTAAACGGGAGTTGCATAATCTCATAGTCATAGGAACATGTATAAGTCATGAAGAAAGTAATAACAACAAACTAAACGATCAAGTGCTAAGCTAATGGAATGGGTCAAGTTAGTCACATCATTCTTCTAATGATGTGATCCCGTTAATCAAATGACAACTCATGTCTATGATTAGGAAACTTAACCATCTTTGATCAACGAGCTAGTCAAGTAGAGGCATACTAGTGACACTCTGTTTGTCTATGTATTCACACATGTATTATGTTTCCGGTTAATACAATTCTAGCATGAATAATAAACATTTATCATGAAATAAGGAAATAAATAATAACTTTATTATTGCCTCTAGGGCATATTTCCTTCAACAACCCAGTGGATTTCATACTTCGACACGTGCCTGTGCACCTTCCCAGGACAACTTGTTTCAACATATTTCACGGTATAGTTTGTTGGACTTGATATGTGTGTACGGAAAACCCTCTGCGTAGACATAGCCCACTTTATCACCGCATACTTCGATTTTTTTTTCTTTGTATCAAACATATCCCCTATCTGCACTTGGTTCAGATTATACTACCATGGAGTCTCATGGCCATCGTTGACCATCAGGCCGGTGGATATGTCCTGATCCCATGCAGAAGGAATCGGTACCTCCACTTCATCCTCAGAATTTTCAGAATCCGGTTCCTCCGCCAATCCATCCTCGTCCTCTTCCTCCATCACCCTCTGCATTTCATCCCCTTCCTCATCCCCATCAGCAAAACCAGAACCAGCTAATATTATCGACTGGCTACACTGCCCAGTATCAGGACCACAATCATTGTGTGGCACATAGTCTGACTCTTTCTCGGGTTGGCTAGCATCCACATCTTGTGGTTGTGACCCAGATAAAACAATCTCATTATCCACTTCACTGCCTTGGCTGGGTTCATACCCCCTGTGGAGTTGTACGATATTCTCCTCCTTCGGCACAGGTTGCACAAGTGCATATGGGTGGATTCTTCGGTCTCAGCAACGTCTTAACAGGGACAACTAATGCTGGCTCCTGTCTATCGGCATCAACTCCCACTTGACATTTTTATAGGATTTGATCCACAATGCATGAATACTGATAGAACATACTTCAGGATCCAGCCCAAAACTAGTTGTCAACCAGTACTTCAACTGTCTAATGTCCAGTCTGTCCGGGTCTGCTAGTGTCATGACGCCATTTTTAAACTCGCTAAGATCAACCCCCAACTCATTATATCGAACATTACCAGCACCGTAGTAAACAGTCAGATTTATTGATTCAGATTTTCACCCGTTAGACATTGTCATTATCATCTTCTCATTAATCACAACGAACACTAATATTACCCGCTACACTAACTAAAATCCGCCAAAATGCCACCACATACAAATTAACACTAACACAGTTTTTATTATCCGCTACACTAACACAATTATTATTATATGCTACACTAACACAATTATTACTCTGCTAAAATGCCACCACATACAAATTAATACTACAATTCGCAATATAATTTATCTACACTAACTAAACTATAAAACTCAGAGAAAATTTGTAAGGACATGATTATACCTTAGTGGAGGTGCTTGCACCACCGAACAACGACAGCACCACCACCGTCCCCTCGACGACCGGAGATTCAACTCCGGATACAACCCAAGCTACACCTCCTCCTCACCACCTCCTCCTCCACAGCTGCTGCTCCTCCTCACCACCACCTCCTTCTCCACCGCACCTCCTCCACCCCACCATGGCTCCTTCTCCCCAAATGCACAAAAAACTATCCCATAGCAAAAAAAACCACCGTAGGCCGTCGGAGAATGCTATGATCTATCTATTATGTGCCTTGGATGTGAAAATGGGTGGAAAACGGAGGAGATCGATGCGGGTTGGCTTCGTCTACAGAGAAGCTACAGAGAAGAACGAGAGAACGAGAGACAGAGGCGAGCACGAGAGGAAGGAGGCGAGCGCGATGCTTATCTAGGCCTTTTCAGTCGAGCGTCGGCCGAAAAGCTATTCGGCCGCTGCCAGGCCGAAAACAGTCCTTTTCGGTCGCGCGAGGGCCAAAGCTACTATTTTCGGCCAGGCCAGCACCGACGCCACCTCTTCGGCCCAAGGAAGGCTGAAAAGCCCTTTTCGGCCAAGTGGAGGCCGAGAACTCCCTTTTCAGCCAAGTGGTGGCCAACATACGTTTGATTTTTTTGCATTGTCTGCTATAGTTTCCGAAAGTGCTATAAAAAGTGATAGTTTTGAAAAAAAATATGTCCATCTTAGGTGAGGGCAAATTTCCTGCCGCATTCTGGCAGCGGACAGAAGGACCATCCGCGCACACGGGAGATCAGTCTTAGACAATGTGGGAGGTCCAATTCAACTATAGTCATATACATTTCAAATTCTTTTTCAACAAACGGGACGAAATTCATGCAAACACGGCCGGATTTCATATAAACATGACATATTTCATATAAACTGGATAAAAACGGTTACAATTTGAACATATTTTAACTAAAGGGGTAAAACTATATGCACATACAATCGTCCGGAGCTCCACTCCCACGACACGATACACTATACTAGTCTATGGCCGACCACGACAGATCCCTTTGTCTTCCTCATGTATGGCAGCCCGTTCATCGAACTGCCGGGATCCTCAGAGGCATATTCTTCCCCCATATCTTCCCTATGTCCGGCTGCGTCGCTCATCGGAGTGGCAAAGAGGGTGCGGTGCTTCCGTGGAGCCCAGACGGGTGCCCAGGATGGTCTGAGATAAAGAACCGGACAGGTCACTGGTTGTACAAGCCCGCGACGCGTCGGTGGTGGCCTTCCTGGGACCTAAGCGGCGACGGCGACCTCCGTGTTCTACTTTCCTTTGATGTTGGCAGCGGACATGGGCGCGTTGGCCACCGACTCATCAATCTCCGTGCACTCGGCTTCTTTCTCTGCTGGAAGGGCGCAGGTATGTGTGCGTTGACGGCGGATGGCGCGGTCACAGGCACGAGAGGTGCTGGACGACGCAACGTTGTCCACGGCAACAATGATGTCCGTGTCTCCGCTCCCTCCCCCAACCCCCAACCCCATGTCGGCCTGACGCAACTCGCCCCTCCGCGAGCTGGCCTGGAGTGGCGAGTTGGTGAAGCACACACCGACTTGGGGTGGCAACTTGCTCTGCCGGGCTTGGTGAGGAAGGTGGAGCAGCGAGCTACCTCGCTCGTATCCGACGGGCTCAGCGGACCACCCAACCGGCTTTTATGCCGGAGAATTGCTCTTCTCTTGCTCATCGGATGCCATCGAAAGAGTGGAGAAGATGGTGGAAGGAGGAGATGGGGAGCGACGGAGTGGTGCGATGCCCGACGTCTGGCCTCGTTTAAATAGAGGGCGAACGGGAGGAGCTTGCCCGAGGTTGCGTTTAATGCAGGACAGCTCTTGACCGGACGTGTGGCCGGAGTAGGTTCCTTGGCTTTCATGCGGGTTAAATGAAGGCGTTTGAATGCGGTGAGGAGACGTGTTCAGTCGGGCGTGCAGCAGAAAGCGCCCTCGGCCGGCGGGCCTCTTAAATGGCAGAGGGAGTGAGAGGTGTGTCCGCCCGAGCCGCCTTCAATGTGGAGTGGCGTGCTCTAGAACAACATGTGTGGACAGCTGGCGGCAAGTTGGAAGGGCGGGCGGGAGGGGGGATGGGTTTTTGGTGGGCTATGGCGGTTTGCGGGAGGAAGTACACCCGGACCATGTTGGATGGCTTTCGTGGTCCGAACAACGCGGACTAGAGGGATGTGGGAGTTTGCGGGTCGATGTTGGAGTGGTTCAAATATGGCTAGAAGAAGTTGATAATTTGTTGGTGCTCCTGGGAGTGCGTTCCCACGTGTGAAAATGTTTTTAAAATGTTAAAAAATTCTAACAAAAATTCTATCTGTTCTTTTGTCACATCCAAATGCTACATGCAAATTTGTAGGCAAAAAATATTAAACATTTTAGCCTGTGAAAAACACACACCAAATGTTACCCTAAATTTGATTTTTTTTCATCGACGAAACACCATAGCTCCATTTCGCATGAAAATTTTCAAGGATGATTGTGACACTAACACAAACATCTAAAAAATTCAGATTTTTTTGAAACATTTACTATATCCCTCCATTTCATAATATAGCGCGCCCACGTTTTCCAGGTTCAACTTTGACAATAAATTAGACCAATAATACATAAATCATTTTACTGAAAATGTATGCCGTTGAAAACTTCTTTCGAATACGAATTCAAAGGCATCTATCATGCTCCCGCCGCAGTTTCCCATGCTGGTTAAATTTATGGTCAAAGTTAAATTTCGAAAAGTATGGATGCACCGCGTTATGGAATGGAGTATATTTTACTATTCACGCGGGAGCGCACGCTCCCCGGAGCCAAAACGCCATTCTCGAGCATACACCCATCTATTTATCATCTACTCCCTCCATTCCTAAATATGAGTATTTTTAGAGATTATAATATGGACTACGTACGGAGAAAAACGAGTGAATCTACACTCTAAAATACGTCTATATACATTCGTATGTAGTTCATATAGAATCTCTAGAAAGACTTGTATTTAGGAACAGAGGGAGTATCTATTACGGAAATCCTATCTAGTGGCCGTTCGCTAGGAGAAGAGTGGCAAGCAAAGCCATTTTGATGACAGTTTGAGTTATGAGACGAGATCAAACGGTGTCAGTTTTAAACGGGAAAAATGACTTTCTTTAACAAAAATTGTCATGTTGCTCTAAAGAAACTGCCACCTCTAAACAACTAAAAATGACAGTGAAATCGTTTGCAAATGCCACCCCTCCTGTCAAAGTCCCCATATGTTATTATACTACTAGTATATATACAATATGAAAAACACAATAAGAAAAAGGGGAAAGACTAGAAAACTTAAAAAGGAAAAATATCTCACCATTGATCTTCATGCTCCCGCATAATTATGCGGTTTTAACGGCTTAGATTCAAACCAAATAGTCTACGTCTTGAATTCAACATCAGTTGAGGCTCCATAACGGAGCCCATCAAACCCACGGTTGGTAAATGTTCTAATTTACCTTTCTTGTTTATTTTGCCTTTTATCAACCGTGAAATTAACAATCGTGAGCTCAGTCAAATTGTTCATAGTATTTTGTCTATCTTCTATTTTAAATACCACTAACCTATAAATTTTCTATGCAAATTTAATAAATTGCAGAGGAGTATCATTAACAAAAGAAGTGCCAATGCAAAATTTTAGAAGAGTACCATTAACGAAAGAAGTGCAAATGCAAATACTTTGGTGAAAAATACAAAGAGAATAAGGAGAACGAATATTTAGCCATTTATTAGTGAAAACTATAGTCATATAAATCACACATTTAGATATGACTTAATGGTATAATATCTATAGAAGCATGGCTTAGACATATATAAGTTGTCTTGACGAGGTCCAACATTTTAAAGAACAAAATAATAATATGATGATTGATCTTTGTGGATCCTCATATTTATATAGTTGTAACGATTTTGATTTGAACCAAAGTGTTGGTCTCAAATTCATCTTCAATTAAGGTGAAAAATGATTGATGAAACCCATGGAAACCACGTTTGGTACTTATTGGATTTTTTGGTTTCTCAATATATGACCAACCAATATTTTACATGTTTCCTTTTTAACCCTTTGCCTTTTCAAAACATGAGAATCATGTTCATAAGAAACATAACAAATTTGCTAATCATCAACGATATATATTCTGTTTAATATATATTTATCTAAAAAAGAGATTAGTCTTAGAAAATACTAACCTAAAGAAGACACCTTCCACCTGATATGTGCAAATTAATGGATTTTATTTCCCGAGTCCACACTCAGTTTCTATCTGTACGACTTTATTATCAATGGATAACTTCAAAACATATCTTGCTGATTTATCTGAACATAATTTGACAACTATATTGACAACAATCTTAATGTTTTCCTAGAGGAAGTGGATTTGGCCCATTCCCATACCGTGCCCGTTGTGTCCGGGCCGAGTAAACCCATATAAACAGGCCCCAAGGGGACATGAAGGACTCACTGACATTCACAAACATGCCACCCCTAATTTTCCTTTAAAGTAATCAGACAACGTTAAATAGATGAGTCTATGACAGATTGAAGGAGACCAAGACAAGGGAGAACAGTAACCACTGAAGACTATTACAAATACGTGTTGAACCAACGAGGAGTGTGAACATATAGTAAACATATAAGGATACTATTTACGTGAACAATTTTGAAGATTCATGAACACTTATTATTTGAAATGTGAAAAATATGTTTTATAGATGTGAACATTTACTTTTACAACACATAAACATTTTATGTTATTAGCCTGATTTATAAAATATTTAAATAAATGTTTAAAGATTCATATGAAAGAGAGAGAGAAAGTACATTTTTAGTGGGCCGCATGGACACTTATTATTTGAAATATGAAAAATATGTTTTATAGATGCGAACATTTACTTTTGCAACACATCAACATTTTATGCTATTAGCCTGATTTAGAAAATATTTAAATAAATGTTTAAAGATTCATGGGAAAGAGAGAGAGAGAGAGAGAGAGAGAGAGAGAGAGATATATATATAGAGAGAGAGAGAGAGAGAGAAAGTACCTTTTTAGTGGGCCGCATGGACACTTATTATTTGAAATATGAAAAATATGTTTTATAGATGTGTACATTTACTTTTACAACACATCAACATTTTATGTTATTAGCCTGATTTAGAAAATATTTAAATAAATGTTTAAAGATTCATATGAAAAATAAAGAGAGAAAGTACCTTTTCAATGGGCAGTGGAAACTATGGCCCCCCTTAGAGCATCTCCAATAGATTATGTACATTTTGGTGCTCCAAACTGGTGATGTAAAAATTTGGTGCACCAAAAAGTGTTTTTTACATCTCCCAAAAAGTCTCAACTCCAACAGATGGTCCAAAACGGAGATGTAAAAGAGCAACTACAACAGGCGGTCCAAAACGAAGATGTAAAACCGGCCGCCCGCCCCGTGGTTGCTGTTCAGCCGTTGTACAACCGCGGTTTTGCATTGAAATATCACTTAAAATTTCAAATTAAAGTGCATCATCATCAAAGTTTCAAATCCCTAACAAAAGTGCATCATCATCATCATAGTTTGAAATCCCTCTACCAAAAGTGCATCGTCCGAATCAAAGTTTTCGTCCTACAAATTAAAATGCACATGAATATCATCCATGCGGGTCATCAAAATCACCGGCGTTGTGAACCGTGGTACGATCATCATCATCACCAGCTTCTTTGTCGACAGTGTGAAGTGGTGAAGTCTCGTTGCCAGGAGCACCACCGGAAGCACCTTCATTGCCTCCCATGCCGGTCATGTTGCTACATTTGCTGCGTGCATGAAAGCTTCATCATCAAGACTACAATTGGACATACAAACATTCAACATCACTTTCAATTTGAAACAACAAAAGAGAGCACAAAAGATTTTTTTTACCTTTTCGACATATCATCGAACATGTTGGAGGCGGTGGCCATCGGCGTGGCCACATCTTCCTCCAAGGCCGGCGGTGGCGGCGGCGGAGGTCGAGGAATGACTCCTTGGCTGCTAGAGGACGCCACCAGTCGTGGCTGCGAATCCTCGGCCCGAGCTGCACTTTCGGCCGGGTTGCGGCCGCGATTCGCCGGTCGTTTACCTCCGCCTCGCGCCTTCATCGCCTTCGTAGGAACCACCGGCGCGGTGGTGACCGACCGGGGTGACGCGAATCCGGG
>NC_041392.1:531945241-531987316 GCF_002162155.2 Triticum dicoccoides
GCGAAGGGCGAGTTCGCCGCGGCGGTGACGTGTGTCAGCCCATCGGCTGCGGCGACAGCGGAGAAGGCGGCGGGGTCATCTGGTTTGGTTATGGTGGCGGCGGACGGCGGGGGCAGATAGGCGAGTTGCGTGCGGGGAAATGAAATGAACGGGCGGTTGGTGGTTTCACGGGCGGCCGTGGTTTACATCAGGTGTATCTCGTGTTACAAATTGTATCATGAAGTGTTGTATTCTACATTTCCGGGAGGCGGTGATGTAATTTTTTTACATATGGACCATATGTTGAAGCAACATTTTTTGCTCTTGAATCTTTAAAAGTTGGTTATTTTTACATATAGACGGTCTATTGGAGATGCTCTTCGTAGCGCTTCAGGACGCAGGACGATAATAATATGCGCAGTTCCTATTTATCGCATTAAGCGATTCTAAGACTACGTCTCGCGTCGACATTTTTCCTAGTGGGCTGGCCCATTCTCGCTTCTCGAGCAGAAAATAGAAGTGAAAAAAGAGGGAACACCACAGGTCGATCCTCGGCCGTCGCGATCATGGGTACCACGACTAGCCACTCACTCAGCCAACAATTCGTGCAAAAGGAAAAAGGCGCGGCCTGCTTGAGACAATACGTGTCGGCTTTCTCCTTTTTTATTTTTTCTTCTCTATTTTTTATTTTTCCTTTTCCTTTTTTATTCAACGAGATTTTTTGTTTGTTTTTCAGTTTTTTTTCATTTTCCCTTTTCTTTGTTTTTTGTGACTTTTTGGTTTTTCTTTTCTTTCTATTTGTTTTCATTCTACATTTTTACATATATGGTCAACATTTTTCAAATACTTGTCCAACATTTTATATACATGATCAACATTTTTTCAAATACTTGTTCAACACTTTTTCAAATAATTTGTTTAACATTTTTCAAAATATTTGTTCTACATTTTCCAAATATTTGTTCAACATTTTCCAAATAATTGTTCAATATTTTTTTATACATGATCAACATTTTTCCAAATAATTTGTTCAACATCTATTCAAATATTTGTTGTAAACAAATTTAAATACTTCCTCAACATTTTCCAAATACTCGTTTAACATTTTAAATACTTGTTCAATATTTTTCATATACCTATTCAATATTTTTAGTATTTATTCAACATTTTTCAAATATATTCTCAACATTTTTAATACTTATTCAACATTTTTTAAATTCTTGTTCAACATTTTTTAAATTCTTTTTCAATAATTTTTAATCACTATTCAATATTTTTTCAGATGTGTTTTTTGGAGAGTGTTTTTGTAATATATGTATTTAAAATATTTTAAAGTAAAATAAAAAAGTAACAAATAAAGCAAAAAAGATAAAAAAAACATGAAAAAATGAAAGAGGAAACAGTAGTTGCCTACCTGCGCACATCGGCCGGCCCATATGCTCGCTGGCTTCAGCGAGTCAGAACACGCGACCAGCTGAACGCAAGAAAGAGCGCTACCCAATAATAAGTTATGGGGAACAACTAGTTGACCAGCACTCCTTCAGGAGCCTCGCAACGATCAGCGTCATTTGGCGCGCTCTCAGCCACCCGCCAAGTGACGCTCTCTGGGCGCTCCCTCCAGATTTTTTTTTATTTTTTCGCAAGCGCTTTCGGCTTATTAAACGTGTTTTCTATTTTACACCGGTTTTCCTTAGCTTTTGGATCAAAAAAAATTTGAATTTTTTTGTGCGAAAAAACACATTTTCTTTTTCTTTTTCTTCTGCGAGAGTCATGATTTTGCTTCCGCGAGAGGCACGGTCGTGCCTCTCGGAAACGGGAAAACACGTTTTTTTTCTGTGAGAGGCACGGTTTTTCTTCCCGCGAGAGGCACGGTTGTGCCTTCGCGAGTCACGACCGTGCCTCTCGGAAACGGAAAAAACATGTTTTCTGTTTTTTCCTTTCGTGAGAGGCATGGTTTTTCTTCCGCGAGAGGCACGGCCGTACCTCTCGGAAACGGAAAAAACGCGTTTTCTACTTTTTATTCTATCGCGAGAGGCATGGTTGTGCTTTCGCGAGAGGCATGCCCGTGCCTCCTCGGAAACGAAAAAACACATTTTCTCTTCTTTTTCTCCTTTCGCTAGAGGCACGGTTTTGCTTCCGCGAGAGGCACGGTTGTGATTTCGCGAGAGGCACGGACGTGCCTCTTTTGGAAAGGTAAAAAACTCGTGCTCCTGGTTCAGTTTTTTCGTCTATTCTTTTTCATGAAAAAAATTCATCAAAATGCTACTTTTTGAGCTTGCGTTGGTTTTTCCCTTGAAGATGAAAGGATGATGCAACATAATAGAGATAAGTATTTCCCTCAGTTAAGAACCAAGGTATCAATCCAGTAAAACAAGATGCGCAAATCACCAATACCTGCACAAACAATCAAACACTTGCACCCAACGGGGTTGTCAAACCCTTCACGGTTACTTGCAAATGTGAGATCTGATAGAGATAAATAAAACTAAACAAAAGATAACTAAGTATTTTTGGATTTTTTGGTTTATAGATCTGAAAATAAAAGATTGCAAAATAGTAAATCAAAAATTAATATGATGAAAAATAGACCTTGGGGTCATAGGTTTCACTAGATGCTTCTCTCATAAGGCAAATAATACGGTGTGTGGACAAATTACTATCGAGCAATTGATAGAAAAGCGCAAAGTCATGATGATATCCAAGGTAATGATTATGTAATATAGACATCACGTCCGTGTCAAGTAGACCGACTCCTACCTGCATCTACTATTATTACTTCACACATCGACCGACTCCTGCATGCATGTAGAGTATTAAGTTCATAAAGAATAGAGTAACGCTTTAAGTAAGATGACATGATATAGAGGAATAAATCCAAGCAATATGTTGTAAACCCCATCTTTTTTATCCTCGATGGAAATAATACAATACATGCCTCACTACCCCTACTTTGTCACTGGGTGAGGACACCGCAAGATTGAACCCAAAGCTAAGCACTTCTCCCATTGTAAGAAAAACCAATCTAGTTGGCCAAATCAAACAGATAGTTCGAACAGAAATACAAACATATCAAATCATGCATATAAGAATTCAGAGAAGATTCAAATAATATTCATAGATAATCTGATCATAAACCCACAATTCATCAGATCTTGACAAACACACCGCAAAAGAAGATTACATCGGATATATCTCCAAGAACATCAAGGAGAACATGGTATTGAGAATCAAAGAGAGAGAAGAAGCCATCTACCTACTAGCTATGGACCCATAGGTCTGAGGTAAACTACTCACGCTTCATCGGAAGGGCAATGGAGTTGATGTAGATGCCCTCCGTGTTCGAATCCCCCTTTGGCAGGATGCCGAAAAGGGTCCCAAGATGGGATCTCACGGGAACAGAAGGTTGCGGCGATGAAAAAGTGTTTTTGTGGATGCTTCTGGAGGTTCGGGAATATATGTGAATATATAGGAGGAAGAACTAGTTCAAGGGGTGATAACCCACAAGTGTAGGGGATCAGTTGTAGCCTCTTTTGATAAGAGTGTCGAACCCAATGAGGAGCTTAAGATAGAACAAATATTCCCTCAAGTTCTGTCGACCACCGATACAACTCTACGCACGCTTTATGTTCGCTTTACCTAGAACAAGTATGAAACTAGAAGTACTTTGAAGGTGTTGTAGGATAGGTTTGCAGGATAATAAAGAGCACGTAAATAAAAATTAGGGTTGTTTAGATAAATAAACAACTAAGTTAGTTTTAGTAGAGAGCTTTCTGTCACAAGAAAGTTATTTGTCCCTAGGCAATCGATAACTAGACCGGTAATCATTATTGCAATTTTATATGAGGGAGAGGCATAAGCTAACATACTTTATCTCCTTGAATCATATGCACTTATGATTGGAACTCTACCAAACATCCGTAACTACTGAAGATCATTAAGATAAAACTCAACCATAGCATCAAAGTATCAAGTCCTCTTTACTCCCATATGCAAACAACCTACTCACTCAAGTTTAAACTTTTGTCACTCTAGCAACCCACCATAAGCAAATCATGAACATATTGCAAACTCTATAGAGGGGATCCCTCACGCTTGCGCGACACGGAGAGCACCACAGGACAGCACCAATAATAAAACATACAAGTTAAACCAATCATGATCATCAATTAACCCATAGGACAAAACAGATCTACTCAAACATCATAGGATAGCCATACATCATTGCGAAATAATATATAGCATTGAGCACCATGTTTAAATAGAGATTACAGCGGGGAGAAAAGTTGTTACACCACTGCATAGAGGGGGAGAGAGTTGGTGATGACGGCGGCGAAGTTGTTGGTGTAGATCGTCGTCACGATGATGGCCCCGATGGCGTTCCGGCACCACCGGGAGAGAGGGGTAAAGAGCCCGCCTCCTTATTCTTCTTCCTTGACCTTCCCCCTAGACGGGAGAAGGGTTTCCCCTCTGGTCCATGGCCTCCATGGAAGCGGAGGGGAGAGAGTGTTGGGGAACGCAGTAATTTCGAAAAAAATCCTACGCACACGCAAGATCATGGTGATGCATAGCAACAAGACGGGAGAGTATCGTCTACGTACCCTCGTAGACCGTAAGCGGAAGCGTTATGACAACGCGGTTGATTTATTCGTACGTCTTCACGATCGACCGATCTAGTACCGAAGATACGACACCTCCGCGATCTGCACACGTTCGGCTCGGTGACGTCCCGCGAACTCACGATCTAGTAGTGCTTCGAGGGAGAGCTTCGTCAGCACGACAACGTGATGACGGTGATGATGTTGCTACCGGAACAGGGCTTCGCCTAAGCACCGCTACGATATTACCGAGGTGGATTATGGTGGAGGGGGGCACCACACACGGCTAAAGATCAATGATCAACTTGTGTGTCTATGGGGTGCCCCCTCCCCGTATATAAAGGAGTGGAGGAGGGGGAGGGAGCCGACCTCCTAGGCACGCCCCAAGGGGAGTCCTACTCCCACCGGGAGTAGGATTCCCCCTTGCCTTGTTGGATTTAGGAGAGAAGGAATGAGGAGGGAGGAGGAAGGAAAGGGGGCGGCCCCCTCCCAATAAGGATTGGGCTTGGGGGGAGGGGGCACCCCCTCCTTTGCTCCTTTCCCCTCTCTCCCACTAAGGCCCAATAAGGCCCATATACCTTCCGGGGGGTTCCGGTAACCTCCTGGTGCTCCGGTATACTCTCGTTTTCACCCGAAACCATTCTGATGTCCAAACATAGGCTTCCAATATATCGATCTTTATGTATCGACCATTTCGAGACTCCTCGTTATGTCCGTGATCAAATCTGGTACTCCGAACTACCTTCGGTACATCAAAACACATAAACTCGTAATACTGATCGTCACCGAACGTTAAGCGTGCGAACCCTACGGGTTCGAGAACTTGGATGCTCATATTAGTTCCTACATATTCTACAAAGATCTTTATCGGTCAAACCACATAACGATATACGTTGTTCCCTTTGTCATCGGTACGTTACTTGCCCGAGATCTGATCGTCGGTATCTCAATACCTAGTTCAATCTCGTTACCGGCAAGTCTCTTTACTCGTTCTGTAAAGCTACATCCCGTAACTAACTCATTAGCTACATTGCTTGCAAGGCTTATTGTGATGTACATTACCGAGAGGGCCTAGAGATACCTCTCCGACAATCGGAGTGACAAATCCTAATTTTGATCCATGCCAACTCAACAAATACCATTCGAGACACCTATAGAGCACCTTTATGATCACCCAGTTACGTTATGACGTTTGGTAGCACACAAAATGTTCCTCCAGTATTCGGGAGTTGCATGATCTCATAGTCATAGGAACATGTATAGTTGTGGAGAAAGCAGTAGCAGCAACTAAACGATCATCGTGCTAAGCTAACGGATGGGTCAAGTCAATCACATCATTCTCTAATGATGTGATCCCATTAATCAAATGACAACTCATGTCTATAGTTAGGAAACATAACCATCATTGATTCAACGAGCTAGTCAAGTAGAGGCAAACTAGCGACACTCTGTTTGTCTATGCATTCACACATGTACTAAGTTTCCGGTTAATACAATTCTAGCATGAATAATAAACATTTATCATGATATAAGGAAATATAAATAACAACTTTATTATTGCCTCTAGGGCATATTTCCTTCAGTCTCCCACTTGCACTAGAGTCAATAATCTAGATTACATTGTAATGATTCTAACACCCATGGAGTCTTGGTGTTGATCATGTTTTGTTCGTGAGAGAGGCTTAGTCAACGGGTCTGCAACATTCAGATCCCTATGTATATTGCAAATCTCTATGTCTCCCTCCTTGACTTGATCGCGGATGTAATTAAAGCGTCTCTTGATGTGCTTGGTTCTCTTGTGAAATCCGGATTCCTTTGCCAAGGCAATTGCTCCAGTATTGTCACTAAAGATTTTCATTGGACCCGATGCACTAGGTATGACACCTAGATAGGATATGAACTCCTTCATTTGCTACTCCCAAAGCAGCTATGTATTCCGCTTCACACATAGATCCCGCCACGACGCTCTGCTTGGAACTACACCAACTGATAGATCCATCATTTAATAAAAACATGTATCCGGTTTGTGACTTAGAGTCATCCGGATCAGTGTCAAAGCTTGCATCGACGTAACCGTTTATGACGAGCTCTTTGTCACCTCCATATACGAGAAACATATCCTTAGTCCTTTTCAGGTATTTCAAGATGTTCTTGACCGCTGTCCAGTGATCCACTCCTGGATTACTTTGGTACCTCCCTGCTAAACTTATAGCAAGGCACACATTAGGTCTGGTACAGAGCATTGCATACATGATAGAGCCTAAGGCTGAAGCATAGGGAACACCTTTCATTTTCTCTCTATCTTCTGAAGTGGTCGGGCATTGAGTCTGACTCAACTTCACACCTTGTAATACAGGAAATAACCCTTTCTTTGCCTGATCCATTTTGAACTTCTTCAAAACTTTATCAAGGTATGTTCTTTGTGAAAGTCCAATTAAGCGTCTTGATCTATCTCTATAGATCTTGATGCCCAATATATAAGCAGCTTCACCGAGGTCTTTCATTGAAAAATTCTTATTCAAGTATCCTTTTATGCTATTCAGAAATTCAGTATCATTTCCGATCAACAATATGTCATCCACATATAATATCAGAAATTCTACGCAGCTCCCACTCACTTTCTTGTAAATACAGGCTTCTTCAAAAGTCTGTACAAAACCATATGCTTTGATCACACTATCAAAGCGTATATTCCAACTCCGAGAGGCTTGCACCAGTCCATAAATGGATCGCCGGAGCTTGCACACTTTGTTAGCACCTTTTGGATCGTCAAAACCTTCTAGTTGCATCATATACAACTCTTCTTTAAGGTATCCATTAAGGAATGCAGTTTTGACATCCATTTGCCAAATTTCATAATCATAAAATGCGGCAATTGCTAACATGATTCAGACGGACTTAAGCATCACTACGGGTGAGAAGGTCTCATCGTAGTCAACTCCTTGAACTTGTCGAAAACCTTTCGCAACAAGTCGAGCTTTGTAGACAGTAACATTACCGTCAGCGTCAGTCTTCTTGAAGATCCATTTATTCTCTATGGCCTACCGATCATCAGGAAAGTCAACCAAAGTTCACACTTTGTTCTCATACATGCATCCCATCTTAGATTTCATGGCTTCAAGCCATTTTGCGGAATGTGGGCTCATCATCGCTTCCTCATAGTTCGTAGGTTCGTCATGGTCAAGTAACATGACTTCTAGAACAGGATTACCGTACCACTCCGGTGCGGATCTCACTCTGGTTGACCTACGAGGTTCGGTAGTAACTTGATCAGAAGTTTCATGATCATCATCATTAGCTTCCTCACTTACTGGTGTAGGAATCACTGGAACTGATTTTAGTGATGAACTACTTTCCAATAAGGGAGAAGGTACAATTACCTCATCAAGTTCTACTTTCCTCCCACTCACTTCTTTCGAGAGAAACTCCTTCTCTAGAAAGGATCCATTCTTAGCAACGAATATCTTGCCTTCGGATCTGTGATAGAAGGTGTACCCAATAGTATCCTTTGGGTATCCTATGAAGATACATTTCTCCGATTTGGGTTCGAGCTTATCAGGTTGAAGCTTTTTCACATAAGCATCGCAGCCCCAAACTTTAAGAAACAACAACTTGGGTTTCTTGCCAAACCACAGTTCATAAGGTGTCATCTCGATGGATTTAGATGGTGTCCTATTTAATATGAATGCATATGTCTCTAAAGCGTAACCCCAAAATGATAGCGGTAAATCAATGAGAGACATCATAGATCGCACCATATCTAGTAAAGTACGATTCCGACGTTCAGACACACCATTATGCTGTGGTGTTCCAGGTGGCGTGAGTTGCGAAACTATTCCGCATTGTTTCAAATGAGGTCCAAACTCATAACTCAAATATTCGTCTCCACGATCAGATTGTAGAAAATTGATTTTCTTGTTATGATGATTTTACACTTCACTCCGAAATTCTTTGAACTTTTCAAATGTTTCAGACTTATGTTTCATTAAGTAGATATACCCATATCTGCTCAAATCATCTGTGAAGGTGAGAAAATAACGATATCTGCCGTGAGCTTCAATGTTCATTGGACCACATACATCAGTATGTATGATTTCCAATAACTCTGTTGCTCGCTCCATTGTTCCGGAGAACGGAGTTTTAGTCATCTTGCCCATGAGGCATGGTTCGCAAGTACCAAGTGATTCATAATCAAGTGATTCCAGAAGTCCATTAGAATGCAATTTCTTCATGCGCTTTACACCAATATGACCTAAACGACAGTGCCACAAATAAGTTGCACTATCATTATCAACTCTGCATCTTTTGGCTTCAATACTATGAACATGTGTATCACTACTATCAAGGTTTAGTAAAAATAGACCACTCATCAGGGGTGCATGACCATAAAAGATATTACTCATATAAATAGAACAACCATTATTCTTTGATTTAAATGAATAACCGTCTCGCATCAAACAAGATCCAGATATAATGTTCATGCTCAACGCTGGCACCAAATAACAATTATTTAGGTCTAAAACTAATCCCGAAGGTAGATGTAGAGGTAGCGTGCCGACGACGATCACATCGACTTTGGAACCATTTATCACGCGCATCGTCACCTCGTCCTTAGCCAATCTTCGCTTAATCCGTAGCCCCTGTTTCGAGTTGCAAATGTTAGCAACTGAACCAGCATCAAATACCCAGGCACTACTGTGAGCATTAGTAAGGTACACATCAATAACATGTATATCAAATATACCTTTCACTTTGCCATCCTTCTCCGCCAAATACTTGGGGCAGTTCCACTTCTAGTGACCAGTTCCTTTGCAGTAGAAGCACTCAGCCTCAGGCTTAGGTCCAGTCTTGGGTTTCTTCACTTGAGAAGCAACTGGCTTGCTATTCTTCTTGAAGTTCCCCTTCTTCCCTTTACCCTTTTTCTTGAAACTGGTGGTCTTGTTGACCATGAACACTTGATGCTCCTTCTTGATTTCTACCTCCGCAGCCTTTAGCATTGCGAAGAGCTCAGGAATTGTCTTATCCATCCCTTGCATATTATAGTTCATCATGAATCTCTTGTAGCTTGGTGGCAGTGATTGAAGGACTCTGTCAATGACACTATCATCAGGAAGATTAACTCCCAGTGGAGTCAAGTGGTTGTGGTACCCAGACATTCTGAGTATATGTTCACTGACAGAACTATTCTCCTCCATCTTGCAGTTGTATAACTTATTAGATACTTCATATCTCTCAATCCGGGCATTTGCTTGGAATATTAACTTCAACTCCTGGAACATCTCATATGCTCCATGATGTTCAAAACATCGTTGAAGTCCCGTTTCTAAGCCGTAAAGCATGGCACACTGAACTATCGAGTAATCATCAGCTTTGATCTGCCAGGTGTTCATCACATCTGGCGTTGCTCCTGCAGCGGGTTTTGTCACCTAGCGGTGCTTTCAGGACGTAATTCTTCTGTGCAGCAATGAGGATAATCCTCAAGTTGCGGACCCAGTCCGTGTAGTTTCTACCATCATCTTTCAACTTTGCTTTCTCTAGGAATGCATTAAAATTCAACGGAACAACAACACGTCCCATCTATCTACAACAACATAGACATGCAAAATACTATCAGGTACTAAGTTCATGATAAATTAAAGTTCAGTTAATCAAATTACTTAAGAACTCCCACTTAGATAGACATCTCTCTAATCATCTAAGTGATCACGTGATCCATATCAACTAAACCATGTTCGATCATCACGTGAGATGGAGTAGTTTTCAATGGTGAACATCACTATGTTGATCATATCTACTATATGATTCATGCTCGACCTTTCGGTCTCTAGTGTTTTGAGGCCATATCTGCATATGCTAGGCTCGTCAAGTTTAACCCGAGTATTCCGCGTGTGCGAAACTGGCTTGCACCCATTGTATGTGAACGTAGAGCTTATCACACCCGATCATCACATGGTGTCTCGGCATGACGAACTGTATCAACGGTGCATACTCAGGGAGAACACTTATACCTTGAAATTTAGTGAGAGATCATCTTATAATGCTACTGCCGAACTAAGCAAAATAAGATGCATAAAGGATAAACATCACATGCAATCAATATAAGTGATATGATATGGCCATCATCATCTTGTGCCTTTGATCTCCATCTCCAAAGCACCGTCATGATCACCATCGTCACCGGCTTGACACCTTGATCTCCATCGAAGCATCGTTGTCATCTCGCCAACTATTGCTTCTACGACTATCGCTACCGCTTAGTGATGAAGTAAAGCAATTACATGGAGATTGCATTTCATACAATAATGTGACAACCATATGGCTCCTCTACAGTGTTACAAAACATGATCATCTCATACAATAAAATTTAGCATCATGTCTTGACCATATCACATCACAACATGCCCTGCAAAACAAGTTAGACATCCTCTACTTTGTTGTTGCAAGTTTTACATGGCTGCTACGGGCTGAGCAAGAACCGTTCTTACCTACGCATCAAAAACCACAACGCGGTATAGTGATTGCTTTTTGATCTTCAGAAAGAACCATGTTCATTGAATCCGATTCATCTAAAGCTGGAGAAACAGACACCAACTAGCCACCTATGTGCGGAGCACGTCGGTAGAACCAGTCTCGCGTAAGCGTACGCGTAATGTCGGTCTGGGCCGCTTCATCCAACAATGCCGCTGAATCAAGAATCAACTAGTGACGGCAAGCAATATGTATATACCCACGCCCACAACTCCTTTGTGTTCTACTCGTGCATATAACATCTACGCATAAACCTGGCTCGGATGCCACTGTTGGGGAACACAGTAATTTCAAAAAATTTCCTACGCACACGCAAGATCATGGTGATGCATAGCAACAAGAGGGGAGAGTATCGTCGACATACCCTCGTAGACCGTAAGCGGAAGCGTTATGACAACGCGATTGATGTAGTCGTACGTCTTCACGATTGAACGATCTAGTACCGAAGATATGGCACCTCCGTGATCTGCACACATTCGGCTCGGTGATGTCCCGCGAACTCACGATCTAGTAGAGCTTCGAGGGAGAGCTTCGTCAGCACAACGGCGTGATGACGGTGATGATGTTGCTACCGGAACAGGGCTTTGCCTAAGCACCACTACGATATTACCGAGGTGGATTATGGTGGAGGGGGGGCACCGCACATGGCTAAATATCAATGATCAACTTCTGTATCTATGGGGTGACCCCCTCCCCGTATATAAAGGAGTGGAGGAGGGGGAGGGGGCCGGCCTCCTAGGCGCGCCCCAAGGGGAGTCCTACTCCCACCCGGAGCAGGATTCCCCCCTTGCCTTGTTGGATTTAGGAGAGAAGGAAGGAGGAGGGAGGAGGAAGGAAAGGGGGGCCGGCCCCCCTCCCAATTCGGATTGGGCTTGGGGGGGCGCTCCCTCCTATGCTCCTTTCCCCTCTCTCCCACTAAGGCCCAATAAGGCCCATATACCTCCCAGGGGGTTCCGGTAACCTCCCGGTGCTCTGGTATACTCCCGTTTTCACCCGGAACCATTCCGATGTCCAAACATAGGCTTCCAATATATCGATCTTTACGTATCGACCATTTAGAGACTCCTCGTTATGTCCGTGATCAAATCCGGGACTCTGAACTACCTTCGGTACATCAAAACACATAAACTCGTAATACCAATCGTCACCGAATATTAAGCGTGCAGACCCTACGGGTTCGAGAACTATGTAGACATGACCAAGACATGTCTCCGGTCAATAACCAATAGCGGAACCTGGATGCTCATATTGGTTCCTACATATTCTACGAAGATCTTTATCGGTCAAACCGCATAACGATATACGTCGTTCCCGTTGTCATCGGTATGTTACTTGCCCGAGATTCGATCGTCGGTATCTCAATACCTAGTTCAATCTCGTTACCGGCAAGTCTCTTTACTCATTCCATAATGCTACATCCCATAACTAACTTATTAGCTACATTGCTTGCAAGGCTTATTGTGATGTACATTACCGAGAGGGCCCAGAGATAGCTCTCCGACAATCGGAGTGACAAATCCTAATCTTGATCCATGCCAACTCAACAAACAACATTGGAGACACCTGTAGAGCACCTTTATAATCACCCAGTCACGTTGTGACGTTTGGTAGCACACGAAGTGTTCCTCTGATATTCGGGAGTTGCATGATCTGATACTCATAGGAACATGTATAGTTATGGAGAAAGCAGCAGCAACAAACTAAATGATCAGTGTGCTAAGCTAACGGATGTGTCAAGTCAATCACATCATTCTCTAATGATGTGATCCTGTTAATCAAATGAAAACTCATGTCTATGGTTAGGAAACATAAGCATCATTGATTCAACGAGCTAGTCAAGTAGGGGCAAACTAGTGACACTCTGTTTGTCTATGTATTCACACATGTACTCAGTTTCCGGTTAATACAATTCTAGCATGAATAATAAACATTTATCATGATATAAGGAAATATAAATAACAACTTTATTATTGCCTCTAGAGCATATTTCCTTCAGAGAGCCCCACCGAGATTGGATCTCTCTCTCTCTCTCTCTCTCTCTCTCTCTCTCTCTCTGTTTCCTTCTGTTTCTGCGTTCCCCGATTCTGGCCTTTCACCATTTCTTAAATTCTCGGAGATCCTAACTCCGACGGGCTGAAATTTTAACACAATTTTTATCCGGATATTAGCTCTCTTGTGCTAGAAGAGGGGGACCAACCGCCTTACGAAGTGTCCACAAGGACCCAGGGCGTGCCCTACCCCCTGGGGCGTGCCCCCTGCCTTGTGGACTCCTCGGGCATCGTCTTGCGTTGATTGCTTTTCCCCAAAATCACATATATTCAAAAAAAATCTCCAGAAGTTTTTATCCTGTTTGGACTCCGTTTGATATTGATTTTCTGCGAAACAAAAAACTTGCAACAAACAGGAACTGGCACTGGGTACTGGATCAATATGTTAGTCCCCAAAATTAGTATAAAAAATTGCCAAAGGTATAGGAAAGTTGTAGAATATTGGCATGAAACAATAAAAAATTATAGAAACGATGGAGACGTATCAGCATCCCCAAGCTTAATTCCTCCTCGTCCTCGAGTAGGTAAATGATAAAAAAAATTTTTGATGTGGGATGCTACCTAGCATAATCTTGATCACACAATCTAATCATGGCATGAATATTAAGACATGAGTGATTCAAAGCAATAGTCTATCGTTTGACATTAAGACAACAATACTTCGAGCATACTAATAAAGCAATCATGTCTTTCTTAGAATAACATGGCCAAAGAAAATTATCCCTACATAATCATATAGTCTAGCTATGCTCCATCTTCATCACACAAAGTATTTCATCAAGCACAACCCCGATGACAAGCCAAGCAATTGTTTCATACTTTTAATGTTCTCAAGAATTTTCAACTTTCACGCAATACATGAGCGTGAGCCATGGATATAGCACTATAGGTGGAATAGAATATGATGGTAGAGGTTGTGTGGAGAAAAAAAAAAGGAAGAAAGTCTCACATTGACGCGACTAATTAACGGGCTATGGAGATGCCCATCAATTGATGTCAATGCAAGTGAGTAGGGATTTCCATGTAACAGATGAACTAGAGCTATAAGTGCATGAAAGCTCAAACTGAAACTAAGTGGGTGTGCATCCAACTTGATTGCTCATGAAAACCTCGGGCATTTGAGGAAGCACATCATCGGAATATACAAGCCAAGTTCTATAATGAAAGTTCCCACTAGTATATGAAAGTGATAACTCAAGAGACTCTCTATATGAAGAACATGGTGCTACTTTGAAGCACAAGTGTGGTAAAAGGATAGTAGCATTGCCCCTTATTTATTTTTCTCTCATCATTTTTTCACTTTTTTTTGGCTCTATCTTTTTTTGCCTCTTTTTTTATTTTATTTTTGTCCGGAGTCTCATCCCGACTTATGGGGGAATCATAGTCTCCAGCATCCTTTCCTCACTGGGAAAATGCTCTAATAATGATGATCACCACACTTTTATTTACTTACAACTCAATATTACAACTCGATATCTAGAACAAAGTATGACTCTATATGAATGCCTCTGGCAGTGTACCTGTTGGGAAATGTAGCATGCCATTTCAAAAAAAATTCCTACGATCACGCAAGATCTATCTAGGAGATGCATAGCAACGAGAGGGGGAGAGTGTGTCCACGTACCCTCGTAGACCGAATGCGTAAGCGTTAGGTTAACACGGTTGATGTAGTCGAACGTCTTCACAATCCAACCGATCTAGTACCGAACGTACGACAACTCCGAGTTCAGCACACGTTCATCTCGATGACGTCCCTCAAACTCTTGATCCAGCAGAGGGTCGAGGGAGAGTTTCATCAGCACGACGGCATGGTGACGGTGATGGTGATGTGATCCGCACAGGGCTTCGCCTAAGCACTACGACGCTATGACCGGAGGAGTAAACTATGGAGGGGGGCACCGCACACGGCTAAGAGAACAACTTTTGTGTTTTGGGGTGCCCCTGCCCCCGTATATAAAGGAGGGGAGGAGGCGGCTGGCCTAGAGGGGCGCGCCATGGGGGGGAAACCGACTAGGACTCCTAGTCCAAGTCGGCACCCCTTGTCCTTTCTTTCGGAGGGGCCGGGGAAAGGGGAAGGAGAGGAGAGGGGGAAGGAAAGGGGGGCCACACCCCCTTCCCCTTGTCCAATTAGGACAGCCCATGGGGGTGTGCCTCCCCTTGTGGGCTTCCCTCTCTCTCCCCTATGTCCCATGTTGGCCCATCACTTCCACGGGGGGTTCCGGTAACCTCCCGGTACTCCGAAAAATACCCGAAATGATCCAGAAACATTTCGGTGTCAGAATACCATCATCCAATATATCATCTTTACCTCTCGAACATTTTGAGACTCCTCAGCATGTCCGTGATCTCATCCGGGACTCCAAACAAACTTTGGTCACAAAAACACATAACTCATAATACAAATCGCCATCGAACGTTAAGCGTGCGGACCCTATACGGGTTCGAGAACTACGTAGACATGACTAAGACACATCTCCGGTCAATAACCAATAGCGGAACCTAGATGCTCATATAGGTTCCTACATATTCTACGAAGATCTTTATCGGTCAAACCGCAATGACAACATACGTAATTCCCTTTGTCATCGGTATGTTACTTGCTCGAGATTCGATCGTCAGTATCCTCATACCTAGTTCAATCTCGTTACTGGCAAGTCTCTTTACTCATTCCGTATGCATCATCCCGCATCCAACTCATTAGTCACATTGCTTGAAAGGCTCATCATGATGTGCATTACCGAGAGGGCCCAGAGATACCTCGCCGATACTCGGAGTGACAAATCCTAATCACGATCTATGCCAACCCAACAAACACCTTCGGAGACACTTGTAGAGCATCTTTATAATCACCCATTTACATTGTCACATTTGATAGCACACAAGGTATTCCTCCGATATTCGGGAGTTGCATAATCTCATAGTCATATGAACTCCTTCATCCAGACTCTTTCATTTGCTGCTTCCGGAGCAGCTATGTACTCCACTTCACACGTAGATCCCGCCACGACGCTTTGCTTGGAACTGCACCAACTGACAGCTCCACCATTCAATACAAATACGTATCCGGTTTGTGACTTAGAGTCATCCGGATCAGTGTCAAAGCTAGCATCGACGTAACCATTTACAACAAGCTCTTTGTCACCTCCATAAACGAGAAACATATCCTTAGTCCTTTTCAGGTTTTTTAGGATATTCTTGACTGCTGTCTAGTGATCCACTCCTGGATTACTTTGGTACCTTCCTGCTAAACTTATAGCAAGGCACACATCAGGTCTGGTACACAACATTGCATACATGATATAACCTATGGCTGAAGCATAGGGAATGACTTCCATTTTCTCTCTATCTTCTGAAGTGGTCGGGCATTGAGTCTAACTCAATTTCACACCTTGTAACACAGGCAAGAACCATTTCTTTGAATGATCCATTTTGAAGTTCTTCAAAATTTTATCAAGGTATGTGCTTTGTGAAAGTCCAATTAAGCGTCTTTATCTATCTCTATAGATCTTGATGCCCAATATATAAGCAGCTTCACCGAGGCCTTTCATTGGAAAATTCTTATTCAAGTATCCTTTTATGCTATCCAGAAATTCTGCATTATTTCCAATCAATAATATGTCATCCACATATAATATTTGAAATGCTACAGAGCTCCCACTCACTTTCTTGTAAATACAGGCTTCTCCAAAAGTCTGTATGAAACCATAAGCTTTGATCATACTATCACAACGTATATTCCAACTCTGAGAGGCTTGCACCAGTCCATAAATGGATCACTGGAGCTTGCACACTTCGTTAGCACCTTGAAGATCGACAAAACCTTCTGATTACATCATATATAACTCTTCTTTAAGAAATCCATTAAGGAATGCAATTTTGACATCCATTTGCCAAATTTCATAATCATAAAATGCGACAATTGCTAACATGATTCAGACAGACTTAAGCATCGCTACGGGTGAGAAGGTCTTATCATAGTCAACTCCTAGAACTTGTCGAGAACCTTTCGCAACAAGTCGAGCTTTGTAGACAATAATATTACCATTAGCGTCAGTCTTATTCTTGAAGATCCATTTATTCTCTATGTCTTGCCGATCATCAGGCAAGTCAACCAAAGTCCATACTTTGTTCTCATACATGGATCCCATCTCAGATTTCATGGCCTCAAGCCATTTTGCGGAATCTGGGCTCATCATCGCTTCCTCATAGTTTGTAGGTTCGTCATGGTCTAGTAACATGACTTCCAGAACAGGATTACCGTACCACTCTGGTGCGGAACGTACTCTGGTTGACCTATGAGGTTCGATAGTAACTTGATCTGAAGTTTCATGATCTTCACCATTAGCTTCCTCCCTAATTGGTGTAGGCATCACTGGAACTGATTTCTGTGATGAACCACTTTCCAATTCGAGAGAAGGTACAACTACCTCATCAAGTTCTACTTTCCTCCCACTCACTTCTTTCGAGAGAAACTCCTTCTCTAGAAAGGATCCATTCTTAGCAACAAATATCTTGACATCGGATCTGTTATAGAAGCTGTACCCAACAGTTTCTTTTGGGTATCCAATGAAGACATATTTCTCTGATTTGGGTTTCAGCTTATCAGGCTGAAGCTTTTTCACATAAGCATCGCAACCCCAAACTTTAAGAAATGATAGCTTAGGTTTCTTGCTAAACCATAGTTCATATGGTGTTGTCTCGACGGATTTAGATGGTGCCCTATTTAACGTGAATGCAGTCGTCTCTAAAGCATAACCCCAAAACGATAGTGGTAAATCGGTAAGAGACATCATAGATCGCACCATATCTAATGAAGTACGGTTACGACGTTCGGACACACCATTACACTGTGGCGTTCCAGGTGGCGTGAGTTTGCGAAACTATTCCACATTGTTTCAAATGAAGACCAAACTCGTAACTCAAATATTCGCCTCCGCGATCAGATCGTGGAAACTTTATTTTCTTGTTATGATGATTTTCCACTTCACTCTGAAATTGTTTGAACTTTTCAAATGTTTCAGACATATGTTTCATTAAGTAGATATACCCAGATCTGCTCAAATCATTTGTGAAGGTCAGAAAATAAAGATACCCGTCGCGAGCCTCAACACTCATTGGACCGCATACATCATTATGTATTATTTCCAATAAGTCAGTAGCCCGCTCCATTGTTCCGAAGAACGAAGTCTTAGTCATCTTGCCCATGAGGCATGGTTCGCAAGCATCAAGTGATTCATAATCAAGTGATTCCAAAAGCCCATCAGGATGGAGTTCTTCATGCGCTTTACACCAATATGACCTAAACGGCAGTGCCACAAATAAGTTGCACTATCATTATTAACTTTGCATCGTTTGGCTTCAATATTATGAATATGTGTATCACTACGATCGAGATTCAACAAAATAGACCACTCATCAAGGGTGCATGACCATAAAAGATATTACTCATATAAATAGAACAACCATTATTCTCTGATTTAAATGAAGAACCGTCTCGCATAAAAAAGATCCAGATATAATGTTCATGCTCAACACTGGCACCAAATAACAATTATTCAGGTTCTAAAACTAATCCCGAAGGTAGATTTAGAGGTAGCGTGTCGACGGCGATCACATCGACCTTGGAACCATTTCTGACGCGCATCGTCACCTCGTCCTTAGCCAATCTTCGTTTAATCCGTAGCCCCTCTTTCGAGTTGCAAATATGAGCAACAGAACTGGTATCAAATACACAGGCGCTAATATGAGCATTAGTAAGGTACACATCAATAACATGTATATCAAATATACCTTTCACTTTGCCATCCTTCTTATCCGCCAAATACTTGGGGCGGTTCCGCTTCTAGTGACCAGTCCCTTTGCAGTAGAAGCGCTCAGTTTCAGGCTTAGGTCCAGACTTGGGCTTCTTCCCGGGAGTAGCAACTTGCTTGCTATTCTTCTTGAAGTTCCCCTTCTTTCCTTTGCCCTTTTTCTTGAAACTAGTGGTCTTGTTAACCATCAACACTTGATGCTCCTTCTTGATTTCTACCTCTGTGGCCTTAAGCATCGCGAAGAGCTCGGGAATGGTCTTTTCCATCCCTTGCATATTATAGTTCATCATGAAGCCTTTATAGCTTGGTGGCAGTGATTGAAGAACTCGGTTAATGACACTATCATCCAGAATATTAACTCCCAGCTGAGTCAAGTGGTTATGGTACCCAGACATTCTGAGTATGTGTTCAGTGACAGAATTGTTCTCCTCCATCTTGCAGCTATAGAACTTGTTGGAGACTTCATATCTCTCAAGTCTCAACTCGGGGATTTGCTTGAAATATTAACTTCAACTCCTGGAACATCTCATATGCTCCATGACGTTCAAAACGTCTTTGAAGTCCCGATTCTAAGCCGTAAAGCATGGCACACTATGATAAGCACATTTCATATACATAATTTTGGCACATATATACACCATTTATTGATATATGTTCATCCATTCTTACAATGAACTGTGATATATTTGGATGAAAATCATATAAAAGATCATTTACTCGTCATTTGTTTCTTCTGCAGAAGAGTGCGCAAAGGCACTATAAACCTCAAGATTCTAACTAAGAGGCCGAAGAATACAAGACAAGGACAGGAAAGAAAGAAGGGGACCTGAGCATGAAGGAGAGAAGAAACCGAGGGCCAAACTAGAGAAGGGAAGGGATGTGCTTGTGAAGAAAGAAGGGAGCAGGCGGGCCAAATCAAAAAGTGGCAAATCTGATCGTGGGATCAAATCCCTAGCGCTAGCCACCGATCCCCTTCGGGCCTGGCACACATCTCTCTCCGTCACCCCTCCTTCTCCACCACCGGCCGCCGCCGCGGCCAGGCCGGCGTGGCGGCGCGCCACCGCGCCACCAGCACACCCACCACATGCCACCAAATCCATCCACCATCGCCACCATCTCCAGCCACCTCCACTCCTCGCGCGCCTGACCAAACAAGAGGGTCACGGGCGTTTGGTCCTCCGCGTGAACGCCCCCGTGCTGCTGATCTTCTTCTTCTCCTACGCCTTGCTGCTACTCCATCTTTCCTTGCCTCGCCGCTTCTCTTCCTTTATCTGAACCCTACAGGTGCTGCTCCCTCTTCTCCCTCAACGCCTACAGCTACTGCTTCTTCCCCAAAACTGCTGCTGCTCCCCTGCCTTTTGCTGCCGCTCCTCTCCTCTCATTGCACTACTATTGCTGCTCCTCCTCAACACTCCCTGCTGCCTCTCTTACTTCTCTGAACTCCAACCTATGTTGCTCCTATTCTTCTAGTCCCTTCGCCCCTTTGTTGCTGTTCTTCTTCTCTTCCTGAATCTGTTTGCTGCTTCCTTGTTCTCTGAAGTCTAAATCCCCTACTCCTGCTATTCTCTTTCAACCTCTCTCTCTCACACCCTCCCATTTTCTGAATTTTCTTTAAGCTATGCTCTGTAATGTTCATATTTGAGTAGTGCTTGAAACTTGTTCAGTTTCAAACTTGTGCTTGATTAATAGTACTTATGTTGTTCATCTCAGAGTACTAGAATTATGTCTTGTAACCTCCCCTTGTTTGCATATGTGTGATGTGTGTTTTGTAGTCCCTATGTTAATTACGTTCATGTGAAAATATATATGTTTGTGTTGTGATATATTTCTGTCTCTGTCATAGTACTCTTTCTTCCCCTTAGTTACTTGTATGATAGTAATATATGTGTTCATGTCCCGTCGCTTCCCTTTATGTTAGTGTTTTAGTGTCTCTAGTAAAACAAAAATACCAAAAATACAGTGAGTTTCAATCTTAATCTCTCCATGTTGTTTGTCATTTTATTTTGTCATCATCCTTGATTATTTTAGGTTTATATTTTCTTGCGATCATCACCCTAATTGTGTTATCTAGGTTAGCCGAGCATAGTTGTCGTTGCCTAGTCCCTGAGGAGTACACGACACTCACAGTTTGGGCCTAAAACCCCACTATACTTACATTTGATCATTTTGGCGCCATTGCCGGGGACTAGCGTCGAACGATTGTGTGAAGCTATAGACTAGGCTTAGTATAGTTTTTGTTTAAATTTCCAGTCAAATTTATTTCTGTGCTTCTTTTACCTTTTTACTTTTTGTTGCTTCGGCTTATTAGGATACTAACTTTCTGACTAGTGTTTACTGTTTATGAGTGTGCGTAGGAAATGTGAACTAATTGCAGGTTGTTCTATACTTACACTCGGTTAAGATGGCATTGCTTCGTGATCTTTGGATGCCCAAAAGTCAGTGCTATATCACATGACCGGTTTGGCCAACTATTGAGGTAGAGAACTTCGAGCTGAAACCTAGTCTTATTGCTTTGGTTCAACAATGTCAGTTTGGAGGACGGCCTACTGAGGATCCCTATGAGCACTTACACCGAGTCATGGAGTATTCAGATACAGTCAAGTACCACGGAGTTCCTCAAGACGTAATCATGTGCAGGTTGTTTACATTCTCTCTCTGTGATGATGCTCGTGCTTGGTACCGATCCTTGCCATCAAGGTCATACAGTTGGATTGAGATATCACAAGCATTCTTGGATAAATATTTCCCACTACACAAGCAATCAGCGTTTCGAGATGGCATCTTCAACTTTGTTCAGCATGAAGGCGAGAGTTTGTATGATGCTTGGGAGAGGTACAAAGCCTTGTTCAGGAGATGTCCTAATCATGGGCTCGAGAGATGGTTAGAGCTGCAGATATTCTATAGAGGATTGACTTCGGACACTTGCGGTTACATTGATATGGCAGCGGGTGGAGCTATTAAAACAAGACACTTCATGATGCTTTTCTGCTGATTGAGAGCATAGCTTTCCACCAACTTCAGTGGTACAATTAGAAGCCCACGTCTGATTCATTGGTTTGCTTGCAACAAATCACTTCATCTCAACAAGAATCTCTTACACAAAAGCCGGAACCAGTTTCTCCGTGTGACAAGATTGAGCTTGCATGGATTATCTTTGATGATGATAACACCATCTTAGTTGACACACACACTTCAGATCATATGGATACTAGCATTCTAGATTCAGTTTTGCATTGTGATGATTCTTCTGTGGATGAACCAGAGCTATAGTTAGTTACTTTTGATATTGAGGAGACACCTTTAGTTGATATTGATCATGTGCTACTAGAGCCGGATATGGAAAAGTTCGCCTTCGATGATGTTAGCTGCATTGATTCCTCAACACTTGAGCCTGAGATGGAGAGCTTCATGGTTGATTATGGTGAGGTGGGTTTAGATGTCAAGGAGCCAAGCTCTACTATTTCACTTGTTGCCACGAGTCCGGTGGAAATTTCTACTACCACACCTCACTTGGTATCGTCAATTGAGGTAGTCCTGAAGCTTCTTCCTAACTATCTCAGGTATGATCGCAACTTTCTCAACAAGATATGTCATATCGCTGATATTGCCTATGCACCATGTGACTTGTTGTTGATACACGTTCCTGATTTTCTCACTAGATATACTTATATGATAGGGTACTCTATCGATGACTTAGAGGGCATTCTCTCTGTCACTTGTATTGGCTTGGTTGTTGAGTGTTCTTTCAGGTTGATGCTTGTGCACCATTTACTGCAAGTTGACCGAGTTCGAGATGACATGCCCTGGGATCCTAGTGGATTCACGGCATGGTGATGAGGAGAAGAAATGGGCACACGCGAAGAAGAGTGAAGCTGGAGCATGCACGAGGAAGCAATGGAGAAGAGCTGCAACTTAGAGAGTGATCAAGCGAGTGTTACTTCATAGTGCTCGGTGAGCTGTTTCATGACCCATTCTGAACATCATAAATACATGCTGAATTAAATTGCTAGTTGGGTTGCTTGAGCCAGTTATTACTTATTGTCAAGCTGAAATTCACCTTTGGCATCGTGCTTGTTGTGAATTTGTGGACTTGATTTCTGAATGCCTTGTAAACTAGTGATCTACACCATGCATGCTTGGCTGAAATTAGTGAGAACTATTAGTTTTGAGTGCTCAAATCCCTAGTACACTAGAAAACTTCGTCATTTTCTGCATTTACTATGATACACCTAGATCACCATGTTAGATGCTGAATTTGTGCGAAGTGTGTTCCTATAGAGAGCAATCACCTAACCACTATGGATTAGCATGCTATATTCCCTGGATCGGTAGCATGTGAACTAGATATGGTTGAGTGATGATTCTTATTTTTGTTCAAAAAATTATATCTTATAATGAATGAATAAGTCTGACTACCTACAGTAGCATGTCATGTTCCCTGGATCGGTGGCATGTGAAATCGGGTTAGCTCGGGCAATAATTGCTAATAAAATTGTAATTGTCGAACTAGGTGTATATCATGTTCTCTGGATCGGTGGTATGTTCCTTTGGGGAGACAAACAAAAAAACTAACTAATAATTGGTTGAGCCAGGTGTATACCATGTTCTCGGGATCGGTGGTATGTTCCTTTGGTGAGATCGACAAAATATTATCATTACTTTCTTCAAATACAATAAGTGCTTTCAACTACAATGTTTTTTCCTGGTAATAAGTGATCTGATCACAAGTTTAAGTTCTTTTTGTTTTTGGGATCATGCTCTCTTTAGGAACCTTTTGGCACAATCAGCATTTGAACTTGCTAATCCTCTTTTATCATTGTAAAAGTTTAAAATTGTCATGCTTACTAGTATCCTACTGCTTTGTAGCACTCTTAACCATTGATTTTCACTAGCAAAGTTCAAAGCATGCTTTGTTTGGAGATCTACTTCACTTGGCATTCCCTAGTCAGCTCACTGTTCACAATCTTGCTCTTGTCATATTCCTTTGCTTGAGGACAAGCAAAGATTTAAGTGTGGGGGAACTTGATAAGCACATTTCATATACATAATTTTGGCACATATATACACCATTTATATGTTCATCCATTCTTACTATGAACTGTGATATATTTGGATGAAAATCATATAAAAGATCATTTACTCGTCATTTGTTTCTTCTGCAAAAAAGTGCGCAAAGGCACTATAAACCTCAAGATTCCGACTAAGAGGCCGAAGAATACAAGACAAGGATGGGAAAGAAAGAAGGGGGACCTGAGCATGAAGGAAAGAAGAAACCGAGGGCCAAACTAGAGAAGGGAAGGGATGTGCTTGTGAAGAAAGAAGGGAGCAGGAGGGCCAAATCAAAAAGTGGAAAATCTGATCGTGGAATCAAATCCCTAGCGCTAGCCACCGATCCCCTTCGGGCCTGGCACACATCTCTCTCTCTCTCACCCCTCCTTCTCCACCACCGGCCGCGGCCGCGGCCAGGGCGGCGTGGCGGCGCGCCACCACGCCACCAGCACACCCACCACACGCCACCAAATCCATCCACCATCGCCACCATCTCCAGCCACCTCCACTCCTCGCGCGCCCGACCAGACAAGAGGGTCACGGGCGTCTGGTCCTCCGCGTGAGTGCCCCCGTGCTGCTGATCTTCTTCTTCTCCTATGCCTTGTTGCTGCTCCCTCTTTCCTTGCCTCGCCGCTTCTCTTCCTTTCTCTGAACCCTACCGATGCTGCTCCCTCTTCTCCCTCAATGCCTACAGCTGCTGCTTCTTCCCCAAAACTGATGCTGCACCCCTGCCTTTTGCTGCCGCTCCTCTCCTCTCATTGCACTACTATTGCTGCTCCTCCTCAACGCTCCCTGCTACCTCTCTTACTTCTCTGAACTCCAACCTATGCTGCTCCTATTCTTCTACTCCCTTTGCCCCTTTGCCGTTGTTCTTCTTCTCTTCATGAATCTGTTTGTTGCTTCCTTCTTCTCTGAAGTCTAAATCCCCTACAACTGCTGTTCTCTTTCAACCTCTCTCTCTCACACACACCCTCCCATTTTCTGAATTTTCTGTAAGCTAAGTTGTGTAATGCTCTGTAATGTTCAGATTTGAGTAGTGCTTGAAACTTGTTCAGTTTCAGACTTGTGCTTGATTAATAGTACTTATGTTGTTCATCTCAGAGTACTAGAATTATGTCTTGTAACCTCCCCCTGTTTGCATATGTGTGATGTGTGTTTTGTAGTCCCTATGTTAATTACGTTCATGTGAAAATATATATGTTTGTGTTGTGATATATTTCTGTCTCTGTCACAGTACTCTTTCTTTCCCTTAGTTACTTGTATGATAGTAATATATATGTTCATGTCCCGTTGCTTCCCTTTACGTTAGTTTTTTAGTGTCTCTAGTAAAAAAATAATACCAAAAATACAGTGAGTTTCAATCTTAATCTCTCCATGTTGTTTGTCATTTTATTTTGTCATCATCCTTGATTATTTTAGGTTTATATTTTCTTGCGATCACCACCCTAATTGTGTTATCTAGCTTTAGCCGTGCATAGTTGCCGTTGCCTAGTCCCTGAGGAGTACACGACACTCGCAGTTTGGGCGTAAAACCCCACTATACTTACATTTTATCACACTAAACTATCGAGTAGTCATCAGATTTAGCTTGCCAAACATTCATAACGTCCAGTGTTGCTCCTGCAGCAGGCCTTGCACCCAGCGGTGCTTCAAGGACATAATTCTTCTATGCAGCAATGAGGATAATCCTCAAGTTACGGACCCAGTCCGTGTAGTTGCTACCATCATCTTTCAACTTAGCTTTCTCTAGGAACACATTAAAATTCAAGGGAACGGTAGCACGGGCTATTGATCTACAACAACATAGATATGTAAAAACTATCGGGACTAAGTTCATGATAGATTTAAGTTCAATTAATCATATTACTAAAGAACTCCCACTTAGATAGACATCCCTCTAGTCATCTAAATGATCACGTGATCCATATCAACTAAATCATGTCCGATCATCACATGAAATGGAGTAGTTTTCAATGGTGAACATCTCTATGTTGATCATATATACTATTTGATTCACGTTCGACCTTTCGGCCTCAGTGTTCTGAGTCCATCTCTGTACATGCTAGGCTCGTCAAGTTTAACCTGAGTATTCTGCATGTGCAAAACTGTCTTACACCCATTGTATGTGAACGTAGAGCTTATCACACCTGATCATCATGTGGTGTCTCAGCACGACGAACTGTAGCAACGGTGCATAGTCAGGGAGAACACCTATACCTTGAATTTTAGTGAGGGATCATCTTATAATGCTACCGCCGTACTAAGCAAAATAAGATGCATAAAAGATAAACACCACATGCAATCAAAATATGTGAAATGATATGTCCATCATCATCTTGTGCCTTTGATCTCCATCTCCAAAGCAACGTCATGATCTCCATCGTCACCGGCTTGACACCTTGATCTCCATTGTAGCGTCGTGTCGTCTCGCCAACTATTGCTTCTACGACTACCGCTGAAGCATAGTGATAAAGTAAAGCAATTACATGGCGATTGCATTTCATACAATAAAGCGACAACCATAAGGCTCCTGCCAGTTGCCGATAACTTTTACAACAGATGATCATCTCGTACAATAACTTATATCACATCATGTCTTGACCATATCACATCACAACAAGCCCTGCAAAAATAAGTTAGACATCCTCTACTTTGTTGTTGCAAGTTTTACATGGATGCTATGGGCTTCTAGCAAGAACCGTTCTTACCTACGCATCAAAACCACAACGATATTTCGTCAAGTGTGCTGTTTTAACCTTCAACAAGGACTGGCCGTAGTCAAACTCGATTCAATTAAAGTTGGATAAACAGACACCCGCCAGTCACCTATATGCAAAACAAGTTGCATGTCTTTCGGTGGAACCGGTCTCATGAACGTGGTCATGTAAGGTTGGTTCGGGCCGCTTCATCCAACAATGCCGCCGAATCAAAGTAAGACGTTGGTGGTAAGCAGTATGACTATGATCGGCTACAACTCTTTGTGTTCTACTCGTGCATATCATCTACGCATAGACCTGGCTCGGATGCCACTGTTGGGGAACGTAGCATGCAATTTCAAAAAAATTCCTATGATCACGCAAGATCTATCTAGGAGATGCATAGCAACGAGAGGGGGAGAGTGTGTCCATGTACCCTCGTAGACCGAAAGCGGAAGCGTTAGGTTAATGCGGTTGATGTAGTCGAACGTCTTCATGATCCAACCGATCTAGTATCGAACGTATGACACCTCCGAGTTCAGCACATGTACAGCTCGATGACGTCCCTCTAACACTTGATCCAGCAGAGGGTCGAGGGAGAGTTTCGTCAGCACGACGGCGTGGTGACGGTGATGGTGATGTGATCCGTGCAGGGCTTTGCCTAAGCACTACGACGCTATGACCGCAAGAGTAAACTGTGGAGGGGGGCACCGCACATGGCTAAGAGAACAATTGTTGTGTTTTGGGGTGCCCCTGCCCCCGTATATAAAGTAGGGGAGGATGCGGCCGGCCTAGGGGGGTGCTCCATGGGGGGGGGGGCGACTAGGACTCCTAGTCCAAGTCGGCCCCCTTCCTTTCTTTCGAAGGGGGAAAGGGGAAGGAGAGGAGAGTGGGAAGGAACGGGGGGCCGCACCCCCTTCCCCTTGTCCAATTCGGACAGCCCATGGGGGGCACGCGCCTTCCCTTGTGGGCTTCCCTCTCTCTCCCCTATGGCCCATGTTGGGCCATCACTTCCCCGGGGGGTTCCGGTAACCCCCCGGTACTCCCAAAAATACCCGAAACGAACCGGAAACATTCCGATGTCCGAATACATTCGTCCAATATATCAATCTTTTCCTCTCGACCATTTTGAGACTCATCGTCATGTCCGTGATCTCATCTGGGACTCCATACAAACTTCGGTCACCAAAACACATAACTCATAATACAAATCGGCATCGAACGTTAATCGTGTGGACCCTACGGGTTCAAGAACTATGTAGACATGACTGAGACACATCTCCGGTCAATAACCAATAGCGGAACCTGGATGCTCATATTGGTTCCTACATATTCTATGAGGATCTTTATCGGTCAAACCGCAATGACAACATACGTAATTCCCTTTGTCATCGGTATGTTACTTGCCCAAGATTCGATCGTCGGTATCCTCATACCTAGTTCAATCTCGTTACCGGCAAGTATCTTTACTCGTTCCGTAATGCATCATCCCGCAACTAACTCATTAGTCACATTGCTTGCAAGGGTCATCATGATGTGCATTACCGAGAGGGCCCAAAATACCTCTCTGATACTCGGAGTGACAAATCCTAATCACGATCTATGCCAACCCAACAAACACCTTCGGAGACACCTGTAGAGCATCTTTATAATCACCCAGTTATGTTGTGACATTTGATAGCACACAAGGTGTTCCTCCGGTATTCGGGAGTTGCATAATCTCATAGTCAGAGGAACATGTATAAATCATGAAGAAAGCAATAGCAATAAAACTGAATGATCATTATGCTAAGCTAATGGATGGGTCTTTTCCATCATATCATTCTCTAATGATGTGACCCCGTTCATTAAATGACAACACATGTCTATGGTTAGGAAACTTAACCATCTTTGATTAACGAGCTATCAAGTAGAGGCATACTACGGACACTCTGTTTTGTCTATGTATTCACATATGTACTAAGTTTCCGGTTAGTACAATTCTAGCATGAATAATAAACATTTATCATGATATAAGAAAATATAAATAACAACTTTATTATTGCCCCTAGGGCATATTTTCTTCAAAAATAATATAAAATGGCATATTAATGCATATAAACATCCAAAACAGATAATATAATAGCATAAAACAATAAAAATTATAGATACGTTGGAGACGTATCACAAAACCTATCAACATATGATCTAGTTTTGAAGATCTCGGCGCGAGGAATCCAACGGTGAAAACGGTTCTAGATTTGGACGCACGGTTTAAGAGATAAAATGTTTTGAATAAACACATCTACGAAAAAAATGATAAACTCTCAGGTTGCGACTAGTGGCGCATATGCAGCGCGCCACTTGTGACAACCTGGGAAAGTGGGAGTGATCTTTGCAATGGGTACTTCTCAATTAGTGATTTCGCAAGTTATGGCCAACAAGGTATACTACCATGCAGTTCACCCAACTGATGTCGGCAACGCTATATATCGCCCGTATCGAGACGTAACTCAGTCTTGCTTCTGGGTGCGAGGGAGCGGGCCAGCCCAGAACTTCAGCGTCTCTTGCTTGAGTTTCTCTCTCTCTGTTGTTTATCTTATCGGGTTTGACCGTTTGCATCATGTTTTTGGTTTCTCTTTCTTTTTTTCTTTTATTTTTTTGGATTTTTAAGTTTCTTTCTTTCTTTCTTGGGTTTTTCACTGAATTTCTGTGGTTTACTTTGTTTTTTATTTTCTTGAAAACATGTCTACTTTTTTCTACATATTGTACATATTCGTATACAACAGGAACATTTTTTTACACATAAAAAAATAATACATGACTAACTTTTTTTTTGAAACATATGTTTTGATGTCTAGCTTTTTCATACACAATGTATATTTTTTTTGTATACATCTAAAACATTTTCACACACGTCTAACATTTTTCAAATACGATTAACATTTTTTTTTCATATATATGTTTGATGTATTCTTGTTTTTCATACACATTTACAATTTTAGTATACATCTTAAAACGTTTTTATGCATGTTTAACATTTTCTGATTTTTTTTCTTGAATTCATGTAAAACATTTTTTGAATTGGGTTTACCTATCCGCCAAGACTCAGAAGCAATTACAAGCCATTGATTTGTTCCATAAGATGAGTACCCACCGTTTATCAGTGCCCCACCCAATAGATCTAATCAGTTGATATTTCTTGGATTCACTATGGACGGCAGGTGCCAAAGCAACTCCATTTGCAGCCGCGAGGACTCCATTTTGTTTAAACCATGCGAACATTTGTTATATTGTATACAACAATTATTTTTGAAACACGTGAATATTTATAAAAATGTACTCTCTCCGTTCCAAAATATAGGTCTTTTAAGAGATTCCAATATTGACTACATTCTCAATGTACGAAGCCCTTTTTGTGAATTACGTGGACAATTTTTTTATTTATAAAAATATTTTAAAATTTTCACTTATATTTTTTAAAAACATGTCAATATTTCTTAAAGTGTCACGAATTTTTTTATGAATGTTACCAACATTACTTTAAACAACGCTAACATTTTTTTACATTGCATCAAATCCATGGTTTATAGAATTGTTTTAGTTTCTTTTTAAGTTTTTGGAATACATGTATTTATAAATTCTCTTTCAAAATTATGAACGAAGAAGACAACAAAAATGGAAAACAAACTAACTTGCAAGAGATACTTGGGCTGGCCCAATAGTAGATACGGGATGGTGCCCTTGAAGCGAGACCTTCTTTGGTCTTGAAACAGGTGATACAATGCTATACGTTGCCTGGTATGAGAAATACATTGGCGTAGCCCACAATTGTTTCCCCATTTTGTCGGCCCAATACGACAGGTTTCCCCCTTCACGCGCTAGTTCATCGCCGGTGTATGTGCTAGCTCCTGTCCGGACTGGTTTCGTAGGCTGATATTCTTTTGTCCGCACTTGCCTCCACCTAACCATCTTAGTAGGATGATTTTTTTCTTTGTTAGTTAACTGGTTTACTAGTTTCTGATCAGTTTCTTTATTTAATTTTCAATTATTACCCCTTTCTCCTTTGTATTTTATTTTTTCCTTTCATGAAATAAATGAATGTTTAGTAAATTTAAGAAAATTGTACAAATATGTCAATTTTTTTAACTTTACGAACAATTTATTAAATTCTTTAATAATTTTAAACATCATGATTTTTTTAAATTAACAAATAATTTTTGAAACCGTTAGAAATTCAAGAATTGGTGGACATTTTATGAATTCAAGAATAAATTTCAAATTCATCAACATTTTTTGAATCCACAAAGATATTTGAATTTTGTGAATTTTTTAAATCCATGAACATTTTTTGACTTCATGAAACTTTTTAGATTCAAGATTTTTTTTTAAATTCACGAGCATAATTTTAAAGTCGTGAAGATTTTTCATATTCTTAAACATATTGCGAATTGGTGAATATTTTTGGGGATTAGCAAACATTTTTCATATTCATGAATAGTTTTTGAATACTCGAACATAATTTTAAATCATGAAGGACTTTCAAATTCAGCATTTTTTAATCCTGAATAGTTTTTGAATTTGGAATAAATTCATTATCATTTTTTGTATCCAGATCATATTTTGAAATTTGTGAACATTTTTTATATATAAGAACACTTTTTTCGAAACCATCAACACTGCTTTTAAACTAGTGAACATATTTTGAATTTGTAAATGATTTTTGAATTCATGAATAATTTTTGAACCTGTGAACATATTTTTAAATTTGCAAATATTTGTTAAGATTCATGAACAATTTATGAATCCACGGGCTTTTTTAATCTGCGTGCATTCTTGTAAATTCCTGAACCATTTTTTAATGCGAGAATACTTTTCAAATTCATTTTTTTTTCAAATTCATGAATATCTTTTGAACCTGTGAACATTTTAAAAAATTTACCTAGTATTTATGATAATTCACGAACATTTTCAAATGTATGAACTTTTTTTTCATATTTGTGAACATTTTGTCATTGTTCGTGAGAAAATGGCTAACAAAAAGAAAATAATGCAAATGTTCTACTCTCTCTGATCCATATTATTTATCGCTGTTTAGCACAAAGTTATGCTAAATCAGTGACAATTAATACGGATCATAGGGAGTACAATTGTTTCTAGGGATACAAATGCGATGCATCCTTCCGCTAGCGCTATAGTGGGTCGGCCCATAGTTCAGTTGTAGGTGACGTAGTCTTTTCGTATCGGGTGAGGTGATTTGCCTCAATCTATCCATTCTTGAAGAGACACATAAAACTAAAGTAAAAATAAAAATAAAAAGATAGAACACTTTGTTGGAGTATATAGTTGAGCATGTGCTATGTTTGGTTGGCACGATCATACTCAAGCCTATGCCCTCCGCTGATGGCTCTGTGTTAAATCCCGGGCTGATGGCTCTGTGGCAGCAACCACCCGGGCTCGCAACCCACACCGCTAGAAACTACCAGGCAATGTGTTACCCTCGGGAAGAAATTCATGCAGATACTCCAATGTGTCATCGGCGCTTGCATATGAAATTTTGTGTTTTGCCTTCATTTTTAGAAGTTTAAGCGTGACATTCAATTTCGTGTGCTTCTCTTTGCAACCATGATACAATGGAGTTTTTGAGGCTTCCAATAATTTGACCAACCTTACTTCCTCTCGAGAAGCAGTTGCTTTGTTAGTCGTCTTCCTGTGAAGCAGCTTGACAAAGTTCGGGTACCGCAACATTGTGGACATCGTCTCCTGTGTGCCCTCCACTTCGGCCTCCTCATCATTTTCGGCCTCTTCATCTTGTCCAGCCTCTTCATCATGTTCGGCCTCTTCACCATTTATGGCCTCTTCATCATGTCTAGCCTCCTCATCATCTCCGACATGATCACGATCCATCATTCCTTGCTCATTTCCAGCCTCTTGATAATATTTTACATCGTCAACATCCTCCTCTCCGTGACGTGTCCACCTTGTGTAATTTTTTATGATACCATGCGTTAGCAGATGAGTCTCCACTTCGCTAGAAATGGCCGTTTATAGATTCGTGTTGTCACATTTACGACATGGACACCATAATTATTTGTGACCCATTTGCTTCATGTGTTCCAAGACAAATGATAAGAACCCCTTAATACTGCGATCCATTAGATCTCTCGTCTACCTAACATGCATCTATAATACATAAATAGTTGATCCCCACTAAGTCTAATTCTCTCAACATGCAGCCCTCCACATCATCAAATATGCCATGTCTGAAGGAAATATGCCCTAGAGGCAATAATAAAGTTATTATTTATTTCCTTATATCATGATAAATGTTTATTATTCATGCTAGAATTGTATTAACCGGAAACATAATAATTGTGTGAATACATAGACAAACAAAGTATCACTAGTATGCCTCTACTTGACTAGCTCGTTAATCGAAGATGGTTATGTTTCCTAACCATAAACAAAAGAGTTGTTATTTGATTAACGGGATCACATCATTAGGAGAATGATGTGATTGACATGACCCATTCCATTAGCTTAGCACCCGATCGTTTAGTATGTTGCTATTGCTTTCTTCATGACTTATACATGTTCCTATGACTATGAGATTATGCAACTCCCGTTTGCCGGAGGAACACTTTGTGTGCTACCAAACGTCACAACGTAACTGGGTGATTATAAAGGAGCTCTATAGGTGTCTCCAAAGGTACATGTTGGGTTGGCATATTTCGAGATTAGGATTTGTCACTCCGATTATCGGAGAGGTATCTCTGGGCCCTCTCGGTAATGCACATCACTTAAGCCTTGCAAGCATTGCAACTAATGAGTTAGTTGCGGGATGATGTATTACAAGACGAGTAAAGAGACTTGCCGGTAACGAGATTGAACTAGGTATTGAGATACCGACGATTGAATCTCGGGCAAGTAACATACCGATGACAAAGGGAACAACGTATGTTGTTATGCGGTCTGACCGATAAAGATCTTCGTAGAATATGTAGGAGCCAATATGGGCATCCAGGTCCCGCTATTGGTTATTGACCAGAGACGTGTCTCGGTCATGTCTACATTGTTCTCGAACCCGTAGGGTCCGCACGCTTAAGGTTTCGATGACAGTTATATTATGAGTTTATGAGTTTTGATGTACCGAAGGAGTTCGGAGTCCCGGATGAGATCGGGGACATGACGAGGAGTCTCGAAATGGTCGAGACATAAAGATTGATATATTGGAAGCCTATGTTTGGATATCGGAAGTGTTCCGGGTGAAATCGGGATTTTACCGGAGTACCGGGAGGTTACCGGAACCCCCCGGGAGCTATATGGGCCATAGTGGGCCTTAGTGGAAAAGAGAAGGGGCTGCCCAAAGTGGGCCGCGCGCCCCTCCCCTCCCTTGGTCCGAATAGGACAAGGAGAGGGGGCCGGCCACCCCCTCTCTTTTTCCCCCTCCGCGAATCCTATTCCAACTAGGATTGGGGGGGGGGGGGATCCTACTCCCAGAGGGAGTAGGACTCTCCTGGCGCGCCTCTCCTAGGCCGGCCGCACCCCCCCTTGGTCCTTTATATACTGAGGCAGGGGAACCCCAGAGACAAGTTGATCCATGTGATCTTATTCTTAGCCGTGTGCGGCGCCCCCAGCCACCATAGTCCTCGATAATATTGTAGCGATGCTTAGGCGAAGCCCTGCGACAGTAGTACATCAAGATCGTCACCACGCCGTCATGCTGACGGAACTCTTCCCCGACACTTTGCTGGATTGGAGTCCGGGGATCGTCATCGAGCTGAACGTGTGCTAAAACTCGGAGGTGTCGTAGTTTCGGTGCTTGATCGGTCGGGCCGTGAAGACGTACGACTACATCAACTAAAGGCTTCCATTGTCGATCTACAAGGGTACGTAGATCACACTCTCCCCTCGTTGCTATGCATCACCATGATCTCGCGTGTGCGTAGGAAATTTTTTGAAATTACTACGTTCCCCATCAGTGGCATTCGAGCCTAGGTTTTATATGTTGATGTTATATGCACGAGTAGAACACAAGTGAGTTGTGGGCGATATAAGTCATACTGCTTACCAGCATGTCATACTTTGGTTCGGCAGTATTGTTGGACGAAGCGGCCCGGACCGACATTACGCGTACGCTTACGCGAGACCGATTCTCCCGACGTGCTTTGCACATAGGTGGCTTGCGGGTGACAGTTTCTCCAACTTTAGTTGAACCAAGTGTGGCTACGCCCGGTCCTTGTGAAGGTTAAAACAACACTAACTTGACAAACTATCGTTGTGGTTTTGATGCGTAGGTAAGATTGGTTCTTGCTTAAGCCCGTAGCAGCCACGTAAAACATGCAACAACAAAGTAGAGGACGTCTAACTTGTTTTTGCAGGGCATGTTGTGATGTGATATGGTCAAGACATGATGCTAAATTTTATTGTATGAGATGATCATGTTTTGTAACCGAGTTATCGGCAACTGGCAGGAGCCATATGGTTGTCGCTTTATTGTATGCAATGCAATCGCGCTGTAATGCTTTACTTTATCACTAAGCGGTAGCGATAGTCGTGGAAGCATAAGATTGGCGAGACGACAACGATGCTACGATGGAGATCAAGGTGTCGCGCCGGTGATGATGGTGATCATGACGGTGCTTCGGAGATGGAGATCACAAGCATAAGATGATGATGGCCATATCATGTCACTTATATTGATTTCATGTGATGTTTATCTTTTATGCATCTTACCTTGCTTTGATTGACGGTAGCATTATAAGATGATCTCTCATTAAATTATCAAGAAGTGTTCTCCCTGAGTATGCACCGTTGCGAAAGTTCTTCGTGCTGAGACACCACGTGATGATTGGGTGTGATAGGCTCTACGTTCAAATACAACGGGTGCAAAATAGTTGCACACGCGGAATACTCAGGTTATACTTGACGAGCCAAGCATATACAGATATGGCATCGGAACACTGAGACCGAAAGGTCGAGCGTGAATCATATAGTAGATATGATCAACATAGTGATGTTCACCAATGAAACTACTCCATCTCACGTGATGATCGGACATGGTTTAGTTGATTTAGATCACGTAATCATTTAGAGGATTAGAGGGATGTCTATCTAAGTGGGAGTTCTTAAGTAATATGATTAATTGAACTTAAATTTATCATGAACTTAGTCCTGGTAGTATTTTGCAAATCATGTTGTAGATCAATAGCTCGCGTTGTTGCTTCCCTGTGTTTATTTTGATATGTTCCTAGAGAAAATTGTGTTGAAAGATGTTAGTAGCAATGATGTGGATTGGATCCGTGATCTGAGGTTTATCCTCATTGCTGCACAGAAGAATTATGTCCTTGATACACCGCTAGGTGACGGACCTATTGCAGGAGCAGATGCAGACGTTATGAACGTTTGGCTAGCTCAATATGATGACTACTTGATAGTTTAGTGCACCATGCTTAATGGCTTAGAATCGGGACTTCAAAGACGTTTTGAACGTCATGGAGCATATGAGATGTTCTAGGAGTTGAAGTTAATATTTCAAGCAAATACCCGAGTTGAGAGATATGAAGTCTCCAACAAGTTCTATAGCTAAAAGATGGAGGAGAATCGCTCAACTAGTGAGCATGTGCCCAGATTGTCTGAGTACTACAATCGCTTGAATCAAGTGGGAGTTAATCTTCCAGATAAGATAGTGATTGACAGAATTCTCTAGTTACCATCACCAAGTTAGTAGAACTTCGTGATGAACTATGATATGCAAGGGATAACGAAAACGATTCCCAAGCTCTTCGTAATGCGGAAATTGACGAAGGTAGAAATCGAGAAAAACATCAAGTGTTGATGGTAGACAAGACCACTAGTTTCAAGAAAAGGGCAGAGGGAAGAAGGGGAACTTCAAGAAAAACAACAAGCAAGTTGCTGCTCAAGTGAAGAAGCCCAAGTCTGGTCCTAAGCCTGAGACTAAGTGTTTCTACTGCAAAGGGACTGGTCACTGGAAGCGGAACTACCCCAAGTGATTGGCAGATAAGAAGGATGGCAAAGTGAACATAAGTATATTTGATATACATGTTATTGATGTGTACTTTACTAGTGTTTATAGCAACCCCTCAGTATTTGATACTGGTTCAGTTGCTAAGATTAGTAACTCGAAACGGGAGTTGCAGAATAAACAGAGACTAGTTAAGGGTGAAGTGACGATGTGTGTTGGAAGTGGTTCCAAGATTGATATGATCATCATCGCACACTCCCTATACTTTCGGGATTAGTGTTGAACCTGAATAAGTGTTATTTGGTATTTGCGTTAAGCATGAATATGATTTGATCATGTTTATTGTAATACAGTTATTCATTTAAGTAAGAGAATAAATTGTTGTTCTGTTTACATGAATAAAACCTTATATGGTTACACACCCAATGAAAATAATTCATTGGATCTCGATCGTAGTGATACACATAATCATAATATTGAAACCAAAAGATGCAAAGTTAATAATGATAGTGCAACTTATTTGTAGCACTGCCGTTTAGGTCATATTGGTGTAAAGTGCATGAAGAAACTCCATGCTGATGGGATTTTGGAATCACTTGATTATGAATCACTTGATGCTTGCGAACCATGCCTCATGGGCAAGATGACTAAGACTCCGTTCTTCGGAGCGAGCAACTGACTTATTGGAAATAATACATAGTGATGTATGTGGTCCGATGAGTGTTAAGACTCACGGCAAGTATCGTTATTTTCTGAACTTCACAGATGATTTGAGCAGATATGGGTATATCTACTTGATGAAACATAAGTCTGAAACATTTGAAAAGAATTTCAGAGTGAAGTGGAAAATCATCGTGACAAGAAAATAAAGTTTCTACGATCTGATCGCGGAGACAAATATTTGAGTTACGAGTTTGGTCTTCAGTTAAAACAATGTGAAATAGTTTCACTACTCACGCCACCTGGAACACCACAGCATAATGGTGTGTCCGAACATCATAACCGTACTTTATTAGATATGGTGCGATCTATGATGTCTCTTACCGATCTACCACTATCGTTTTGGGGTTATGCATTAAAGACAGCTGCATTCACGTTTAAAAGGGCACCATCTAACTCCGTTGAGACGACACAATCTGAACAGTGGTTTGGCAAGAAACCAAAGTTGTCGTTTCTTAAAGTTTGGGATTGTGATGCTTATATGAAAAAGTTTCATCCTGATAAGCTCAAACCCAAATCGGAGAAATATGTCTTCATAGGATACCCAAAGGAGACTGTTGGGTACACCTTCTATCACAAATCCGAAGGCAAGACTTTTGTTGCTAAATTCGGAGTTTTTCTAGAGAAGGAGTTTCTCTCGAAAGAAGTGAGTGGGAGGAAAGTAGAACTTGATGAGGTAACTGTACCTGCTCCCTTATTGGAAAGTAGTTCATCACAGAAATCTGTTCTTGTGACTACTACACCAATTAGTGAGGAAGCTAATGATGATGATCATGTAACTTCAGATCAAGTTACTACCGAATCTCGTAGGTAAACCAGAGTGAGATCCGCACCAGAGTGGTACGGTAATCCTGTTCTGGAAGTCATGTTACTAGACCATGACGAACTTGCGAACTATGAAGAAGCGATGGTGAGCCCAGATTCTGCAAAATGGCTTGAGGCCATGAAATCTGAGATGAGATCCATGTATAGGAGCAAAGTATGGACTTTGGTTGACTTGCCAGATGATCGGCAAGCCATAGAAAATAAATGGATCTTCAAGAGGAAGACGGACGCTGATAGTAGTGTTACTATCTATAAAGCTAGAATTGTTGCAAAAGATTTTCGACAAAGTTCAAGGTGTTGACTACGATGAGATTTTCTCATTCGTATCGATGCTTAAAAGTCTGTCCAAATCATGTTAGCAATTGCCGCATTTTATGAAATCTGGCAAATGGATAAACAAAACTGCATTCCTTAATAGATTTATTAAAGAAGAGTTGTATATGATACAACCAGAAGGTTTTGTCAATCCTAAAGGTGCTAACAAAATATGCAAGCTCCAGCGATCCATCTATGGACTGGTGCAAGCATCTCGGAGTTGGAATATACGCTTTGATAAGTTGATCAAAGCATATAGTTTTATACAGACTTGCGATGAAGCCTGTATTTACAAGAAAGTGAGTGGGAGCACTACAACATTTCTGATAAGTATATGTGAATGACATATTGTTGATCGGAAATAATGTAGAATTAATCTGCAAAGCATAAAGGAGTGTTCTTAAAGAAGTTTTTCAAAGAAAGACCTCGGTGAAGCTGCTTACATATTGAGCATCAAGATCTATAGAGATAGATCAAGACGCTTGATAAGTTTTTTCAATGAGTACATACCTTGACAAGATTTTGAAGTAGTTCAAAATGGAACAGTCAAAGAAAGAGTTCTTGCCTGTGTTGCAAGGTGTGAAATTGAGTAAGACTCAAAGCCCGACCATGGCAGAAGATAGAAATAGAATGAAAGTCATTCCCTATGCCTCAGCCATAGGTTCTATAAAGTATGCCATGCTGTGTACCAGATCTATTGTATACCCTACACTGTGTTAAGCAAGGGAGTACAATAATGATCTAAGAGTAGATCACTGGACAGCGGTCAAAGTTATCCTTAGTGGAATAAGGAAATATTTCTCAATTATGGAGGTGACAAAAGGTTCGTCGTAAAAAGTTACGTCGATGCAAGTTTTGACACAGATCTGGATGACTCTAAGTCTCGATCTAGATACATATTGAAAGTGGGAGCAATAAGCTAGAGTAGCTCCGTGCAGAGCATTGTTGACATAGAAATTCGCAAAATACTTACGGATCTGAATGTGACAGACCCGTTGACTAAAATTATCTCACAAGCAAAACATGATCACACCTTAGTACTCTTTGGGTGTTAATCACATAGCGATGTGAACTAGATTACTGACTCTAGTAAACCCTTTGGGTGTTGATCTCATATCGATGTGAACTATGGGTGTTAATCACATGGTGATGTGAACTATTGCTGTTAAATCACATGGCGATGTGAACTAGATTATTGACTCTAGTGCAAGTGGGAGACTGAAGGAAATATGCCCTAGAGGCAATAATAAAGTTATTATTTATTTCCTTATATCATGATAAATGTTTATTATTCATGCTAGAATTGTATTAACCAGAAACATAATACTTGTGTGAATACATAGACAAACAAAGTGTCACTAGTATGCCTCTACTTGACTAGCTCGTTAATCAAAGATGGTTATGTTTCCTAACCATAAACAAAAGAGTTGTTATTTGATTAACGGGATCACATCATTAGGAGAATGATGTGATTGACATGACCCATTCCATTAGCTTAGCACCCGATCGTTTAGTATGTTGCTATTGCTTTCTTCATGACTTATACATGTTCCCATGACTATGAGATTATGCAACTCCCATTTGTCGGAGGAACACTTTGTGTGCTACCAAACGTCACAACGTAACTGGGTGATTATAAAGGAGCTCTACAGGTGTCTCCAAAGGTACATGTTGGGTTGGCGTATTTCGAGATTAGGATTTGTCACTCCGATTGTCGGAGAGGTATCTCTGGGCCCTCTCGGTAATGCACATCACTTAAGCCTTGCAAGCATTGCAACTAATGAGTTAGTTACGGGATGATGTATTACAAGACGAGTAAAGAGACTTGCCGGTAACGAGATTGAACTAGGTATTGAGATACCGACGATCGAATCTCGGGCAAGTAACATACCGATGACAAAGGGAACAACGTATGTTGTTATGCGGTCTGACCGATAAAGATCTTCGTAGAATATGTAGGAGCCAATATGGGCATCCAGGTCCCGCTATTGGTTATTGACCGGAGACGTGTCTCGGTCATGTCTACATTGTTCTCGAACCCGTAGGGTCCGCACGCTTAAGGTTTCGATGACAGTTATATTATGAGTTTATGAGTTTTGATGTACCGAAGGAGTTCGGAGTCCCGGATGAGATCGGGGACATGAAGAGGAGTCTCGAAATGGTCGAGACATAAAGATTGATATATTGAAAGCCTATGTTTGGATATCGGAAGTGTTCCGGGTGAAATCGGGATTTTACCGGAGTACAGGGAGGTTACCGGAACCCCCCGGGAGCTATATGGGCCATAGTGGGCCTTAGTGGAAAAGAGAAGGGGCTGCCCAAAGTGGGCCGTGCGCCCCTCCCCTCCCTTGGTCCGAATAGGACAAGGAGAGGGGGCCGGCCACCCTCTCTCTTTTCCCCCCTCCGCGAATCCTATTCCAACTAGGATTGGGGGGGGGGGAATCCTACTCCCAGAGGGAGTAGGACTCTCCTGGAGCGCCTCTCCTAGGCCGGCCGCACCCCCCCTTGGTCCTTTATATACTGAGGCAGGGGAACCCCAGAGACAAGTTGATCCACGTGATCTTATTCTTAGCCGTGTGCGGCGCCCCCAGCCACCATAGTCCTCGATAATATTGTAGCGGTGCTTAGGCGAAGCCCTGCGACAGTAGTACATCAAGATCGTCACCACGCCGTCGTGCTAACGGAACTCTTCCCCGACACTTTGCTGGATCGGAGTCCGGGGATCGTCATCGAGCTGAACGTGTGCTAAAACTCGGAGGTGCCGTAGTTTCGATGCTTGATCGGTCGGGCCGTGAAGACGTACGACTACATCAACCAAACGCTTCCGTTGTCGATCTACAAGGGTACGTAGATCACACTCTTCCCTCGTTGCTATGCATCACCATGATCTTGCGTGTGCGTAGGAATTTTTTTGAAATTACTACGTTCCCCATCAATGTCATCATCCACTAGAACTATTTTATACACATGCATACCACAATTTAATTGTTCCATCTCCAATAGTCCAACGTACATGCATACTCTTTGTTCACATATAATTAGTTTTGAAAATAATAGTTTTCGAGTTAGATCATTTCATTCATATAGAATGTATCCAAAATTAATCTTTAAAATCCCGCAGCAATGCGCGGGGAAATCACCTAATTATGTAAAGAAGAAAGTTAGAACCAACGTATATTATTGCATATGAATCATAGAAAATTCTGACATGACCTTTTCTAAAAAAATTACAAAATGGAGTTTGCCAGAAATTCGACAAAATGGTGAAGTGTCAATATTTTTTCAAAACACTGGCCACTCATGCATATATACCTGAAAAATGCATTGCACCACATAGTACATTGTCACTCGAATAAAAGAGGTAGATCCCTCAAAAGAACTTATTTAGGTAATCATGCCCTAATTAATATTGAGGAGGGGAGAGAGATCTACTTAATTTATTGCATGGAGAGGGTGGGAGAGAGACACTAATTAAGTTCTAAGTTCCCTCACAAAAAAAATTTAAGTTCTATGTTAGAGAGAGAATATAGCTAGAGGAAGAGAAGT
>NC_041392.1:531987626-531997779 GCF_002162155.2 Triticum dicoccoides
AGAAGTGAGAGGGGGAAGAAGTGAGAGAGGAAGAAGAAGTGAGAGAGAGGATAGGGCGTAGAAGAAAGTGTGGCTAGAAGTGGATCGGCCGTATATATTATAGGCGTTCACACAAACTGAACGCTGCTAATACTAGAAAAGTTAGCAGCGTCCATATCAACCGAACGCTACTAAAGCTCGGGCCTGACAGCCATGTCAGGAACTAAACTATAGCGGCGCTTGCCTTTTGAAAGAACGTTGCAAGCTCTACGATCACTTGCGACGTTCAGATGTGATGGTATGCTACTAGTTCTTTCACCCACGGAATCTTCTGGGCACCACCTATTGGCAACGTTTCGTACCATGCTGCAAGTAGAAAGTTGCTAGCAGCGTTTACTGCTGCAACACACACAACTAGATCTTTGTCAAAATAGCTGCAACTTTCGGTACTGACGGGAGCTGCTGATGTGAAAAATTCTATAAGGGGTTTTTCTACTAGCGGGATAGCACAACACAGTGTGTGTATGTCGTCCAAAAGAAAAAATAAAATAAAACAAACAAATAATATTACTCTTACAAATAATCTATTGTTGGACCATCATCCATACTGGTTGAAGACATCATATGCTACCATTCTTCAATGGTTGCACCCAAAGGTCATAAATGCATGATCCTCCACACTTTGTAGAGAGCACCAATGAATTTATCTTGTAGCTCAAAAGATAATCTGCCCATAAAATAGGATTCCCATCTTTGGAAGTTCAAATTCCAAGTTTTCGTAGTAGTATTCCATAAATATTTGATAAATGTCGGGTAGCCAAAGTTTTGACCTTGAGCTTTCAGATAGTCACTAGAGGGCAACACGCGCTTTGCCGCGCCGTTTCTTGGTTGTGAGTTAAGTCTTTATTTCTTCTGATTATTATGGTTAAAGGTGAGCACTTTTACACTGAAAATCGAAGAACCGAACTGAACTAAGTTGACTGACATTCCTGGCTTATTGATTTGTGGTATTCGGTTCGGTGTTTCTATCACAGTATTTGGGTGTATTCCCAGTTTTCATCCAGCATAAACTAAATTGACTGTCAGACCATATGCATGGGAATCGACCTTCCTTTTCTCTAACTTTCCTACCCTGCTGGCACATGGGCGCATGGTCCTAGGTCCATGTACAATGCACGCCCCTCATACAACCCAACCCAATCCACTCATGCCTCTGCCTCTAAGAATCACTCTCTTTGCACTGATGTTCATCCCCCAGAGGACTCCAGTCCCTCAACCCAGTCGCCTCACAACCTTGAGGTTAGATTCACTGCCATAGAGCCTAGCTACAACGACTCTCCAAGAGGTGCTAATCTCGGCTTGGATCTCCGGGTCCTTCCCCTAGCATTAGCACGACATTGGTCTACCACTGCGAATCCGCCAACCGAGGAGCCCGACGAGGAGGAAGACGAAAGTAGTGACTCGACAGATCGACGTACAAGCAGCAAGCTGAAGCCACCCTCTTAGGAACGCGCAGAGCAGAAAACCAGTACACACCTCCCTCGACAGCGAAATAACCCACACACGTCTTTCCATGAATTTTAAAAACTTTCTGGAAAATATGTTTCTCGAAAAATGTTTGTCAATTAAAAACTTTCCATGAATTTTAAAATGTTCACAAATTTAGAAAATGATCTTAAATTTGCAAAATTTTATTGAATATAAAAAATGTTTCCAAAGTTCAAAAAGTTTGCTAATTAAAAATATATTCACAAATTCAGAAAATATTCCTGCATTTCAAAAAAAGTTCCCTGAATTTCAGAAATGTTAATGAATTTTAAAATATTCATGAATTTTAAAAATGTTTAAAGATTTTTCTATGGATCAGCGTAGGAGCATCACATTCATGTGTGAATAGGCCGAACCGCAGCGCACATCCAATTCACTCCCTAACATCTATCTATTCGGACCACCAATGCAGAAAATACCTGGATGCACCCGGAGGTTCCATTCCTAGGGAGCTTAGTAACTTAAGAGATAAATGTTTTCGAGATTGTAACCCAAGCACTACTCCAAAAACTAGAATTGGTTAGAGGTTGGATGAATATTCTTACAAAAAAGAATGGAAGGCCTTTTCCAATTAGGTGGAACAAACCCTAATTAATGCTAATGCTAATGCATGCAAGCATCCATGCACGCGAAGTCTGTGTCAGTTAGTCAGGGGGTGTTTGGTTCCAGGGACTTTTTTATGTTGGGACTAGAAAAAGTCCCTAGCAAAACAAACAGGGTGCGACTTTTTTGGGATTCTTGCTAAAAGTCCTTAAAAACACCTCCTTGAGAGTCTTTTTTAAAAAGTCCTAGGGACTAGAAAAAGTCATAGGACTAGAGAATCAAACACCACCTCAGTGGCACACATTGCTCGCACCAAAGTCAAGATCAACTTTTGCATGAATCTGACATTGCATGAGGCCACTTATATGCAGCGTCCTTTTGGCCCCTCCTAGATTTCTTTTTCGTGGTCCACTTCTACTTGCTCCAGGCTCAGGGTGGTCTCTCCAATCCTTAATTTGCTCCTCCTCCTAGTATCTAGCCACTGCATTGGTGCTAGTAGCTGTACTACATTGATCTTTTCATGAGCACGGTGGACTTGATGCACAGGTGGTTGAACCCAACTTTACACAGTTCACACCTCAGGATCGAGCCTGCCGGACCACACCATATATGTAGCGCACTGGCCTAGCTAGAGGTGCACATCATCATATGCATATGCGCTGAGGCGAGCTACACTTCGGTTAGCTTGATAATGAGCGGCTCAACCCTAGGAGTATATGTATAGCTAGCTAGCTAGCAGCATAATCCTAGGGTTTAGGATCTTAGCACATAGCGTCTCATTTGCAATTGGTTTCTTAGTTAGCTAGGGATCGAATGGAAGATTATGGATGTTGCAAATGTAACAGTTCCTAATGTATTGTCTCATGCGAACTTCCTAACGAGTCATATTCAGTTCTCAACGCCTGATACGTGGATATTTGTTTGTCTACCTCCTTGCGTACTTTTTTAGAAAAGGAAACCTCCTTGCGTACTACTCCATTCATTTCGAGTTATAAGATGTTCTAACTTTTTTCTGAATCGGATGTATATAGACTTGTTTCAGTGTGTTTGTTCACTCATTTGTGTATGTAGTCTATTTTGTAATATCCGAAACATCTTATGTTTTTTAATAGAGGGAGTACTACGAATGGAGCAATAACGTCAGAGTCATTGCTCATCAATCTATCTATCTTGCTGTTAGTGCTTTATGCGAAAGTAGTTTTCAGTTGGTGGCTTGGTTCCTCCAATAGCTGAGCATGCACGAAGCATATATGATGGTACGTCTCAGGAAGAAATGATCGACGAAACATGTGTGAATGCATGCAATGTGCACGCGCGCTCGTCCCCACTCTCTTCTTATCCAAACACACAGGCATGCATTATGCGCCCTTGCGTCCTGATGCAATGCACCAACGTGCCCTGTAAAGCTGTTTGACATGCTCATGATCGATGCCAGTCCTACTTCACATCCTTGTCTGTTAGTATCAAGCATATTGTTAGTTGTTACCATATGTGAGGATTTTGGTTAGGATTTTACAGACTGGACCATTCCAGAAAATAGACGGTGAGATGATGTTTGATGAACCGTGCCGGAACTTTAGCTCCGGTGCTCCTTCAACATTTTGACACTTTCTCCGATCACCCAACATAGTCGGTCTAGACTGCTCCTCTCCTGATCCCTTTTGTATGCCTACAAAATTCTGAGCTTTGTCTAGTCTATTTTAGCTATCTTGATTCATTTATATATACTAGCAACTTGCTATATATGCCACAAAACCGTAAGACACAAGGTCAAATTTGTTTAACTCAAGAACCGTGTAAGGTAGCTTACTAGATGAGTTTTGTCTATATTCTTCCTTGTCACCCTACAATGAGAATAATTTGTATACTCCCTCCGGCATCCTACAATCCATATATATTCTTCCTTGTCACCCTACAATGTCTAAAAACTTTTCATGTGGCCTTTTGTCCATAGACAATATCTCTATGTAGCCGACCACCTCCGGCGAAGAAGATGGCCACCACCTCCACGCCCAGGGCTGGAGCCCTCAACGTCCTCGTGTCACGGGCCTAGTCCAGAGGCCGCTTGCCGCGCCGGAACAAAGGGTGCGCACGACGACTCGAGGAACCACCACCCAGATCCAAATGGGATCCAGATCGGGCGTCCTAGCCGCCGACGTTGTTGAGGATATTATTTGTGCATGTATATTGTCTTTTGTACATTAGACTCACCTCTCTAGTTTGTTGTATAGATTGAGATAGAGGCCCCACATTATACTCATATATACCGTGCACATTGCACCGAATTAATACATCGTGCAATTCTCACATCCAATATGATATCAGTTTTTAGGTTCTAACCCTAATCTTTCGCTGCCGCCGCGGCCACGCGTCTCCTCCCGCGTCGCCGCCGCCCGTGCGTCTCCTACGCCGGTCGCGCACGCTAGCGCTACCCGCTCCCGCGAGCTGTGCGTCTCCCGATCGCTCCCGCTAGCCGCCAACACCGCCCGTCACCAGATCAATCGCTAGCTAGCTACGCAAGCCACCAGATCAATACCTACGCAAGCCACCACATCCATCGCTAGCTCGCTCCGCAAGCCACCAGATCAATCGCGGCCAACGCACCGAAGCGCCACGCCGCCCCCGATCGCCTGCTAGTCCGAGCCGCTCCACCAAGCAGCCGCCGCCGCTACCTAGTGCCGCCGCCGCTGCTCCGTGTCGTAGCCATCCCCTTTCCCTCAGCTTTCACCGCAACACCCACACCGTCTCGTCCTTGTCATGTCGTCCGTCATGTCATCCGCGTCCATCAACTCCAATCCGTTCGCCGACGTCAACGACATCCGCAAACTCAACATCTTCGAACGGGTGCCGGTTCGTCTCTTCCAGGCGGATTCCTCCTACCACACATGGAAGACGTACTTCTTCCTCGTGTTCCAGAAGTATCATCTCATGGACCACGTGGACGGCACCGTTGACTCCAGCCTCGTCCCCGAGTTTCACGACTGGTCAATCATCGACATCACGATCATCCGCTGGTTTTTTTTCACCATCACGCCCGACTGTTCCAGACGGTCGTGACGGACGGTGACGATGCCTGCGCCGTGTGGACCAAGCTGAACGGGCTCTTCACCAACAACAAGCTCTAGCGTCGCGTTTTTTTACAGCAAGAGTTCTTTGGGTGTCATCAGGACAACACCTCCATCGACGACTATTGTCGCCGCCTTAAGACTCTCGCTGACGAGCTTCGCGATATCGGCGCCAAGGTCGATGATGACCTGAGTGCGGTTTTGTATAGCTTGAGCTATGTGGTACCCCTTATCTTAGCCATCCATTTTTGCATCAGGATCCATGTAGAAACATTTGTCATTTTTGTTTCTCTCAAACGAAACAGCGTATAAACTTCAAACTTCGCAGGACAACAAAACATTCTAATTACTATGTGGGAAAAAACTTTCAGATTTTTTCATGCATTTTAAATGCTAAAAATTATTTTTTTAATAAAGAAAATTCTCATTTTGTATATTTATGTCGGTCGAAAAAATCTAAAAGTTTTTTCATACATTGAAGTTGTAAAGTTTGTTTAATCTGGAAAGTTTGAAGTCTATATGTTATTTCATTTGAGAGAAACAAAAAAGAGAAATCTTCTTGTTATAAGTTAGTTGGAGAGTACGGATCTCAAAGCAATGTTGGAGGGCTGAAGATAAGAGGTTCCATGTAGCTCGACCTACAGAGAAACTTTACCATGATGACCTCCTTCTCAACACGCTCAACGCCGGGCTCAATGAGGACTTCGGCAACGCCGCGGGGAACCTCAGCCTCATCCCCAACCCGTCCTTCGCCAAGTTCGTTGCGTACCTCCGCTTGGAGGAGCGGCGGATGAAGCAGGCGAAGACGCGCGCCCTCCACACCGCCCTCGCTGCCGGCACCACCCGCAGCGGGCCTTCGGTGCCTCCCGCTGCCCCGGCACCCCAGCAGTGTCATCAGGCGCCTTTTCCGGCGCCCCAGCAGCCGGGGCTCCTGCCACTGCCGTACGGCCCGCCCGCTCTGTTGTTGCCAAACGGCAACCCTAGCTACCTCTCCCTCTCCTCACTCGCTCGAACAAGAAAGAAGGAAGGAGATGAACACAGTGAACACAAGTTTCTCCGGCCGGCGCACGAACGCCGCCACGAGCACACGAACGCCCGAATTTTTTTTCTCTTTGCAATGTCTACATAGTGCTCTACTCAGTACAAACACACACCCACGGCGGCAGCTTTGTAGTCCTACAGCAAACGCAACGCCCACGTTTCTCCAGCTAGCTATCCGCTGCATGCAAACGATCAGCCCGGCCATGCACGCTACATGCACTACGCGCTTGACGCGGCCATCTCCACCGGCCGCTGCTAACAACCTGCTAAACACCGCAACTAATACATGCATGCATGCCCATCTAGCTAGCTCACGTGCTGACCACCACGCCACGCATACCACGAGCACACACGCACACCCATGCACACAGATCACACACACGAGCACATACTCATGCGTGGCTTATTTCTAACACGCTCCTCATGCTGAAAAGCGCCGCGGGGGCCGGCGCGGTGCCGCCGCGGCGGTCAGCAGCAGCAGCCACAACAAGCTGGCCAGCAGCAACAGCAGTTTCAGGCGCCGCCGCAGCTCCAGGTGCCGCCCCCATGGGCCTCCGGCTACAACCCCTGGATCGGTGTCATACATGCATACACCATGCCGGTTTCACGGGCTCCTGCACCGACGCTTCCCGTGCCGCGCCCACCGGCGCACCAGGCGTACTACGCGGCTCCGCAGCCATACGGAGGATACCCACTGCCGCAGATGAGCGGCGCCTATGGTCTCCCTGCGGTCCCGCCGCCGCCCTCGCCGGCCCTGCCGCCGACACCTTGGGATCCGACGCTTCTCGCAGCGCTGCATGCTGCGCCTACGCCGAACAACTACACCGGAGGCGGTGATTGGTACATGAACACTGGCGCTACGGCTCACATGTTTGCTCATCCTGGTAATCTTGCCTCCTTCACTCCTGTCACCACCGACCGCCGCATCATTGTCGGTGACGGTTCCACACTACCTATCACACATGTCGGGCACACTTCTTTTCCCTCTACTTCTATGCCTATTTCTTTGTCTAACATTCTTGTGTCACCTCATCTTATTAAGAACCTTGTTTCTATTCGTTGTTTAACTCGTGAAAATCCTGTTACTGTTGAATTTGACGAGCTTGGTTTTTGTGTCAAGGACGCTCGAACCAGGATGGTACTTCACCGATGTGACAGCCTCGACAAGCTCTATCCGGTGCATCCGCCGTCCACCTCCACCACCGCACCGGTTGCTCTCTCCGCCGGCGTCGATCTCTGGCACGCTCGTTTGGGTCATCCCAACCCCGTCACACTTCGTCATATTCTTAGGAGTTTCAGTTTCAGTTGTAATAAGATAGGGGATCACACCTGTCATGCCTGTCGTGTCGGCAAACATGTTCGCCTTCCGTTTAATAACTCCACCACCATAGCTTCTTTTCCTTTTCAGTTGATTCATAGCGATGTGTGGACCTCTCCGGTTCCTAGTAATTCGGGCTATTTATATTATCTGGTTATTCTTGATGATTATTCTCACTATGTGTGGACGTTTCCTTTACGACGAAAGTCGGATGCACTCTCCACTTTGTCGGCCTTTTACTCCTATGTCAGCGCGCAGTTTGGGCGTCCCATCCTTGCTCTTCAGACTGACAATGGAAAAGAGTTCGACAATATTGCTTTCCGCACTTTTCTGTCGCACCATGGCACCGTTTTTCGTCTCACATGTCCGTATACTTCACAGCAGAATGGTAGAGCCGAACGCATCCTTCGCACTCTGAACGACTGCATTCGTACGCTCCTATTCCATGCTAATGTGCCGCCTCGTTTCTGGCCGGATGCACCCGCTACTGCTTCACTTCTCCTTAACCTTCGCCCCTGCCGCCCACGGTGGAACTATGCACCTCACCATCTTCTCTTTGGTACGCCCCCATCTTATGATGACTTGCGTATTTTCGGGTGCCTTTGCTATCCTAACACTGCGGACTCCGCTCCTCACAAACTCGCACCTCGTTCTGTCGCTTGCATCTTCATCGGCTACCCTTCCAACTCTAAGGGATATCGGTGCTATGATCCAATCTCCCACAGTGTGTTCACTTCCCGGCATGTTTACTTTGATGAGCATGTGTTTCCGTTTCAGCAGGTACCTCCGGCTGTTCCTCCCGCCACCGGTGACGCGGGCTCCTCGACGCCGCTCCCAGGGCGCTTGCGCGCCTCTCTTGGCCCGCCCCTGGCTTTGAGGCGCGCCCCCCGCATGCGGCGCCTCCTACAGCCGCGGCCTCCGCGACCCCCCCGGCACCCGCGGCCCCCTCGACGGCCCCGGTGCCCCCGGCCCCGATGCCCCCCTCGGCGCCCCCGGCCCCGGCGCCCGCGCCTCCGGCACCTGTGGCCGGTCCGGTCACTCGTGCCCGTACGGGCGTTTTTTGCCCGAGCTCGCGCTAGGACGCGGATGACTACGTCCTTGCGGCATCCACCTCTGAGCCGTCGCCGTTGCCATCCTCCGTCCGAGCCGCTCTTCGTGACCCGGTCTGGATGGCTGCGATGCAAGAGGAGTTTGACGCCCTGTTGCGCAACCGGACGTGGCAGCTTGTTCCCCGTCCCCGGCACGCCCACGTGATTACCGGGAAGTGGGTCTTCAAACACAAGCTCCGTCCCGATGGTATCCTTGATCGCTATAAAGCGCGCTGGGTCGTTCGTGGATTCCGATAGCATGCTGGCATCAACTTCACCGACACCTTCGCTCCGGTCGTCAAGCCCGGCACGATACACACGGTTCTCCACCTTGCGGTCTCCCGTGCTTGGCCGGTGCACCAGATGGACATCTCCAACGCCTTCCTTCATGGTCACCTCGAGGAGTAGGTCTTCTGCCAGCATCCCACCGGGTTCGTTGATCCGGCACTTCCCGACCACGTGTGCCTGCTTTCGCGGCCCTTGTATGGACTCAAGCAGGCTCCGCGCGCTTGGTACCAGCGCATCGTGGCGTTTCTTCATCAGCTTGGGTTCCGCTCCAGTCGCTCGGACGCATCGCTCTTCGTTTATTACCAGGGCTCCGACACAGCCTACTTGCTGCTATATGTCGACGACATCATCCTGACGGCATGTACGGCTGGCCTTCTCAGTCAGCTCATGACTTGTCTTCGCGCTGAGTTCGCCATCAAGGACTTGGGTACTCTGCACTACTTCCTCGGTGTTGAGGTGGTGCGCCGTCCGGATGGCTTCTTTCTTCATCAGCGAAAGTACGCTCATGAGCTCCTGGAGCGCGCTGGCATGCTTAACTGCAAGCCCGCCACCACGCCTGCTGATACAAAGGCCAAGCTCTCTGCCACGGATGGTTCCCCTGCTTCGGATGCTGCTTTCTATCGGTCTATTGTTGGTGCTCTCCAGTACCTCACTTTGACTCGACCAGAGATCCAGTATGCAGTGCAGCAGGTGTGTCTTCATATGCATGCTCCTCGGGATGTTCACTGGGCCACTGTCAAGCGGATTCTCCGCTACGTTTGTGGCACTACGGATCTTGGAGTCACGCTTCACGCCTCCGCTGACATCGCCCTCACAGCCTACTCCGATGCAGACTGGGCGGGCTGCCCTGACACACGTCGGTCTACCTCGGGCTATTGTGTCTACCTTGGACCCTCACTTATCTCGTGGTCGTCCAAGCGGCAGCCTATGGTCTCTCGCTCTAGTGCTGAGGCTGAGTATCGTGCGGTGGCCAATGCCGTCGCTGAGTGTTCCCGGCTTCGTCAGCTGCTTCAAGAGCTGTCTTGCCCTGTTGACCGTGCCACGGTGGTCTACTGCGATAACGTCTCGGCGGTCTACCTCTCCGCTAACCCGGTGCATCATCGACGGAACAAGCATATTGAGTTGGATATTCATTTTGTTCGGGAACAGGTGGCTCTTGGTCATATTCGTGTTTTACACGTCCCTACTTCCCACCAATTTGCAGATATCATGACCAAGGGCTTGCCTACGGCGTCATTTGAGGAGTTCCGGTCCAGTCTTTGCGTTAGCCGCGGTGCCGCTTC
>NC_041392.1:531998220-532053965 GCF_002162155.2 Triticum dicoccoides
GCTTAGCCTGCGATGCCCTTGGCGGCGGCGGCGGGAGGGTCGTTCACTGGGGAGGAGGAGAAGAAGGCCCGGCGGGTTGGCCTCGGTGCGGCGCGACGCCGCTGCACGGGGGTGGGGGGTGGGGGGAGGAGGTCAGGGGGGGCTTTTTGAGGGGAGATACAAATAGCTATTCCAAATGAGGCATGTGCCCTTGCAGCTGGTAGGATACACTTGTCGAGTAGCTTTGGACTTAGTGTTACATTAATGGCTAAGTCGATTTCAAAAGGTGTAATTTCAGTTTACTGATCAGTGTAAGTTGTAATTTATATTGAACTGAAGTTACATTTTGCAGATAGATTTAGACATAAAGAAATATACCAGTTTAGTTACTTGTAGCTTGAATTTAGAATTTGGGTCAGTTGAATTTCACGTGAAGGAAGGAACAGCCGGAGGGAAGGTAGGAGCAGCCTCGACTCGCCGGAGAAGCGATTTGGGTCTATCTTAGGGTGGTAGGCGACCCCGGTATCTATCTTAGGGTGGCAGGTGACCCCATTATCTATCTTAGGGGTGTGGGGGCTGGTGCAGGTTCGCCAAAAGAAAAACTGGTCATCGCTGAGGTTAGAGGGATGGCTGGGGGCGACGGCAGCATGGCGGTGTGGGCGACAGTTGAGGGAATGGTGGGGCGGCGAGTCAGTCGCAGGCGGCAGAGGAAGGCGGTTAGGCCTGAGCTGGATCGGTGGGGTGAGAGAAAGAAGAAAAACAATACATCTGTTTTGAGGTTGAAGATGAAGCATTGTCCGTTGGATCAAAATCCAACGGTTGAGATTGGACGGGGAGAATTGACTGACCATTTTTAATTTTTCAGGCGACTAGCCTAGCCGCTCCCAAAAAATCAACCGAACTGGCCCAAGTAGAATACATGTGCATTATATGTAGTACAATTTGCATGTGAAAATTAGAGCTCTGAAATAAACTAGGCTAGCTAGGATTTCTGTTTATCTGTAAACTTATAGTAACACCATATGGCTACTATATATGTCACTAGTGACGTAAACTGGATTCTAGCACGTTCAATAATTCGCGGAGAATGGTACTTTACGAGGTATGGCAGGCAGGTTCGCGTCTTGAGGAACATGAATTAACAGTGCACAAATGGCGATGATTAATCAGGTAGAAGAATTGATAGGAGACAATGTATGCTTCCGAACATTGCAGCACAACTACTGGAGACAATGTATGCCGACCTACCTTAGCATGTGCAGACGCAAAGATCAATCTGGTGACGGTATATTGCCAATTGGGTGCTGACGAGGACGATGCATGGCCCTAGTACATGCCATATCGGGGGGAAATATTGTCAAATGAGCGAGTTGCATCTGGATGTTTCCGCATTTTGTTTATGTGTAGATATGGCCAGGTTGACATGCCACCCAGTTGAAGAAATTAAAGAGTTAATTTCTCTGAACCTGCACCAACAAAAATATATATACTCCCTCCGATTCAAATTAATTGGCGCAACTCTATTCAGTGTAAAATGAACATTGTAGAGTCCGCGTCAATTAATTCGGATCGAAGGAAGTAGTACATATGCGAGCTGCACATCGGCCTATGTTATTTGGTGAATTTTGTAATGTTCTACTTTAAGGGTATCTCAAGTTAAGTAGTCACAATGAAGGTTAGTAGAGTTTGTACATCGAAAGCCACCGCACAACGGCAAAATGATACCTTGATGTTTTTTTAAACAGGTTCAGTTGTCTCATTAGAGTGTGGCTCAATCCTATGTTAGGAGAGTGTACTAGAGAAGAGGGGGTGGTGCATTTTTTTGAGGGGTAGAGGGGGTGGTGCATGGTCCACGGTGGACTAGGACATGTACTCCTTCACCCAATGGGCCTATTTGTCTTGGGCCCTCTTCTTTTGAGTTTCTCTTATATAGTTCTTTTTTACTTATTTTCTTGTGAGGAGTTTTTTTTACTTGTTGACCACGACTATTTATTTGGACTTTTATTAACTTGATTTGACTCCAATAATTTTCCATATATTCAAAAATAATAAAAATCATTGAGAGATTGAGTATAGCAAATGGTCTGACTTTTTCTCAAGAGCTAACCAGTGTGGAAAGGCATTTTCTTTCCCCATACTCCATACCAGCAAAACAATATGACGTGGCAGAATGGGTACTTACATCGCATCTTTTATTTAAGATGCCTGGCGGCTGGCGCACAGTTTGCGCGTAACGCTTTTTGTTTCAGTTTGTTTAATTCACATCTATAAGTTTTATAAGAATGTCACATCTAAGCTCTCACAAATACACAGCAACAAGGAACAAAAAAGAAAAAGCAGAGACAAGAAAATAGACAACAAACATAATGGACATCAGGTTAGATGCACTAGTAGAAAAAAGGGCTTTGGTTCAGGCCGGGTCAGCCCATTAGTCCCGGTTCAGTCCAGAACTGGGACCCATGGGGGCATTGGTCCCGGTTCGTGAGGCCAGGGGCCTGCCGGGCCTCGTGGGGGCATTGGTCCCGGTTTGTCTGGCCTCTTTGGTCCCGGTTGGTGGGACGAACCGGGACCAATGGGCCTCGCTCCTGGCCCACCACCATTGGTCCCGGTTGGTGGCTTGAACCGGGACCACATGCTTCCCTTTAGTCCCGGTTCATGCCACGAACCGAGACCAATGAGGTGCCTATATATACCCCTCGCCCGCGAGCAGAGCACTCCAGTGCTCTGTCTTTCTCTGGCCGACGAGGGGAGGGCTTTGTGGTGCTCTAGCTCACCTCCTATGCACATGAGGTGTTCGATCAAATGTCCAAGTCACACTAGTTAAGTTTTCTCCTCTCGAAGCTCGACCTCAAAACTCCATTTTCCTCGAGATTTTTCTAGGTTTAGCGGTCCGTCACGTCCCATTCCTGTCTTCACCGCCGTCGATCGCTCGCGCCGATCTCATCGCCGGCACCACCGTGGTGAGCCTCTTGTTCTTATCTTCTTTCTGAAAGAAAAAATGCTTACTTTAGATAGACACTTGTCTAATTTTCTTACTTTTATTATTGCTTGTTATTATATAGTGCGATGGTTTTGGTATCCGCCCCCGTCGGCCCTCGTCCTGGCTATGATTCATATGTGGTATATATTATCTTTTTATAACTATTTGGTTCATTTATTGTTTATGACAATTATGCCGACCAACGTGACATAGATTTTATTTATGTAGGAGGTAGTTGAACCGGAAATTCCAACCGACCCTATTGTCGAGAGGTTAAATTTAGTTGAAGAAGAAAACAATTACTTGAAGGAAAAAATAAAAAAAATTGAGGAGGAGAAGATGATATTGGAGTTGCATGTTGTGGATGTCGTTGATGATCACAAGATCAAGATGGATGCAATGCGGTTGAAGATGAGAAAGATTAGAAAATATGCCATTCATACTGAGGCTTGGTATCATTATGCCGTTGGATGAATTGTTACCTTGGTTGCGATTATGATCGCATTTGTTTTCGCATTGAAATGTTTTACATAGTTTCAATGTATGGTTTAATTAATTAGATGCTCTGGAGAGCTATATGTTGTTAGATGAGAACTATGTATGTACTTTGGTTTTAATGTGATGATGAACTTCTATTAATTTGGTCACTTAATTATCTATTCATGATGTTCTGTAATGGTTTTTGACACACTTAATTATATATAATGCACGCAGATGAACCGACAATGGATGTACGGTGACAGACACACCTCCGAGTACATTAAGGGCATGCATGATTTTCTCGAAGTGGCTGAGGCAAACAAGCAGAATGGTTTTATGTGTTGTCCATGCCCTAAATGTGGGAATACGAAGTCTTACTCTGACCGGAAAATCCTTCACACCCACCTGCTTTACAATGGTTTCATGCCACACTATAATGTTTGGACGAGGCACGGAGAAATATGGGTTATGATGGAAGACGGCGAAGAAGAAGAGGACGATGACAACTATGTGCCCCCTGAATATGGTGATGCTGCAACGGGGGAAGCTGCTAAAGATCAAGAGGAACCAGAGGATGTGCCCAATGATGCTGCAACGGGGGAAGCTGCTGAAGATCAAGAGGAACCAGACGATGTGCCCGATGATGATGATCTCTGCCGGGTCATTGTCGATGCAAGGACGCAATGCGAAAGTCAAAAGGAGAAGCTGAAGTTCGATCGCATGTTAGAGGATCACAAAAAAGGGTTGTACCCCAATTGCGAAGATGGCAACACAAAGCTCGGTACCATACTGGTATTCCTGCAGTGGAAGGCAGAGAATGCTGTGCCTGACAAAGGATTTGAGAAGCTACTGAAAATATTGAAGAAGAAGCTTCCAAAGGATAACGAATTGCCAGACAGTACATACACAACAAAGAAGGTCGTATGCCCTCTAGGATTGGAGGTGCAGAAGATACATGCATGCCCTAATGACTACATCCTCTACCGCGGTGCGTACAAGGATCTGAACGCATGCCCTGTATGCGGTGCATTGCGGTATAAGATCAGACGAGATGACCCTGGTGATGTTGACGGCGAGCCCCCCAGGAAGAGGGTTCCTGCGAAGGTGATGTGATATGCTCCTATAATACCACGGTTGAAACGTCTGTTCAGAAATGAAGAGCATGCCAAGTTGATGCGATGACACAGTAAGGACCGTAAGAAAGACAGGAAGTTGAGAGCACCCGCTGACGGGTCGCAGTGGAGAAAAATCGAGAGAAAGTACTGGCCTGAGTTTGCAAGTGACCTAAGGAACGTATGGTTTGGTTTAAGCGCGGATGGCATTAATCCTTTCGGGGAGCAGAGCAGCAATCACAGCACCTGGCCCGTGACTCTATGTATGTATAACCTTCCTCCTTGGATGTGCATGAAGCGGAAGTTCATTATGATGCCAGTTCTCATCCAAGGCCCTAAGAAACCCGGCAACGATATTGATGTGTTCCTAAGGCCATTAGTTAAAGAATTTTTACAACTGTCGAATGGAAACGGTGTACGTACGTGGGATGAGCACAAACAGGAGGAATTTAACCTGCACGCGTTGCTGTTTGTAACCATCAAGGATTGGCCCGCTCTTAGTAACCTTTCAGGACAGACAAATAAGGGATACCACGCATGCACGCACTGTTTAGATGAAACTGAAAGTATATACCTGGACAAATGCAGGAAGAATGTGTACCTGGGCCATCGTCGGTTTCTTCTGACCAACCACCAATGTCGAAAGAAAGGCAAGCATTTCAAAGGCGAAGCAGATCACCGGAAGAAGCCCGCCATGCGTACCGGTGATCACATACTTGCTATGGCCAATGATTTACACGTAATCTTTGGAAAGGGTCCCGGCGGACTAGCTGTTCCAAATGACGCTGAGGGACACGCACCCATGTGGAAGAAGAAATCTATATTTTGGGACCTACCCTACTGGAAAGACATAGAGATTTGATGACCTCCAGCTTGACTACCCTACTGGTGAAGGGGAGACTCGGCTAGGTTCTTGTCTATTGACTCCATGCCTATGGCGGAAGGAGCTCATCAAGTTTCTGAATTGGACGCCTCCGCCTCCTCCTCCTCCTCCGGCGAGTCAGGGCACTCCGCCTCCTCCTTCGCCTCCTCCTCAGGCGAGTGATCATGGTACTCAGCCTCCTTCTCCGGCGCGTGGCGGCACTCCGCCTCCTTCTCCGCCTGCGCCGGCGCACCCGAGCAGCCGGCCTCCTCCTTCTCCGCCTCGTCAGAAAGGGTGGAAGAGACCCGCTGCTGCTCCGGCTGCTCCGGCGCGTCATAGTCCTTCTCCTCCGCCTCGTAAGCAAAGAAAGAAGACAACCACAACCGCTCTGTCTGCTCTGCCGGCGTCTAGCAGTACAGCCAGAGGCGGGAGGCAATACAGATTCGGTCCTTCTTTGAAGACTCCAGAGAAGTTACCATACGAGAGGACCCCGGAGGAGAACACGAAGATCGCGCGAGCCGAAGTGACGAACTTCTTTGAAGGGGTGAAAGCAAAGAAATATCCACCTCCAGAGGAGAAGGTAGATTCGGTGAAAGCGAAGCACACTCTGGCTACCCTGAAAAAACCAGCAAAGTCTCCGCCGAAAGGCAACTATGAGCGCATTATTGCAAAGTCATTTGTCGAAGAGGAGCGGTCCGGAAGTACTGTCAGTGATCAAAGGTTAAAAGAACGACGAGCTGGGAAAAAATTGCCCAGCTCGGCGAACAAGCGAACCAATCGTGCCCCTCGCTCAAGGTGTCTACTAATGATCCGAGGATGATGCCCGGTTATAGCAATCTTGGAGATTACCTGCCCGACGATGTACATTATGATTTCTTGGAGGTGGAGGAACACAAATACGAGTACGGGAAGCCTCTCGTCAAAGATGAAAGATCTCTAACAACGATGATGCGAAGATTCCATGATTGATACATGAAAACCTTCAGAGAGTCTGGGGGGAGGAATACTTTGACGTTGAGAGTTAGAGAGGAGCATGACCTCGTTGGAATTGAACTGTTGAATGTTCCATTTGAGGAGTTCTTCCAGTTTTTCAATCAAAAGGCCCTCGATAAATCAACAGTCACTTGCTACTGTCTGTAAGTAGTACTACTTCTGTCATTAAGTCTCTCTATATAGGTCAGCTCTTTCATTGCATGTATTTATAATTATCCTCACTATATTATGCAGATTGAAGATCGCCGAATTGAAGAAAAGACAAATCGGTGATATTGGGTTCATTAACACAAATCTCATAGATGCAATTGAGGTTAAATATCGTGTCGAAGATACCGATGCCAACTTGCTACGATCGTTGGTAATAAATGAAAACAAAGATATAATACTATTTCCTTACAGCTTAAAGTGAGTGTTACTGTCTTGTGCATATTCGGTTTCCCTTATTAGTCCAGGTTATAGTAATGTAATTGATGAGTTATGCATGCGTGCGCAGCTTCCACTATATTCTTCTAGAGATTAAGCTTGAGCAGGGACTAGTAACCGTTTTAGACTCGAGACGAAAAGATCCCCAGGACTATGCAGACATGACTCAAATGCTCGAGAAGTAAGTTAAATCGATCATTATCCACCATATCAGCAACTTTGTTTATTTCCTGATATCAAGTAATTGTTTTCTTTGTCTGGCAGAGTTTGGAGAAAATTCACCAAAAAAGTTCCAGGACTGCCGAAGAAGCTGCAATTTAGACACCCGAAAGTAAGTACTATAGTAACATGTTCCGCGCATCTCCTAGTGATTCAAGCACTAGTTTCATCAATACCATTTGGCATGCTTGCTTATCAGTTTGATTGACCTCTATTTCTTGTAAAGTGGTTGTGGCAGGAACAAGGGAATGATTTCTGTGGATACTACGTTTGCGAGTCCATCCGCCATACGACCTGTGAACGAGAGTACTCTGACGAACAATATGAATGCGTAAGCAATAATATTCACAATTTTATTTTATTATCATTATTTGTGTTGAGTTTCATTTATTCATATATATATATATGTATGTATTGACCCCCTTATTCAAATTAGATGTTTCGGATGCGGGATGAACTCCTAGCACCAGATCATATGCGAGCAATTCAAGAGGAATTGGCGGCATTCTTCCTTGACCACGTGATCGCTGAAGACGGAGAATACTATGTGGACCCTGTGTTCATATATAATTAGGAGATTATATTGTAAGAGATAATTATTGTATATATGTAGCCGGTAGTGCCAGATAGATATACGAGAACTTGTTGTTCGACCAATCTCTCGGAGAAGGAGAGGTGGTCGATATCACTTCTCTCTGTAGGCATATGTTCATGATGATCTTCTGTTTCCTTCATTTGCTTACTAGCTAGCGTGTCTAGTCCTCTCTATATATATGTATATATAGCGTCGACCAAGTACGGACATAAGAGATGACACTTCTCTCTATTAATTAGCTAGCTAACAAAATATATGAAACACCTAAATTAAACCCCCCAAACACCCAACCCCTCCCCCCCTTTCAAAAAAAAAACCCCAGCCCCTGAAATGCTGACGCGTGGATGCCTATTGGTCCCGGTTGGTGCTACCAACCGGGACCAAAGGCCCTCCTGCCTGGGCTCGGCGCACCGGCCACGTGGAGGCCCATCTGTCCCGGTTCGTGTAAGAATCGAGACTAAAGGGTTAGGGCATTAGTAACGACCCTTTAGTCCCGGTTCACAAACCAGGACAAAAAGCCCTTATCAACCGGGACGAATGGTTTTTTTTACTAGTGATGTGACATAATTATGTCACATCTAAATGTATCCTAAACAGACCCTTTTTCTTTCTTTCGAATTAGCTAGTTTGTAAGTTAAGCTGCAAGCTCCCTAAGCAAGCTAAATCATAGTGCAAGGTGTTAGTTGCTTTTTTTTTGAGGAACCGACAGGAACACTGCCTTTCTCATATAGAAGAAAAGAGGTGAAAAACCCGGTATGTACAAAGATGCACACGTTTTGAAGGGAGCATGGACAACCCTAGGAATTTCACCGATACAGGCTTAGCCCACACCTACGGTGGGCATGTCAACACCAAACGCCCTCTCTCTTTGCTTGATATCGTCAAAGGCTAGCATCGCCACCTCATAGTGCGTCATGCGGAACCCGTGAAAATGTTACTTGCTTTGTAACGAGTTGAAAAATTTCTTGCTTTACCAGCGGTACTACTACCTTTGTTTCTAAATATAAGACACTTGAACTCCCAAAAACGTCTTATATTAGGTGCACCCACGATGCATGCATGTGCATGTGATCGAAGCTCCTCGTCTGCACTTTGGTTAAGTAGGGCACAAACTAGCAGATTAATTAGCTAGCCACTTGTTTGTCAGCGAGGCCTGCACGTGCTCTGTCACCCGTGACATGAAGATGGACGTGACATGGCAATAAGAGTACGCTTTGCGTGAACATGTTAATCGATCTATTTTTTTTAGAAAAGGGGTATTACCCCGGTCTCTGCATCAGAAAGATGCATACGGCTCATAATCAAAAAACAAAAGCAGTCACAAAAATCTCCAACATCTGAAGGTACGAAAAGAAAACAAGCTGCTCAAGCGAGCCTAATCAAGAAGCCACAACCGGCTGGCAAATAAAATAGGAGCACTACATGCCTATCCTATTACATGACCGCCATCCAAACCGGTTGAAAATACCCCGAGCTATCATCTTCCATCGGGTAGACGCAGTAGCCAAACGCCCCCTGGCCTTCGTCGGAGTGAGTAACGACCACATACGGATCAATGCTGTGGCCCTGAAGATAACCTGCAAAAAGTGAAAGTTCGTTTTTCTGTTAAAAACCAAATCATTTCTGCAGTTCCATACTGCCCATAACAAGGCACACACTCCGACACGAATGTGTCTTGCTACATCCAAGTTAACCCCATCAAGCCATGTTCCAAATAACATATTGATAGAGGTAGGTGGAGTAATATTAAAAGCAATATGAATCGAACGCCAAAGAATCTTAGCCAGCGGACAATCTAGAAAGAGGTGCCTTATAGTTTTGTTACAATCACAAAAGCTACACCTAGCAGAACCCATCCAATTGCGTTTTGCCAGGTTGTCTTTTGTCAAAATGACTTGTTTATGCACAAACCACATAAACACTTTGATTCGCAAAGGTACCTTAACTTTCCAGACGTGCTTCGAGCAAGGAATGACACTAGTGTTTATGACATCCAGATACATGGATTTGACCGAGAACCTGCCGTCCTTAGTCAGTTTCCAAAACAATCTATCTGGCTGCTGAGACAGCTGGACATCCATCAACCTTCGTACAAGATGAAGCCATGCCTCCCAACGATGGCCTACTAGCGTCCTCCGGAAGCTAATATTGAGAGGTGTGGATTGTAAGACAGTTGCAACATAGGCTTCTCGACGTTGAACAATGTTATACAGAGTAGGATATTGAAATGCCAGAGGCGTCTCCCCAAGCTACGTATCCTCCCAGAACCTCGTGTTAGCCCCATCACCGACTAAGATTTTTGCCCTGTTAAGGAAGAGGGGCTTGACTCTCATCAACCCTTTCCAAAACGGAGAATCAGTCGGGCGCACAGTCACCTGAGCCAAAGTTTTAGCCTGAAGATACTTATTTTGCAGAATCTGAGCCCATGTGGCCTCTGTCTCGGACGAGAGTTTAAATAGCCACTTGCTAATGAGACATCTATTCTTGATCTCTAGATTTTCAATGCCTAGACCGCCTTGGTCCTTCGGCCTACAGATGATATCCCATTTTGCAAGCCTATACTTTCGTTTCAACTCATCATTCTGCCAAAAGAAACGAGATCGATAAAAGTCTAACCTCTTCCTGACCCCCACCGGGACCTCAAAAAAGGATAAAAGAAACATGGGCATACTGGTTAAGACCGAATTAATCAGAATTAATCGACCTCCATATGACATGAGCTTCCCTTTCCAACAGCTCAGTTTCTTTTCAAAACGATCATCGATGCACTTCCACTCCTTGTTCGTCAGCTTACGATGGTGAATGGGTATACCTAGGTATGTAAACGGTAGCGAACCCAACTCACATCCGAACAATTGCTTATACGCCTCCTGGTCCTCATTAGCTCTTCCAAAGCAAAACAGTTCGCTCTTATGGAAGTTAATCTTGAGTCCAGACAATTGTTCAAATAAGCACAACACAAGCTTCATGTTCCTTGCTTTCTCCAAGTCATGCTCCATAAAGATGATAGTATCACCGGCATACTGCAGAATGGATATACCACCATCAACTAGGTGCGGAACCAAGCCCGAAACCTGCCCCGCATCCTTAGCCCGACCTATTAAAATGGATAACATATCAACCACTATGTTAAATAGAATCAGTGACATGGGATCTCCTTGCCTTAGTCCTTTGTGTGTCTGGAAATAGTGACCTATATCATCATTCACTTTAATCCCTACAATCCCTTTTTGCATAAAGGACTCAATCTGGTCTCGCCAGGCCTTGTCAAATCCTTTCATACGCAACGCCTGTTGAAGGAAAGGCCATTTAACTTTATCGTATGCTTTTTCAAAATCCACTTTAAAAACCACACCATCTAGTTTTTTTGAGTGAATCTCATGGAGCGTTTCATGCAAGATGACCACCCCTTCAAGGATATTTCTGTCTGGCATGAAAGCGGTCTGGGACGGTTGCACAACTGAATGCGCAATCTGCGTGAGTCTGTTCGTCCCAACCTTGGTGAAAATTTTGAAACTGACATTAAGCAAACAGATAGGCCTGAACTGCTCAATGCGAATAGCCTCTGTCTTCTTAGGAAGAAGAGTTATCGTTCCAAAATTGAGCTTGAACAAATGAAGCTGACCATTGAACAAATCATGAAACATCGGCAACAGGTCACCCTTAATAAAATGCCAGCACTTTTTGTAGAACTCCGCCGGAAACCCATCTGGTCCTGGCGCTTTATTGTTCTTCATTTGTGAAATGGTCTCAAACACCTCTTTCTCCATAAAAGGAGCAGTCAAAAACTCATTCTCTTCCATCTCAAGTTGGGGAACATCCTCAACTCTTGACTCATCCAGGGACACAAAACTCTCTTCCGGAGATCCAAACAACTGCTTATAATAGTTGGTAATGTAAACTTTCAGGTTTTCCTGACCAACTATCGTCCCTTCATCTTGTTCTAATTGAAAAATTCTCTTCTTACGATGCTTTCCATTAGCAATCATATGAAAGAATTGAGTGTTGTCCTCTCCTTGGACAACCTTACGAACCTTAGCTCTCAACGCCCATTTCAATTCCTCCTCGCGGAGAAGCTCTTTCAACCTTAACTCGGCCTCCACTTTAGACTCCAGCTCGGAAGTATCTAAAATAGAGGTTTCAGCTTTTAACTCAAGGGAATGAATAATCATAAGGAGTCTTTCCTTCTCAGCCTTATATATCCCATTCGTGTGCTTAGCCCATCCACGAAGGAACCTTCGAAGATGACGAATCTTGCACTGCCACCGCTCAATGGGTGACCTTCCCCCTGAGTCTTTAGCCCACTCTCTAGCTAACAACTCAATAAACCCTTCTCTTTCAAACCAGGCAAGTTCGAAGGAGAAAATATTCTTATTACCCATATGAGTTTGAGCTCCAGAGTCGACTAGTAACGGTGTGTGATCCGAGATACCTCGTGTCAATGCCTGCACCATTACCAGAGGAAACTTCTGTTCCCAATCGACGCTCGCCAAAACACGATCGAGCTTCTCAAAAGTCGGAACCGGTAGCGAGTTTGCCCAAGTGAATTTCCTACCCGAAAGCTCTATCTCTTTGAGATCCAAGCTTTCTATGAGAGTATTGAACATAAACGACCATCTGCCGTCAAAGTTGTCATTGTTCTTTTCCTCCTTTCTTCGAATAATGTTAAAATCCCCACCCACTAAGACGGGTAGTTGCTCGTTACCGCAAACACGGACCAAATCAGCCAAGAAATCTGGCTTGAGTTCTGGTTGCGCAGCCCCATAGACTGCCACCAAAGCCCAATCAAAACCATCCGCTTTAGTTCTGACCCGAAACTTTACCGCAAACTCACCCAACACTACACTCCGAACCTCCAACGTTTCACACTTAACCCCAAGTAAAACCCCACCGGATCTTCCTCGAGGTGGGAGGCAGTGCCAGTCAAAATCAACCCCCCCAGATAAGGTACTAAGAAATTGTGGAGAAAAAAATACCTCGTCCAGTCTCGGACAAAGCAATAAAGTCTAAATGATGTTCAAGAGAAGCCTCTGCTAGAAACCGTCTTTTAGCCAAGTCTTTAAGACCTCTGCTGTTCCAAAAGATGCCTCTCATATTTCATCATGAAATTTTCTAGAGGTACGGATCCTAGCACTTCTACGCACAGCCGACGCCGGATAAACCTTCCGTTTCCAGGTCCGTTTAGGCTTAACGCGAACATCAGAAGGTTCGGCACGTTCGGATTGAGCCTCTACCACCAAAGACTCATCCTCAAGGTTAGATGTTTCAGGGAGGCCATACTCATCCTCCTCCTCCGCCTCCTGTACCGCAGGATCAAGATCAGCACACAAACCATCTAGAACTCTAACCCCAAGCGCATCAATCTCCGATTCATTCAACGGCCTAACCGCCGCCATGTTACGAATCAATTCTAACGCTCGTTCAGCTTCCAAATCTAGCATATCATTAACAGACTTAGAAATCTCTAGATCATTATTACCAAGAGATACTCCTAATTGGTTAGCATTTTGCACAATCTCATCATTGGTAAAATGCATAATAGAATTAGACTTGTTAACAGACATACCAGTAGAAAGCTCAACGTCACGCAACTTGGCCGCCCTCAACGCGCACCTGAGCTGCATGTCATCAACATCCGGCTGCTCCTGCAGTCTCCCGCTGACCCGTCTCCCTGCAGAGACAGGATCCGGGATCCCACCGAAAGCGATGACCTCCTCGCGAGAAGCTGCGCTGGGGAAAGAGCCTCCTGCCCGTCCCCCAACAGCGGTGACCAGCGCCGGGGCCACCGGAGCAACATCCAACGGCGACGAGAGCTCCCAGGGCCCATCGACGGCCACCCCGCCGACGCCCGCGACCGGTGAACTCGGCCTAGCGCGGTCCAGGGAGTCCGGTGCCGCAGCAACCAAACCACCCAGCCCGCCCTCCAGAGCAACAGAAGAGGAAAAGACGGCCTCCTGCACGCCTGCTCCCCCGCAAACCGGCGACCTCACCAAGGGGGCCGCGCCGACCCTTGGGACCGCCAGCGTCAAAGGCCCAGAGGGCCGAGCCTCCTGCTCGCCATCTCCTCCCATGACCACCGGCTCGGCCGCCTCAACCTATGCCGAAGGAGAGGAAATAACCGAGGGCGGGACATCCTGCCCCGAAGCACCTCCGCCCTCAGCAGACCTCGACACCCGCAAACTGAACCGGGGTCACAGAACGGACCCTGTCACACGACACCCTCGGCGGAGCCGAGAACGCTCCAAAAGAGCCAAGTTGAAGAGTGGTAGTCGGAACTGTGCTGGAAGTCCCAACAGGGGCGGAGTCACCATTATCAGACTGCCCCGAAGGCCCCTAACTAATCTCAGCAAATGCTTGGTGCGTCGATGGAACCATATAATCCAAGGAAAACGACTATTCCCGGATGATTTGGTGGACATGATCGTATATGCACACCACGATGGGCGCCACATGATTAGCTGACAGAGTAATCAAGCCCTTGAAAAGTTGTACTACTAACACTGCTATTGCATGCATCATGCATGGATCGACACGTAAGGATCCTCCTCGATCATCACTTCATCAGGTGCGGTCCCTGCCGATTCTCGAGTCGAACGGCCAGGCCCCTGACAGCCTGCATGCGCGCAGGCAAGATCGCACGCCGGCTCCTGCACGCACGCACGGACGTACGCAGGCTATCTGCCAGTACTACTAGCCCAGTTATCTGCTCTGACGGACCAATGATCCGCCTGCAGAGACGCACGTGGCGCGTGACATCCGGATCGTCGATCACGTCACGTCAAGGGTGGTAATGGCGAGACCAACCGCGTGTTATCCTTTTGGATCACGCGGCGCACGTACGTACACGGTACACGCGTATACGTGGAGCCACGGCATGCCTACGTGCGTGCATGCATTGTTTTGTGTACTGTGGGATGCACTGCAGGCTGATCTTGCTGGCGAGCTTTCGAGTTGATCATGAAGTATATGCCTCGACCACATGGAGGGGTATGTAAGAACAACTCTAACAGTTCTCCAGTAACCGATTAAAGCATCTCTGACAGCCGTCCAACACGCGGTGCGCTAAAAAGTGCTTTCTAGCGCGCCCATAGTCAGAAAAAGCACGACGGGCAACGCTGGTTCCAGCAGCCGCGCTAAAATGCGGCGCGCGCTATCGGACGAACATTGCGTACATATTTTCAAATAAAAATAATACATAATAAAATTCATAGATAAAAATGATACATAGATATTTTATATAGTTCCATAGCATAGATAGATAAAACTATGGTGCAACGACATAAATAAAAACGACTAGATAGTGCAACTACAACCTACTCCTAGTCGTCCTCCTCTTCCTCCTCATCATCCTCGCTGGTCTGGTCCGAGGTATGGAGCCACATGTCCTCCCAACGAGGATCATTATTCGTAAAAATTGATTGCCCACCTGCTTCAATGATACCGCACTGCGATAACGTCAGGGCCTTCCACCGACGCCTGTCCAACCGATCCGCGCGGCGCTTTGCCGTCTTCTCCCGCCTAGTAGGCTTGCTCGTTGGCGACGTCCTCTGGATGGCGCCAGCGCCACTCCGCCATGCCTCGCTCGTCCCCCTCGACGACGAGGAGGCGGCGCTGCCGCCGAGTGTGCTCCGCACGGTCCTGGTCCGTGATAAGACGAGGTGGAGGGGCGACGTCCTGCGCCTGCTGGCGCGTGTGGACGTACTGGAAGTTCATCTGCGCGCGCAGCCTGTCTAGGCGCCACGCCACCGCGTCGTACGCGCGGGCGGCCTCGTGCGCAGTCTCGAAGGTGGCGAGGCCAAGCCGGATCTCGGCGTAGTACCAGCCGTTGGGGCGCTGTCGGACGCCGCGGTAGCCCGAAGCTCCTCGGCGGCGCGGCGGCATGGTGGCACGTCGGTGGCGGGGCGCTGGAGCAGCGAGGAAGAAAAAGGAAGCTACAAGAAAGCGGGCGAGAGCGCGCGTGTAGATGTGAGAATAGCCGCGTGGCGAGCGCCGCAATTTATAGGCGCGCTGGACACGGCGCGCCAAAAGTAGCGCGCGAGCTGCCACCTTTTCCCGCGCGCGCAATCGTTTCCCGCGCGTGCTACTTTCCCGCCACCGCTGGAGTGCGCGAAAACGTCCCGCACGCGCTAAAACGCCAGTTTACCGCGTGCACATGTATTTTGGCGCGGATGTTGGAGATGCTCTTAGGGGAGGATATATTCGTTATTTCTCTTCTAACCAGCACCTAGCCGAACCCCAAAGACCTTAGGGTAGTAAAAGACCGCTTGTGACTCTTAAATATGCTCGACTTGCGGCTGCGGAGTAAAATCCAACAAGCCACGCCGCCTCTCCTCCCCCCAATTCCTGTCGCCCAATCCCCGCCGGCGCGGCCCCTATCTCATCTGCACCCACTCTGGCGCTGTCCTGCCGCCGATAATGGCCGGATCCCACTGCCACTGCTCCCCATAGCCCATCCCCAGCGATGATCCGTGCCACCACGAGCGGGCCCGAGCCCGTGGCCTCGGTGGCGCATATTCCTCGCGTGCCTGCCTGCCTGCCCGGGTTCCCTGACCTCCCACCGCTACCGTTGCAGAGGCAATACATCGGCGTGCGGCAGCACCGACGGAGAACGCGGGTGGCAGAGATTACCGACCACTACACCCAAGAAAATAAATGGATCGGGTCCTTCCATTCAGTCGAGCAAGCGGCGTGCGGGTACGACATCATGTCAGTCCAGCTGCACGGTGCCGACGGCCGCCGCAACTTTCCTCCTGGGTGGCTGTCGTGGTTGGAGCCCGTCAACCAGCGGGTGGCCACCGCACTGTAGAGGAGAGAAGACCGGGAAGCCCGCGTGTGCCTCGCGGCAGAGCAAGCCGACGAGGACTACATGTCGGAGCTCCATCGCAACTACCAGGAGCGCATCGAGGCGGATCATCGACTCTTTGAGTAGTACGCGGCTGAGGCGATGCAGGTCATCAATCTCTCCAACGACTCCAATGGCGACGTCGGTGGCAATGGTGCGCGACAGGACCCTATGATCGAAGGGCTGACCGAATTGGATTGTAAGTGGCTCGAGAATGAGACGGATAGCCAATAGCTTAGTACTCTCTCTGTAAAATAATATAAGAGTATTTAGATCACTATTTTAGTGATCTAAACACTCTTATAAGATATCTATATAAAATATTACAAATCTGCACCGAATTTTGTTTTAGTAAGTTTTATGTACTAGTTTGAACCAAATTTGTGTTTATATGTACCGAATTTGTGTTTATGTGTCACTCATTTTTCTTACTCCGCTAAGTATCGGGGATCGGTTACAAATGGTCCTTTTAGAGGAGCAAGTGTCGTTCACTGAAGAACACTCGACCGTATCCTCCACTAAATTTTAATGGATCAGTTAGAGTTGCTCTAAACGTAGGGAAAGCTATGGCGCAATCATCGTTTGCCGGTGTTGCGGCGCACAGTTTGTGCTAAATTTTCTGTTGTAAGCCTGGTAATTTAACGCGAGTGCAGTGTCACTGTTTGTCTGACTGTCGGCCACGATTAGCGTTACGTGATCGGCCTCTGACCCTGCGTGAGGAAATGTTATGTCAGAATTACATCAATGACAAATGCCGCAGCACGCGACAAATTGAGGGATGCTTCCGGAGGACACACGGACACGGTCGAAAGGGCAGAGAGATAGGCTAACGTTAACATCAGCCGGTCGATCTGTTTGGAACATGCCATGCCAGTGCAATGATACAAGATCCACCTGCCAATGCATGCAAAGCCGTACGTGGACCATGCATGCACAAATACAGTGCTCCCTCCGTTTCAGTTTACAAGCGTGCGTGTACCCCTAGGTTGCCAATTTTATCATTATAATATAAACTATATAACATAAAAATTATACCGTTTGAAAGTAGAACATCTTAAGTTTGTAATGATATGTTTTTTGTAATATATGATTTTTATTAGGTTGGTCAAATTGACGACCACAGAATACGTGCACGCCTTATAAACCGAGAGAAAAGCAATAGTTCGGATAGCTTGGGCACCGACACTTATTAGCCTAGCCTTAACGTACGCGCGATTTTTCTAATTATTGGCGCAGGGCCGTCATATAAATGCAAGCAACCAACGCCAGACACGCACCAACGTAATCATGCATGGCGCTGACGATAGAATCGTACTTAAACAGACGCACGTACAGTGTCAAGTTATTATTATTGACAGCGAATAATAATGGATCTTTGGACATATCTCATCTCTAGCCTGCCTAGCCAATAGCCAGCCAGCCAGCCATCCATGTTCAAAAAAAGCTAGCATGCCATATCATCTCCAAATGACAAGTCTGCACCCTTTACTGGATGTACTGTCGTTTTTTAGCAATAGTACTTACGCTCTGATCAAAATCCTGCACGCACAAGGTTGTGACGGGTGTGTTCTCTAGTGTTGTCATCTAAGACATTCATTTAGGCGAGAGACGTGACCGGTAGAATCATCCGGTCGTCCGATTCACAAGAAACATTGGCCCAGACATATAGGCCAACGTAATCTAGAAACAGAAAACATGTAGGCAAAAAATATTAGCTACGGTTGTGTGCATTTTAGTTATGCAGAGGCCACATGTTGCTCATCATACTTCTATTCGCCTGATGCTACATTCTAAGTTAATAAAAACGCTCTTTATAAGAAAAACATATAGGCGAAAGATATTACTAAGCATTGCATCTAGCAATATTGTCTCCAAGACCGATTTTCATGAGAGTAATAGTGGTCGTAGGTAGGATTATAAACTTAACCTGTGGCGTATTCACAGGAAAAAAAACTTAACCTGTGGTGCTTGATAAAAAGTGTAAGCTTACCGGGGTCTTAGAGTCTTAGCAAAGGAATAACTTGCAAGACGAATTGAATAAAATTCTTAGGGAGGAAGAAATCCAAGTGGTACCAAAGAGGGGGATAGCAATACTAAATAATTTACGATTAAGGCTAATGGGAGGAAGTGCAAGAGTAAAATCTTTAGATTTATCCAGCATGAAGGGATCATTCAAGGGGATGATCCCTTGCTTAATTAAGTATGCAACCATTTTTTTATAAAGACTTGTTTGGGAATGTAGATCTACCTCCTTTGTCTTTGTCTACCCCAGTTACGTGGTCTAACTGTCAACTCGATTCTGCCAGATGCGTTCTCAATCGTGTGTTCATGTCTGCGGATTGGGAAACCAAATTTCCTAGGGCCTTACTAACGATGTATTCTCATATTGGCATTGATCACACCCCTTTGCTGGTGGAGTCCGCCCTCCCTCCTGCTTTGAATTTAAAACAAGTTTGTTTCTTATTGAGGGATTTATCCCTCTAATCCAAGATAAATGGGGTTCCCTTCATTCTGATCGCTCGCACTCGTTTGGACCTATCGACGATTGACACTTCTGTTCCCAATGCTTTCGTAAATTTCTTAAAGGCTGCGGGCCAACTCGCGAGTTGATGATATCAGATCCAAGTGCCCGATTGATGACCAAATGAAACTTCAAGACTCCATCGCTAATATGGTTGGCTTGGATGTGGCTGGGTGGAGTCATAGATGTGACCATGAAGCTAATATTGTGGCTCTTTACCATTTCAAATAACTTTATTGGAAACAGAGGTGTAGCATTAAGTGGATTCTCAAAGGTGATGCCAACATGATATACTTCCAAGAGCTGGCTAATGGTTGACATGGTCGATGCAAAATCAACCGCTTACTCATCAATGGCTCCCTCTCCTCAAATCTCCATGCCATCTCTTCTTAGGTCTACGAGTTTTATTCCACCCTTCTCGGTGCTCAACCTCCCCCGGGCTTTCTCTTCCACCCTTTGGCCTGGTCAGGGGATCAGCTAATCTCTGATGAGGATAATACTGCGCTCATGCCCCCTTTCTAAGGAGGAAATGGATGACGCCATTTCCTCTTCTGAACCTGCTGCGGCCCTGAGGCCGAATGGCTTGTCCATTCCTTTCTTGAAGAAACTTTGGGAACACTTAAGCCCTTAGTCTACAAGATTTTGCCTGGGCACTATTAACATCTCTCACCTTAACTACACCATTCTTACACTAATCCCCAAAGTAAAAAGAATGCATATAAGATTCATCTGTTTAGAACTACTGCCCTTATCAACAATACTACTAAATTCCCTTCCAAGGCCTTTACAACTAGAATATCTCCTGTTATTCATAAGGTGATAATCCCTCTTCATACTACTTTCATTAAAGGTTGTTTCATTCTTGATGGCATCCTTACTCTCAACGAATCACTCCATGACATCCATTCTTTGAGGCGTGGAATTGTCATTCTTAAACTTGACTTAAAAAAAGCCTACATATCCTTCTTGCTAGAGGATTCGTCCTTGCTTACGTTCTTCGCCTCATGCAGTTAGTTTGCGGGGGCTAGGTGTCGGGGCGTGTGTGCAGAACACACACGTGAAACCGTGGACAAGAGACGTTCTTCTGCTAGTTCAGGATTGAGGCACGAAGGCACAAACCTACTCTACCAAAGTATGCACACTGCACACAATGATTTACCCAGGTTCGGGCCGCATGGTGAGAAATACCCCACTCCTGCTTTTTGTGTGTTTTGATGGGTGGATTAGAGCTACAAAGCCCTCTCGGGAATGGGGCAGGCAGTGTATCCCTACTTGTGTTCTACCAAGTGTCCAACCCTATTCCTCTTCGCCCGATCCTCCTTTTATAGGTCAAGGGGTACCACAATGGCGTAGTTGCTAAGGAATCGCCCAGAGCAGACATGTAGGTGAGCGCATTAGATGCGCAATGGCGTGTTGATATGTCCCAAACGAATCTACTTTTTCAAACACTTTTGCTCTTGTTTTGGACTCTAATTTGCATGATTTGAATGGAACTAACCCGACTGGCGTTGTTTTCAGCAGAATTGACACGGTGTTGTTTTTGTACAGAAATAAAAGTTCTCGGATTGAGCTCAAAATTTACAAAGAATTATTCCAAAATATATCAAAAATATTAGCGAATGAAATTACCATAGGGGTGGGGGCACTAGGGCACCACAAGACCAGGGGTGCGCTGATACGTCTCCAACGTATCTATAATTTATGAAGTATTCATGCCGTTATATTATCATTCTCGGACGTTTTACAATCATTTTATAACAACTTTATATCATTTTTTGGGACTAACCTATTGACCCAGTGCCAATTGCTGTTTTTTGCTTGTTTTTTATATCGCAGGAAATCAATATCAAATGGAGTCAAAATACCACAAAACTTTTGTGGATTTTTTATGGACCAGAAGACCACCAGTGGGCCAGAGAAGCACCTGGGGTGCCCCAAGGGGGGCACAACCCACCAGGGCGCCTGGGGGCCCAGGCGCGCCCAGGTGGGTTGTGCCCACCTTGGTGGCCTCCCGCAACCCCTCTTTGCCCTATAAATTCCCAAGTATTCCAAAAACCCTCGGGGTTAACCTAGATAAGAAGTTCCGCCGCCGCAAGGCTCTGTAGCCACCAAAAACCAACCTAGACCCCGTTCCGGCACCCTTCCGGAGGTGGGAATCATCACCGTTGGCCATCTTCATCATCCCGACGGCCACCACGATGAGGAGGGAGTAGTCCACCCTCTGGGCTGAGGGTTTGTACCAGTAGCTATGTGTTTAATCTCTCTCTCTCTCTCTCTCTCGTGTTCTTGAGATTGCACGATCTTGATGTATCGTGGGATTTGTTAATATAGTCATCATATGGTGTTTTCCCCTCTCGATCTTGTTGTGATGAATTGAGTTTTTCCCTTTGAGATTTCGTTGTTATCGGATTGAATACTTTTATGGATTTGAGAGCACTTGATATATGTCTTGCATATGAATACCCCTGGTGACAATGGGGTATCATATTGATTCACTTGATATATGTTTTGGCACTCAACTCACGCATTCCCGAGGTGACATTGGGGTAATCTATGCATAGGGGTTGATGCACATTCTTGTCTTTGTTTCTCCGGTTGAAATTTTGGGGCACTCTTTGAAGTTCTTTGTGTTGGATTGAGTATTATGAATATGAAATTATTTGGTGTTATTTTAGTACAAACTCTTGGGTACATCGATAGGAAAGAATATCTTCGAGGTGGTTTCGTACCTTACAAACAATTTTTTCTTATGTTCACCGCTAGATAGGAACTTTGGAGTGATTCTTCATCGCACTTTGAGGGGTGGTTATATGATCCAATTATATTAGCACAGTTGAGAGATTGCACTAGCGAAAGTACGAACCCTGGGCCTCATTTTCAAGCATTGCAATACCGTTTTTGTGCCCGTTTACTATTTACTACCTTGGTGTTTTTATTTATTCAGATTATAAAAATATATTTCTACCATCAATATTACACTTTTATCACCATCTCTTCACCGAACTAGTGCGCCTATACAATTTGCCACTGTATTGGGTGTGTTGGGGACACAAGGGATTTCTTGTATTTGGTTGCAGGGTTGTTTGAGAGAGACCATCTTCATCCTACACCTCCCACAGATTGATAAACCTTAGGTCATCCACTTGAAGGAAAATTGCTACTGTCCTACAAAACTCTGCGCTTGGAGGCCCAACATGAGTCTACAAGAATAAAGTTGCGTAGTAGACATCATGCGCCCACACCCAGGGCTCGCCTAGAAGGCTTGTGGGCCCTTGGCAACTCCCGCAACCCTAATGCCAACTCCATAAGCACCTATTCGTCAAGAAAAAAAATCAAGGAGAATGAACCATCATGTTTTACCATACAGAGCTGCCGCCACCTCCTGTTCTTCATCGGGAGGGCTGATCTAGAGTCCGTTCAGGGCTCCGGAGAGGGGGATTTGACGCCCTCGTCATCATCAACCTTCCTCCATGACCAATATCATGATGCTTACCACTGGAGTGAGTAATTCCATCGTAGGCTTGCTGGACGGTGATGGTTTGGATGATATTTATCATGTAATCGAGTTAGTTTTGTTAGGGCTTGATCCCTAATATCCACTATGTTGTGAGATTGATGTTGCTATGACTTTGCTATGCTTAATGCTTCTCACTAGGGACCGAGTGCCATGATTTCAGATCTGAACCCTTTAGGTTCTCACGAATAGATTTGAGTTCTTGATCCTATCTTGCAAGTTGTACGCACCTATTACGTGTTATGATCTGCATACCCCAAAGAGACATAAATTGGGATTCTTTCCGCTGATTACCTTATCTTGAGGAGTTCATGTATTCACTAAGTGCTAATGCTTTGTTCTGGTTCTTTATTAAAAGGAGGCATTAATGTCCCTTAGTTTCCTTATGGACCCTGTGATACGTCTCCAACGTATCTATAATTTTTGATTGTTCCATGCTGTTACATTATCATTCTTAAATGTTTTATATTCATTTTATAGCAACTTTATATCAGTTTTGGGGGCTAACCTATTGACACAGTGCCTAGTGCCAGTTGTTGTCTTTTGCTTGTTTTTTACTTCGTGGAATATCCATATCAAACGAAGTCCAAATGCAGCAAAACTTTTTATAGATTTTTTCTACCCATAAGACACCCAAGAGGTCCAAGAAGTGCACCAGAGGGGCCTTGTGGGGCCCACAAGGCACCAGGGCGTGCTAGGGCCCCCAGTCGCGCCCTGGTGGGTAGTGGGCCCGCAGGCAGCCCCTCCACCACCTCTCAGCTCTATAAATACCCAAATATTCCAAAAACCCTATGGGAGTTGACGAAACACAATTCCAGCCGCCGCAAGTTCCAGAACCACGAGATCCAATCGAGAGCCACATTCCGGCACCTTGCTGATATGTCTCCGTTGTATATACTTTTCCAAACTCTTTTGCCTTTGATTTGGACTCTAATTTGCATGTTTTCAATGGAACTAACCCGGACTGACGCTGTTTTCAGCAGAATTGCCATGGTGTTGTTTTGTGCAGAAATCAAAGTTTTTGGATTGACCTAAAAATTTATGGAGAATTTTTGTGAAATAAATAAAAAAATATTGTCAGAATAATATACTAGAGGGGAGCCACCCAAGAGCCACAAGCTCAGGGGCGCCCCCCCAAGGCGCGCCTGGTGAGCTTGTGGGCCCCTTGGACCTATTCCTTATTGGGAGGGCTGCTAATCCACAAGTATAGGGGATCTCAACAGTTTTCGAGGGTAGATTATTAACCCAAATTTATTGATTCGACACAAGAGGAGCCAAAGAATATTCTCAAGTATTAGCAGCTGAGTTGTCAATTCAACCATACCTGAAAGAGTTAATATCTGCAGTGAAGTATTTAGTAGCAAAGTAGTATGGAAGTAACGGTAACGATGGCAAAAGTAACAGTAGAAGTTTTGTAGTAATCATAACAGTGTGGAAACGGAAAAGTAACTTAGCAAAGATCAATATGAAACGAGCTCATAGGCAATGGATCAATGATGGATAATTATGTTGGATGGCATTCATCATGCAATAGTTATAACATAGGCTGACACAGAACTAGCACCAATTCATAAATTAATGTAGGCATGTATTCCGAATATAGTCATACGTGCTTATGGAAAAGAACTTGCATGGCATGTTTTGTCCTACCCTCCTATGGAAGGGGGTCCTATTGGAAACTAAGGGATATTAACACCTCCTTTTACTAGAGAACCGGACCAAAGCGTTAGCACTTAGTGAATACATGAACTCCTCAAACTACGGTCATCACTGGAAAGTGTCCCGACTATTGCCACTCCGGGGTTGACGGATCATAACACATAGTAGGTGAATATAACTTGCAAGATAGGATCAAGAACGCAAATATATTCATGAAAAAAGATCTGAAATCATGGCACTCGGGCCCTAGTGACAAGCATTAAGCATAGCAAAGTCATAGCAACATCAATCTCAGAACATAGTGGATACTAGGGATCAAACCCTAACAAAACTAACTCAATTACATGGTAAATCTCATCTAACCCATCATCGTCTAGCAAGCCTACAATGGAATTACTCACGCACGATGGTGATCATAATGAAATTGGTGATGGAGGATGGTTGATGATGACGATGTCGATGATTTCCCCTCTCCGGAGCCCCGAACGGACTCCAGATCCGCCCTCCCGAGGAAGAACATGGCTTGGTGGTGGCTCCGTATCATAAAACACAATGAATCCTTCTCTCTGATTTTTTCTCCCCGAACGTGAATATATGGAGTTGGAGTTGAGGTCGGTGGAGGTCCAAGGGGCCCACAAGGATAGAGGCCACGCCCCCACCCTTGTGGCCAGGGTGTGGGCCCCCTTCGGTTGATTCTTTCGCCAATATTTTTTTTATTTATTCCAAAACTGGTCTCTGTGAAGTTTCAGGTCATTTTGAGAACTTTTATTTCTGCACAAAAATAACACCATGGCAATTCTGCTGAAAACAGCGTTAGTCTGGGTTAGTTCCATTCAAATCATGCAAATTAGAGTCCAAAACAAGGGCAGAAGAGTTTGGAAAAGTAGATACAATGAAGACGTATCAACTCCCCCAAGCTTAACCCATTGCTTGTCCTCAAGGAATTCAGTTGACAAACTAAAAGTGATGAAGAAAAACTTTCAGAAACTCTGTTTGATCTTGTTGCTGCAAATATGTAAAGCCAGCATTCAAGTTTTCAGCAAAGATTATGAACTAACCATATTCACAATAACACTTAGGTCTCACACTTACTCATATCAATGGCACAATCAACTAGCAAGCAATAATAATAAATCTCGGATGACAACACTTTTTCAAAACAATCATGATATGATATAACAAGATGGTATCTCACTAGCCCTTTCTGAGACCGCAAAACATAAATGCAAAGCACCCCTGAAGATCGAGGACTGACTAGACATTGTAATTCATGGTAAAAGAGATCCGGTCACATTCATACTCAATATAAATTAATAACAATGCATACAAATGACAGTGGTTCTCTCTAAATGGTACTTTTTATAAGAGGATGACGACTCAGCAATAAAAGTAAATAGATAGGCCCTTTGTAGAGGGAAGCAGGAATTTGCAGAGGTGCCAGAGCTTGAGTTTTTGAAACAGAGATAAATAATATTTTGAGCGGTATGCTTTCATTGTCAACATAACAACCAAGAGATCTTGGTATCTTCCATGCTACATACATTATAGGCAGTTCCCAAAAATAATGGTAAAGTTCATACTCCCCCAAAACCAACAAGCACACTCCATGGTTGGTCCGAAACAACGGGTACCGTCCAACTAACAACAGTCCCGGGGAGTTTTGTTTGCAATTATTTTTGATTTGATTTGAGCATGGGACCGGGCATCCCGGTTACCAGCCATTTTCTCGTGAATGATGAGCGGAGTCCACTCATCGCGAGAATAACCCACCTAGCATGGAAGATATTGACAACCCTAGTTGACACATGAGTGATTCGAGCATACAAAACAGATTATCATTTGTGGGTTTAGAGTTTGGCACATGCAAATTTACTTGGAACGGCGGGTAAATACCACATATAGGAAGGTATGGTGGACTCATATGGAACAACTTTGGGTTTATGGAAGTGGATGCACAAATAGTATTCCCGCTTAGTACAAGTGAAGGCTAGGAAAAGACTAGGAAGCGACCAACTAGAGAAAGACAACAGTCATAAACATGCATTGAGATTAACCAACATTGAATGCATGCATGAGTAGGATATAAATCACCATGAACATAAATATCATGGAGGCTATGTTGATTTTGTTTCAACTACATGCGTGAACATGTGCCAAGTCAAGCCACTCGAATCATTCAAAGGAGGATACCATCCTATCATACTACATCACAACCATTTTAAAAGCATGTCGGCATGCAAAGTAAACCATTATAAACCCATAGCTAATTAAGCATGACATGAGTAACTATAATATCTAATTGTCATTGCAAACATGTTTCATTCATAATAGGCTGAATCAGGAGCGATGAACTAATCATATTTACAAAAACAAGATAGGTCGAGTTCATACCAGCTTTTCCCCATCTCAATCATTTCATCATATATTGTCATTATTACCTTTCACTTGCACGACCGAATGGTGTGGACAATAATAATAGTGCACATGCATTGGACTAAGCTGGAATCTGCAACATTTAATCAAAGGAGAAGACAAGGTAATATGGGCTCTTTGGTAGATCAACAATAATGCATATGGGCTCTTGACCCCCAAAGAAAAGAAGAGAATTTCAAAGAAACGCACTGAAATATTTTTGGAGTCTTTGTTTTTTCTGAAGAAAGTAAAACAAGAACGAGAAAAACTATTTATATGGGAAAACTCCCAACAAAGAAAAGAAGAACGAGAAATCTTTTTGGGTTGTCTTTTAATACTACTACTAAGCATGCATAGAAAGGAAATAAAATAGAGCTAATAAGTTTTTTTGGTTTTTCTTAAGGTTAATCAAGCACACAAGAAGAAAGCGGGAAAAAGAAATAAACTAATGTGGATAATACAATGAAAAAGTATGAACACCGACAACTGAAATGATTGTGTGAACATGAATGTAATGTCGGTGAGAAATGCGTACTCCCCCAAGCTTAGGCTTTTGGCCTAAGTTGGTCTAAGGCCACCACTGGCCTGGATGATACACTACAAAAAAAGACACATCCGTGACATTTTGGGCCGAACGAAATTTTTTCTGTCATACATATGACACTTCTATGACGATAATTGTGACAAAACCCGGTATCATCATAGATGTGGTGGGCTCCTACTTCTATGACAAAAAATCATGACAGAATATGGGCTTTTCGTCCTGGGCGGGCCGGAGACGCATCCGCATGACATTCTTTGGGCCGTCCATGACGGAAAAAACCGTGGTAGAAGCAAGGGGGAGGAAAATTTCAGGGAGTTCCCAGTTACGGTGGGAGGTCGGGGGCCGAGCGATGCGCGTTTCTCTCGTACACGTACGCACATGTGTGCGAGGCGTTGGCTCTAACTGAACCGGAGCAAGGCGTTGGGCTCTAACTGAACCCGAGCGATTGCACTGCAGGCTACGCATTACTGAACCCGAGCGATCGATTGATGGCTGTTAACTGAACCCGATCGAGCGATTCCTTCACTACTGCTGCTAACTGAAGCCTATCGATGCTACGTCTGGGATGAACAGTGAGCGTTGGGGGGGGGGGTTGGATGAACAATGAGCGGTGGCGTTGCCTCTGGATGAACAGGACCCCGTGGTGCGGTGGAGGGCTGGATGAACAGTAGACGATGGAGGGGTGCCCGTGGAGGGGTGGTTGAACAGGACCCCATGGTGTGGAGGGCTGGATGAACAGTAGATGGTGGAGGGGTGCCCGTGGAGGGGTGGCTGAATAGTAGCCGGTGAAGTAGCGCGCGGTGGAGGCTGGATGAACAGGAGCCCGTGGAGGCTGGAAGAGGTCGACGATAGCCCGTGGAGGCTGGAGGAGGTCGACGGTGGAGATGAACAGTATCCCGTGGAGTCTCGTTTTGCGGTACGCCACACCCCTCCCGATGAACAGGACCCCCGTTTCGACCGTAGGAGGTCCATTTCGTCCGTTCTGCGGTATGCCACACCCCTCCCGATCAACAGGACCCCCGTTTCGACTATTTTGCGGTATGCCACACCCTTCCCGATCAACAGGACCCCCGTTTCGTCCGTTTTGCGGTACGCCACACCCTTCCTGATCAACAGGACCCCTGTTTCAACCATAGGAGGTCCGTTTCCTCTGTTTTGCGGTACGCCAGACTCCCCCCGATCAACAGGACCCCGTTCCAAACATAGGAGGTCCGTTTCCTCCATTGCGTGGTACGCCGGGCCTTGTCTCCATCGCCTGTTCCGTCCAAGCCCTCCTGATGAACACGACCACGCATTCTGTTCCGACCCAGCCGGTTGGCTCCCACGCCTTCCGTTGCCTCCTGATGAACACGACGCATTCCGTTGCCTTCCCATGAACACGACGATGACGCTGTTTCTCCGTTCCGACCCAGCCATGTACATGAGCCCTGGCCGTATGTATGCGCGAGTAGGCGTTCAAGACCCCGCCCGCATGTACACATACGTGGCCGTATTTTCTTTCTTGCACCCTGGCCGCTGTACGTACGTGTACATGCTACGTGCGCGCCTCTACTATGACACGTGCACGCCTCTACATCCACCAGTATATATGTACGTACACGTTCGCGACCAGAATGACAACGCTACATACGCTTCGACCAGGTGGGTCTCGACTGTCAGGCACTTCTTTGCCTGTGAAGATGTAGCTGGTGGGTCCCAGCAGTCAGGGGGGCGAATCATTTTTTTTGCCCGGACGCACTTCCTTGCGTGCGAAGATGTAGCTGGTGGGTCCCAGCAGTCAGGGGCAAACATTTTTTTCGTGAAATATGGTGGCCCGTCCGGTGGGTCCGCGCTGTCAGGTGGAGGAATAATTATTTTGCACGTAATAAGGAGGCACTTCCTTGCCGCGGCCGTGGACCCAGCTGTCAGCCTCTCCACGTACAGTCCATCTCCGATGGAAACCGTTCCTTGACCACGTTGACCACGCCGCGCCGAGAGCACCAGGGCGGTGGACGACGGTGAGGCCTAGGAAGGGGACGAGATACGGAGCCGGGGAAGACGCAGCAGTGGATGCCCACGCGTAGAGGAGTATGAGGGTTCACTGGTTCGCTGCGGTGTGAGGCTGGCGTCGCCGCAGAATAACAGGGGGTGTCGGTCGTTGACCACGTTGACCAGGTCGTGATGAGAGAACCAGGACGGTGGATGACGGAGAGGCCTAGGAAGGGAACAGCACGGAGGCAGGGAAGACTCGGCAGTTGTTTCCCACGCGGAGGGGAGTACGACTGTACTAGGGTTTACTGGTTCGTCTGCCGTCGCCAGAGAATAACAGCAGGTGTGGGTGAGTAGAGGGATGGCTAGGCCAGCGATGGGAGTACGGTGGGGCGGTGAGGCCTGTGCGGCAGCACAGCCAGCCGTGGGGAGGAGGGAGTAGGCAGTCCCACCGGCGCTTGTTTGAGCGGCTAGAGCAGGAAGAGCAGAGATTGAAGAAGCACGACGGCCGTTCGATGGACATCCAACCGTCACTGCTTGTGCGTCAACCTTTTTTTAGGAAAGCCAATCTATGGAAAATAGCATACAACCCATCTGCCATTATTTCTAATAATTTACAGCCCATTTGCTAATTCTTAAGGTTTTTTTGGAGCCCATATTCTTTTTGTTAGCATTACATCCCATATTGTGGCCACGGTTAAAAAATTATACGAAATTTTGCATATTTCGGTGCGGTCCGAACTGTTTTTAATCCCGAAATTTCGACTCACATTCAAACTTATTTAAAAAATAAATGTATATCAATATAAAATCCAACAAATTCTCCACGCATAAAAACTAATGTAATTTAAAATCTCGAAATGAAAAAAAGATATTTGAAACTAATTGCCGGTTTGATGTGTTTTAGAAATGTACAACCCATTTCTCATTACGGATGGGCCATTTTCTCGGCCAGCTGAATGAAAGCTCTCCTCGTCTTGAAAGATTTGCAGCCCAACAGGCCTGACAAAGCGACTTACATGGCAAATCACAAAAAAACTGGGTTGTGGCCGTGGACCCAGCTGCCAGCCTCTCCACGTACAGTACTCTTCCGATGGAAGTCGTTCCTTGACCACGTTGACCAAGCCGAGCGGAGAGCACCACAGCGGTGGATGTCGTGGTTCTAAGCCTGACAGTAGAGTGGGGGGTAGGTATGGAGAGGCAAGGTCCTAGCTATGGAGAGGTTGTAAGCACAAAGGATGTACGAGTTCAGGCCCTTCTCGGAAGAAGTAACAGCCCTACGTCTCGGAGCCCGGAGGCGGTCGAGTGGATTATGAATGTATGAATTACAAGGTGCCGAACCCTTCTGCCTGTGGAGGAGGGTGGCTTATATAGAGTGCGCCAGGACCCTAGCCAGCCCACGCAGGAGAGGGTTTAAGGTGAGTTAAGTCTGGGGCGTTACTGGTAACGCCCCACATAAAGTGCCTTTACTATCATAAAGTCTACTTGATTAGAGGCCGTTGCAGTGCAGAGTGCCTCTTGACCTCCTGGTGGTTGAGTGAGTCTTCGTGGTCGAGTCCTTCAGGCCAGTCGAGTGAATCCTCGTTGGTCGACTGGAAGGCGACCTCTTCTAAGGATGTCCTAGGGTAAGTTACTTGGATCAGGTCCATGATCCTACCCTAGGTACACAACCCCATCATTAGCCCCCGAATGGATCGAGGCTTCGAGTGAAGAAGGAGTTGATGTCGTTTCCGATTAACCTTTGCGCTCCGGTTGTGCGCTGTTCTGGACCAAAGAATCCCTTTGTCGACAGGAAACAAATTGCCTTCAGTCAACTTGATCCATTCTGTTTTTGCGTCGAGTGATCTTTCAGGCTTCGACGATCTCCGAGCGACGGATCGCCGGAAACACCGCGCCTGACAGACTGATTTGTTGCTCGCGGATTCCGCGGGATGCGAAATTTTGGGGCGCGCGCGAAGCGGGGCGGACCGCGGCGCTCGGATGGGACGGGGCATGGACGCCTCGATCTCCGCGCCGCGTTTTTCGCCATGTATCCCGCCTGCATAACTGTTCCAGATATGATTAGATCGCCCGGGCCCGCCTGTCATCCACTCGGAAGGGACCTTATAAATGTGCCCGGCGAGGATTTCTGTGCTGCGCCTTAGCATTCTTTCCCTCTCTCTGCTTCCTTCCTCCCTGCTCAGCGTGCTCGCTCTCGCCCCCGCACCACTTCCCTTTGCGCATCTCGCCGGCGACCATGGCCAAGGAGAAGACGGCGGCGCTGGAGCGCGCAAAGAAGGCGTCGGCATCGGAGAAGGCGAAAGGAAGGTCCACCAGCCGCGATGGGTCCTCGTACAGATCCCGCCTGCCGAAGGGCTGGGTCCAAGGAGACTGGATCCAGTCGACCATCACGGAGAATGACCTCCTCGACATGGCCAACGAGGGCTTGATCCCCCACGGAGCTGCGAGGCTTCCGGGGAAGGAGTGGCAGCCCCAGCCAGAAGAGGGTGAGTGTGTGCTTTTGGCCACCCATGTTGATCGCGGGTTTTCCTTGCCACCGAGTGTTTTCTTTCGTGGCTTTTTGAACTTCTTCGGAGCGCAGCTCCACCACTTTACCCCAAACTCCATTGCCTATCTTGCCGCGTTCGTGTCCATGTGTGAGGGTTTCTTGGGCTGTCGACCGCACTGGGGTTTGTTCAAACATATATTCACGTGTCGATCTCAGACCGTGAAGAAGGCGAGCCCAGGTGATGAGAGAACCCGAGTCGTCCAAATGTGCGGAGGCCTGGGGATTCAGGTGAGGAATAAGAGCACCTTCCCGCCCATGACCTTTCCCGAGTCCGTCAGAGGCTGGCAGTCGACTTGGTTCTACTGCCAGGTCCAGTCGACGCCAGGGCAGTCGAGTGGACTCCCTCCGTTCACCATGGACCGAGTGAGCAAGCCTTCCCCTCTGAAGCTGATTTCGGAGGAGAAAGCTGACGTGAAGATGTTGATGGAGCGCGTGGTGCAGTTGGTTCGGGAGGGAGTGACGGGCATGGACCTCCTGGAGGTTTTCCTCAGGCGTCGCATCCAGCCTCTCCAGTTCCGGAGCCACTGCATGTGGTTGTACTGTGGGACCGAAGACGAGACTAGAGTCCATCCAGAAGCAGTCGACGATGTCACTCTGGAAAGATGGATGGTAGCCGTCACCGGAAACAAGGACAACCCACGCGGAGCCAGAAGGATTCCTCCACTCGACCACAACAGTGATCCAAAAAGGTACACTTGCCCTGCTCTCCACTGCATTCTTGTCGCATTCATCTCTGTTTACTCTGCCGACTGGTCGACTGATCATTGTCTTGATATCTGCTAGGCCCTCACCGAGCTGTACTCGATGCCCAATGGGGCACAAACTCCGACTGAGGAGGGTGAGGCGAGTGGGGGCGAGAGCCAGGACGAGGAGGAATGGGACTCGGACGTTGCAGGGGACGACGACGACGATGATGATGACGACGGCGATGATGATGATGCCGAAGACGAGGAGGAAGAGGAGGAGGTCGTGCCACCGCGCTCGGAAAGGCGGTCGAAGCTCGTCCACGACCCTTCGACTGAACGTGGCAAGGGGGTTGCGACGCAGTCGACCAAGCGCCCTAGGACCACTTCTCCAGCGCCGACTGAAAAGGCGCCGAAGCAGCCTAGGGGGGCTCCGCCAAAGCCGACCAAGCTCCTGCCGAAAATGAAGGTGTCCATCCCCACCATATCAGGGTAATTGTGCTGCTCATATTTTCTTATTCTGTGCGAACTTTATCTCTGGTCGACGCTGAAGTTAGTCGACTGATCCTTTGGAGTTGCAGTGCTGCTACTTCTGAGACCTCGGCCCGGGCTGATGACCATGAGATGGAGGATGCAGCAACTTCGAATCCAGGTACTGTGTTCTTAACACCGTTCTTAGTCGACTGACACGCGATCTCTGATCCTGATCCTTCTCCGCAGCTCCACCCAACACTGTTATCAATCTCCCTGACGACGACGAGGATGAAGAACCACTGACACGCAGGAGGAGTCGGAAAGCGTCCGCCAGTAAGGTACCTCAGGATGTGACGGCGCCTGAGATTCTGACTGTGGAGGAAGGGAACACCACTCGACACACGGTGTCCTTCGCAAATCCACTGACGAGTGCTCAGCAGCCCTCCCTCTTTACGATGCACCACGTCCCAAAGGACCAAGCTGGCGCATCGAAGGAGGCAATACGCCAGGCGGGACTCATGATGGAGCAGCTGAAGACCATCCGGGACGCGAGCCAGGCAGCTTATGACGCCAGTTCTGCCCTCCAAAGCAATGTCCAGGTCAGTCGACCGCTGTTTGTTCTGTTGGATATGTTACCAAAAACTTTTCTTTTCCGGAATTTATATTAGTCACCCACTGGGTGTGTCGAATAAACTCCGTGTTAGCGGGGGCACGCTGAGTGCACCCGCTGGGTGTAGTCCCCGAGGCTAAGGCCGACTGCTGGCAGTCGGCCTTAGGCTTTATGATGTCAATCTTTCTGTCAGTCGACTGGTCGACTGGACTTCACAAACCGGTGGGGGCACGCTGAGTGCACCCACTGGGTGTAGTCCCCAAGGCTAAGGTCGACTGCTGGCAGTCGGCTTTAGGCTTTATGACGTCAATATTTCTTTCAGTCGACTATGTCGACTGGATTTCACAAACCGGTGGGGGCACGCTGAGTGCACCCACTGGGTGTAGTCCCCGAGACTGTGGTCGACTGCTTGCAGTTGATCACAGTCTTAGAGAATGCATCTCTCTTTTTTTTTTTGAGGTCGACTGGTCGACTTTGTCTTCAACAGGATTAGTGGGGGCACGCTGAGTGCACCCACTGGGTGTAGTCCCCGAGACTACGGTCGAATGCTTGTATTTGGCTGTAGTCTTAGAAACGTGTGTTTATCCCCTTTTTCACTCGGAAGTGAATTATATTTGACATTTAGTCGATTGGTTCTTCACAGAACTCCTGTGATCTTGTGGCTCGCTACTTAGAGCTGGAACAAAAACATACTCAAGTCGAGCTGAGCTTGAAGCTGGTTCAGGAGAAGCTGACAAAGGCAAAGGAGGAGACCGAAGGTATGTTTGGTGAGACCCTGACGACTGCTTTTCCCCTTGCTTGTTTCAGCATCTGATCTTGCTGTAACTTGCAGGTAAGGTAAGGGAGGCCCAGCAGAAGAAAGACCTTGAGCTAGCTGAGAAGATCAAGCTTGCTGACGAGAAGTTAGCTTCAGTCACCAAGCTCGAACAAGACAATACCAATCTGAAAGCTGCTCTTGGGATTGCCAACAAGGAGGTCAGTCGACTGAAAACTGACAAAGCTGCCCTGACCGACCAAGTCAGCAAATTGACTGAGAAGAAAACTGAACTGGAGGCCTTCCTGAGTGGCCTTGCCAAGAAGTTGTTCCTTATGCTTGAAGGTAGACCTCCATGTTTGGCAAATATTTCCAATTGTGGCTTTTTCCATTCGACTATCTCCTTGACTTAGTGATCACCCTTGCAGAATTTTGTCAAAACTTTGAAGAAGAAACCAGCCGATTGGAGCCAAACCTTGACCCCGTCAATTCTCCGGTGAACGACGAAGTTGCCATGGATGTTTTCCGACTGGAGTCTCGTGTTGCAGCTGTCGTGGACTATCTCGCAAGGCTGAAGGCCGCCACATCTCGCATCGACTCGACGCTCTGGCCTGAGGAGACACTTCAGAATGACCTTGAGTCGCTGATGGTCCGCTTGAACACGATCCCTGGTCGAGTGCAGGAGTGGAAGAAGTCCTCGGCTCGGTGTGGTGCAGATGTCGCTCTGTGTCTGGCCCGAGTCCACTGCAAAGATGCGCGAGAAGAGAAGCTGGCGGCCCTTCGGGTGGCCAATACCAAGAAGCACGACTTCAGATCCTTTATGGAAACTTTCCTTGCAGCTGCCACTCGGATCGCCGACGGGATTGACCTTGATGAATTTGTTGCACCTTCTAGCCCTCCACAGGAGGGGTAAAAAACTTCTTCTGGCTCGACGTTTTAAATTTGCCTCGGTATGCCGAGTGAAATTGTAACCGACAAACCTGAACAGGCTTGACGCCTGAGCACTTTCGGTTCCTTTAGATGTCGATTCAAACTTGGATTTGCTGCTTGAATACGATTGCCTTCGGCTCGGAATGTCTTTTGCAGATTCAAAGCAAGGTGCCTGTGCTGCAATCGACTTATTCTTTAGTCCACTTAGACGAGCACTGGGCTGCAGCTAAGCCCTCCGAATGAGAGGGTTGCTCTCCACTTGGCAGGGTTTTTATACCTTAGGCGAGCGCTTGGACTGCAGCTAAGCCCACGAGTGAGAGGGTTGCTCTTCACTCGGTAGGATTTTTGTAACTTAGGCGAGCACAGGGCTGCAGCTAAGCCCCCGAGTGAGAGGGTTGCTCTTCACTCGGTAGGATTTTCACAACTTAGGCGAGTGCTTGGACTGCAGCTAAGCCCCCGAGTGAGAGGGTTGCTCTTCACTCGGTAGGATTTTCACAACTTAGGCGAGTGCTTGGACTGCAGCTAAGCCCCCGAGTGAGAGGGTTGCTCTTCACTCGGTAGGATTTTTATAACTTAGGCGAAACGGATTCGCAGCTAAGCCTCCGAGTGGGAGCCTGGCTCACCACTCGGTAGGATTTTTATAACTTAGGCGAGTGCTTGGACTGCAGCTAAGCCCCCGAGTGAGAGGGTTGCTCTTCACTCGGTAGGATTTTTGTAACTTAGGCGAGCACAGGGCTGCAGCTAAGCCCCCGAGTGAGAGGGTTGCTCTTCACTCGGTAGGATTTTCACAACTTAGGCGAGTGCTTGGACTGCAGCTAAGCCCCCGAGTGAGAGGGTTGCTCTTCACTCGGTAGGATTTTTATAACTTAGGCGAGCACGAGGCTGCAGCTAAGCCTCCGAGTGGAAGGCTGGCTTACCACTCGGTAGGATTTTGATAACTTAGGCGAGCACGAGGCTGCAGCTAAGCCTCCGAGTGAGAGGATTGCTCTTCACTCGGTAGGATTTTCACAACTTAGGCGAGCATGAGGCTGCAGCTAAGCCTCCGAGTGGAAGGCTGGCTTACCACTCGGTAGGATTTTGATAACTTAGGCGAAACGGATTCGCAGCTAAGCCTCTGAGTGGGAGTCTGGCTCACCACTCGGTAGGATTTTTACAAACTTAGGCGAAACGGATTCGCAACTAAGTCACCCACTGAGGGGAATTTTATTGGAAAATAAAAATAAAAAGTGACAGATATTGTGGAGGAACTATGACACTATTATTTTGAGGTCCATGAACTACAAAAGTACTTTATTGCAACTCATTTGAGTGATAAAACTTAAGTGTAAAATGGGCGGAGTAGCTCCGCGTTCCAAGCTCGGGGCTCGTCGATATTATGCTCGACGTTGTAGAGACGGTACGCCCCGTTGTGGAGAACCTTGGTGACGATGAAGGGGCCTTCCCAAGAAGGAGCAAGCTTGTGTGGTTTGTGCTGATCCACTCGGAGAACCAAATCCCCTTCCTGGAAGGCTCGACCTCTCACATTTCGGGCGTGGAAACGGCGCAGAACTTGTTGGTAGATGGTCGATCGGATCAGAGCCATCTCCCTTTCTTCCTCTAAAAGGTCGACTGCGTCCTGCCGCGCTTGTTCAGCTTCTGCTTCATTGTAGATTTCAACTCGAGGAGCATTGTGGAGAAGATCACTCGGCAAGACTGCTTCAGCTCCATAGACCAAGAAGAATGGAGTTCTTCCGGTCGACCGATTAGGCGTGGTCCGCAGTCCCCAGAGTACAGATGGAAGTTCGTCGACCCAAGCTCCAGCCGCGTGTTTGAGATCACGCATCAGTCGAGGCTTCAGTCCCTTGAGAATCAGTCCATTAGCTCGCTCTGCTTGTCCATTCGACTGCGGATGGGCGACTAATGCGTAGTCGACCCGTGTGCCTTGGGAGTCGCAGAAAGCTCTGAATTCCTCTGAGTCAAAGTTCGACCCATTATCCGTAATGATGCTGTGCGGGACTCCATATCTGAATATTAGTTCCCTGATGAAGCTAACAGCAGTACCGGTGTCAAGGCTCTTGATTGGTTTAGCCTCGATCCACTTGGTGAACTTGTCGACTGCCACCAGTACATGCGTGAAGCCACTTCGTCCTGTTCTCAAAGGACCGATCATGTCCAGCCCCCAAACTGCAAAAGGCCAGACGAGTGGGATGGTCTTCAAAGCTGACGCAGGCTTGTGCGACATATTCGAGTAGAACTGACATCCCTCGCACTTATCTACTATCTCTTTTGCCATCTCATTCGCCTTGGGCCAGTAAAATCCGGCTCGGTATGCTTTGGCCACGATGGTCCGAGAGGACGCATGATGACCACAGGTCCCCGAGTGAATATCATTGAGGATGAGTCGACCTTCTTCTAGTGTTATGCACTTCTGACCGACTCCAGTCGCGCTTTCTCTGTATAATTGTCCTTTGATTACGGTAAAGGCCTTAGATCGACGGACGATTTGTCGAGCCTCTTCCTCATCCTCCGGAAGCTCTTTCCTCAAGATATATGCGACATACGGAATCGTCCAGTCGGGAATGACCACCAAAACCTCCATGATCAAGTCGACCACCGCTGGGACTTCAACTTCAGTCGGATCTGTGGCGCCCTTGGGCTGCGGAGTTTCTTCGGTGAAAGGATCTTCTTTGACTGACGGAGTGTGTATATGCTCCAAGAACACACCACTCGGAATGGCTTCTCTCTTGGAACCTATCTTTGCTAGATCATCAGCTGCTTGATTTTTCAGTCGGGGTATATGATGGAGCTCCAACCCCTCGAACTTCTTCTCCAGCTTCCTCACTGCACTGCAGTATCCAGTCATGGCTGGGCTTCTCACGTCCCACTCTTTCATCACCTGATTGACCACTAAATCCGAGTCGCCATAGACCATTAGGCGACGGACGCCGAGTGAAATGGCCATGCGCAACCCATATAGGAGGGCCTCATATTCTGCCTCATTGTTGGAGGAATCAAAGTGAATCTGGAGCACATATCTAAGCTTATCTCCTCTGGGGGAAACCAGGACAACCCCTGCACCGGAACCATTCAACATCTTAGAGCCATCGAAAAACATGGTCCAATGCTCCGAGTGAACTTCAGTCGGCTGCTGTTGTTCAATCCACTCGGCGAGGAAATCTGCTATCGCCTGGGACTTAATGGCTTTCTTAGCCTCAAACTTGATATCAAGGGGAAGAAGTTCAATCGCCCATTTGGCCACTCGACCAGTTGCGTCTCTGTTGTGCAAAATCTCTGATAGTGGAGCGTCGCTGACGACTGTGATGGAATGGTCAGAGAAATAATGAGCAACCTTCTTTGTGGTCATGTATATTCCATACACAAGCTTCTGATAATGAGGATATCTCTTCTTGGATGGAGTCAAGACTTCAGACAAATAATACACTGGGCGCTGAACTTTGAGAGCTTTTCCTTCTTCTTCCCGCTCGACCGTTAGCACAGTACTGACAACTTGTCCTGTGGCTGCGATGTAGAGCAACAGAGGCTCTTTGCTGATTGGAGCAGCAAGCACCGGCTGGGTGGAGAGCAGAGCTTTTAGCTCGGCAAACGCTGCATCAGCTTCTGGAGTCCACTCGAACTTGTCAGCCTTCTTCATCAGTCGGTAAAGAGGCAATGCCTTTTCACCGAGTCGTGAGATGAATCGACTTAATGCGGCCAAGCATCCAGTAAGCTTCTGGACATCGTGCACTCGCACAGGGCGTTTCATTCGGAGAATAGTGCCAATCTTCTCTGGGTTAGCGTCGATTCCCCGTTCGGAAACGAGAAAACCGAGTAACTTGCCACCAGGAACTCCAAATGTGCACTTTGATGGATTGAGCTTGATATCATACCTTCTGAGGTTGGCAAATGTTTCGGCGAGGTCAGCGAGCAGGTCGGAACCTTTTCGTGACTTGACAACAATATCATCCATATAAGCTTCCACATTCCGACTGATTTGGGTGAGTAGACACTTCTGAATCATTCGCATAAATGTGGCTCCGGCATTCTTGAGGCCGAATGGCATGGTGATATAGCAGAAGCACCCGAATGGAGTGATGAAAGCTGTTTTTACCTCATCGGGCCCGTACATACGGATCTGGTGGTACCCGGAGTAAGCATCTAAAAAAGACAACCTCTCGCATCCCGCGGTCGAGTCAACAATTTGATCTATGCGAGGGAGAGGAAAGTGATCTTTCGGGCAGGCCCGGTTGATGTGCTTGAAATCAATGCACATTCGGAGCGACTTGTCCTTCTTAGGAACCATGACGACATTAGCGAGCCACTCGGAGTGGTATATCTCTCGGATAAATCCTGCCGCCAACAGTCGAGCCACTTCTTCACCGATGGCCTTTCTCTTCTGGACGGCGGACCGCCGAAGATGCTCTTTGACTGGTTTTGCAGACGAGTCGACTCTTAGGCGATGCTCAGCCAGTCCCCTGGGAACACCTGGCATGTCAGCGGGCTTCCATGCAAAAATGTCCCAGTTCTCACGGAGGAACTGGATAAGCGCTTCTTCCTATTTTGGGTCGAGTGTTGTGGAGATGCGGGTCGGAGCGGCTTCGGGGTCGGTCGGGTGAATGTGAACAGGCTTCATCTCACCGGACGACTGGAATGCAGACTCTGTGGCGGGCTTCTTGGATCGCAGCAAGTCACTCGGATCTGCGTTTTGCTTGTATTCTTCGAACTCGACCGCTGTCACTTGGGAATCGGCAATCTTGGAGCCCTTCTGAAAGCACTCCTCTGCCTTTTTCCTATCACCGGTGACAGTGATCACACCTTTGGGACCGGGCATCTTCAATTTGAGGTACACGTAACATGGTCGAGCCATGAACCATGCATAGGCTGGTCTCCCCAAAATGGCATGATATGCACTTTGAAAATCCACGACCTCAAACGTCAACTTTTCTTTGCGAAAATGCTTCGAATCACCAAACACTACGTCCAAAGCTATCTGGCCGAGTGACTCGGCCTTCTTCCCTGGTATAACTCCATGGAAGATCATGTTACTAGTGCTCAATCGGGACATCGGAATGCCCATACCTTTCAATGTGTCTGCATACAATAAGTTCAGCCCACTTCCACCATCCATCAGCACCTTTGTCAGTCGAGTGCCTTCGACAACTGGATCGACCACCAAAGCTTGCCTCCCGGGGGTGGCAATATGAGTCGGGTGATCAGATTGGTCGAATGTGATGGGTGTTTGAGACCACTTCAGATAATTTGCCTTTGCTGGGGCAACCATGTTCACCTCTCGGTTAATCACTTTCAGTCGACTTCTGCTTTCCACATCTGCAAAGATCATCAGAGTGGAGTTGATATGCGGATATCCTCCCTCACTGTCCTCTTTGTCTTCGGCCTTGTCCGACTCCTTCTCCTTATCCTTAGACTGTTTTCCCTGAAACTGCTGGATCAGGAGTCGACATTGGCGAGTGGTGTGCTTTGGGTAAATGATATTCCCCTCTTCATCTTTCTTCGTGTGAATGTGACACGGCATATCCATCACGTCATTCCCTTCTTTATCCTTTACCTTCTTGGGGTTCCAGGATCCTTTTGGTTTCCCCTTAAACTTTCCTTGAGTCACGGCCAGAGCCTCTCCAGGAGCTGCCGGTTCAGCCTTCCGCTTCTGTTTCCGACTGGTGTTTCCTTTTTCCGACTGACTCGGCTTGTGCTTGCCGCTTCGGAGTCGGTCTTCTTCTTCGCCGTTGGCGTACTTGGTAGCAATCTCCATCATCCGACTCAAGGTCATGTCACCGGTTCGACCAAATTTCAAACTCAGTTCTCTGTTCTTGACGCCGTCTTTGAAGGCGCATACTGCCTGATGATCAGAGACATTTTCCACAGTGTGGTGCAAAGTGATCCACCTCTGAATATACTCTCTGAGAGTCTCATTAGTTTTCTGCACGCAGACTTGCAACTCTGTCAATCCCGCTGGTCGCTTGCAAGTCCCTTCAAACGTTCTGACGAACACTCGGGACAGATCTTCCCAAGTGTAAATGCTGCTAGGAGGTAATTGAGTCAACCATGCCCTGGCAGAACCTTCCAACATGAGGGGCAAATGCTTCATGGCCACCTCGTCGTTCCCACCACCGATCTGAACTGCCACTCGGTAGTCTTCAAGCCAAGTTTCAGGCTTAGACTCACCAGTGAACTTGCTGACTCCTGTTGCCAACCTGAAATTGGGGGGATAACTGCGGCTCTGATAGCTCTGCTGAAACATTCAGGACCAGAAACATGTACTCGACTGCTCGTGGGTACACCTCTGTCGAGTGCGCCACGATGGGCTCTGTTCCGGTCGACCAACCCTTGCACGATAATGGATCGCGCGTCGAAGCCTGGCTCTCTGGGGTCAACTGGAACCCTACGCCCTGTACTGTACTGACGCCTATCATCTGGCTGCCGAGGAGCGTAAGACCCACCCCTCGGAGGGGAATAGGGCACTCGACGCCTATCATCTCGGTCGAGTCTGTCGCCATATTGATCTCGTCGATTCTCACGCCCTTCGCGCCGCGGAGGCGATTTGGGGTTGTGAGCCGACTGAACCGTATTCACAGTGACAAATCGACTGTGAATTCTGTTGCGCGACTGAGACACGGCTGAATTCTGATCTCCTGCTGCCCGGAGCAGATCCCTGATTTGCAGCAAACCTCTGCCAGCTTCCGACTGCGAAGGCTGAATGGACTCTGCTATACGGGTCGCAGCTGCTAAATTCTGAATTGGGGTTCGATATACCTGAGTCGGCGGGAAGAATTGACGTCGACTGGTGTCGGGAACTCGTTGCCGCGCGCGCTCGTCGAGTGCTCGCTGAAGGTTCTCCAGTCGAGTGCGCTCGGCCAAATTGGCCAGACGCGCCTCCTCCAAGGCACGAGCCTCGGGGGTTTCTCCTGCGATGGGAATACGCAGGGGATCCTCGTTCCTGCGGTGAAGCTCTTCTCTTTGCAGAGAGTCGAGTGGCTCGGGCTGGTACTCTTCGTAGTCTCGTGCAGGGTCGCCGCCGTCACCTTCTCCACCACCACGGGCGAAGCCAGGAGGGCTGTGGGGCCCGTCGACCATCAAGATTTCCGCCGCTGGATCACTGCTTCCGCACTCGGATGCAGTCTCTCCGGAGCCAGTCGACTGATCGAACAAGCCGTAGAGAGATTCGTTGGGCTCGATTGCCGCAACTTGTGTAGTGGCCGATTGGCGAGCCACCGCGTGACTCACCCATCGCTGAAGCCTGGACCGGCCTGAGCGCTTGCGCTGGCGGGAGACCGGGAGGGTGGATGATGGAGGAGCCTACCGATACTGGGTTGACGGTTGCCGCAGCAGAACGCCGCGGACACATGCGCGAAAATGCGTCGCACCGCGGACGGGGAGCGCGTCTACGTCGAGTGGAGCCTCCTGGAGCCATGCGGAGTCGTCGGCGATGAAGGTGAGGGTGCCGAGACGGATCTCTTGACCCTTGACCAAAACTCCAGCAGACACCATGATGAGAGTACTCGGAAGAATCGCAACTTCTCCACAAAATCGCTAAAACACCGGCCCCACGGTGGGCGCCAACTGTCGTGGTTCTAAGCCTGACAGTAGAGTGGGGGGTAGGTATGGAGAGGCAAGGTCCTAGCTATGGAGAGGTTGTAAGCACAAAGGATGTACGAGTTCAGGCCCTTCTCGGAAGAAGTAACAGCTCTACGTCTCGGAGCCCGGAGGCGGTCGAGTGGATTATGAATGTATGAATTACAAGGTGCCGAACCCTTCTGCCTGTGGAGGAGGGTGGCTTATATAGAGTGCGCCAGGACCCTAGCCAGCCCACACAGGAGAGGGTTTAAGGTGAGTTAAGTTTGGGGCGTTACTGGTAACGCCCCACATAAAGTGCCTTTACTATCATAAAGTCTACTTGATTACAGGCCGTTGCAGTGCAGAGTGCCTCTTGACCTCCTGGTGGTCGAGTGAGTCTTCGTGGTCGAGTCCTTCAGGCCAGTCGAGTGAATCCTCGTTGGTCGACTGGAAGGCGACCTCTTCTAAGGATGTCCTAGGGTAAGTTACTTGGATCAGGTCCATGATCCTACCCTAGGTACACAACCCCATCAGTGGACGACGGTGAGGCCTAGGAAGGGGACGACGTGGAGCCGGGGAAGACGCGGCAGCGGAAGCCCGCGCGGAGAGGAGTACGAGGGTTCACTTGTTCGGCTGCGGTGTGAGGCTGCCGTCGCCACAGGGCCTGGCCAGCGGTGGGAATAGTAGGGGGCGGTGAGGCCTCCACACAGCACAGCCGGCCACGGGAGGCAGGAGCATGCGGCACGACCAACACTACTTTGGGCGGCTGGAGCAAGAAGACCAGAGGTTGAAGAAGCACTAGGGCCGTTGGATGGACATCGTACGGTCACTAGAGCTAGAATCGTTCATATTGACTAAGTTAAAAAAGCCCTTCGTCCCCGTCAACTTAGTAGGCCCACAAGTCAGCCTCCCACCAAGGTGGGTCCCAGCTAGCCAGGGGAGTATTCAATTTTTTGTGCGTAATAATGAGGCACTTCCGGTGGGTCTGAGCTGACAGTGAGGGGAACGTTTTTTTATCGAAATACGATGGCCCGTCAGGTGGGTCCCAGCAGTCAGGGGGCAAACATTTTTTTCACAAAATACGATGGCCCGTCTAGTGGGTCCCTGTTGTTAGTTGGAGAAATCATTATTTTCCGCGTAATAAGGAGGCACTTACTTGCTGCGGCCATGGACCCAGCTGAGACTCTCCACGTACAGTATACTTCCGATGGAAGTTGTTCCTTGACCACGTTGACCTCACCGCGTTCTGTTGCATGCATGCGTCCATGGGCATGGTGCGTCCCCACTATCAGCCTCTCACATACAGTCATCTTCCGATGACTCTCGGTTGTTGACCACGTTGACCACACCGTGCCGAGCGCACCCAGACTGGAACGACCCGGAGATGGGGAAGACGGGGCAGTGGAGTCACAGATGGAGAGGAGTGGGAAACTTCACTGGTTCGGGTGCGCGGCAGCACAGCCGCGGTGCCGCCCACGGGAGACAGGAGCAAGAACAGAGGTTGAAGAAGGAGCATGGCTATTGGATTAACATCCAACGGTCTAGCTGCTAGAATCATTTGTTGATTAAGTTGACAAAGCTGTGCGTACACGTCCGTTTAGTAGGCCCACAAGTTAGTCACCAAATCTGACGGGTCCCAGCTATCAACGGGATGAATAATTTTTTTCGCAAAACAAGGAGGCACTTCCTTCCGTGCGAAGATACAGTTGGTGGGTCCCAGCTGTCAGGTGGAGGAAACATTATTTTTCAGCTTAATAAGGAGGAACTTTCCGTGCGTGCGGCCATGGACCTCGTGGGTTCCAGCCGTCAGGCTCTCCACGTACAGTCCTCTTCCGATGACTCTCGTTTGTTGACCACGCCACACCGAACGCAGCGAGGCGGTGGACGACGGCGAGGCCCCAGACGGGAACGACTCGAAGATGGGAAAACGCGGCAGTGGAGTCGCAGATTGAGAGGAGGAGAAGGGTTATAACTGGTTCTGTTGCGGCATGGGGTTGTAGTCTGTGGAGAATAACAGGAGGTGTCGAGGGGTGGAGGGATAGCCTGGCCGGCGGTGGGGTCGCGCTTCGCAGGGATGCGTGCTAAGCAGAGCCGCTAGCCGCCGGAGGCCGGACCAGGTGGTCCCAGCAACGCTGGAGGAAGAAGACGAGAGATTGAAGGCGCATGCTGGCCGTTGGATATAAATCCAATGGATGTGGATGACACAATCATTTGTTGACCAAGTTGACAATGCTCTGCGTAGGCTTTGACCTATTGGCCCACATGTCAGCCTGCAAAAATGTGGCATATATTTAACCCATGTTTTCTAGAATGTACAGTCCATTGGCTGGGCTGGGTGAACAAATAATTTCGCGTCAATCAGGCCCATTTATTTTTTCTAAGAAATTTCAGCCCATCTGCACTTCCTGGAAATACACGTATTAGGTGGGCTCGTTATATATATAATGTTATGTTAGAAGGAGCAATTAATATCAAAGAATAAACCAGAGAGGCACATTATATATATATAATTAATAAATTAGAGAGTTATTGCTCAAAATAAAAATGAGCGCGTTATTATTAAATTGGTCCTTAAAATTTTCGCAAGCTTTTGTACGCAATCACCAGGATTTTCCTTGCCTGTGAGTCAAAAACAACCAGGATTTTCCTTGCCAACTTCCGTTAAATATTTACTTTTATAAGTTAATAACACGTGGGATGTTTTTATAATGCATATATAAGTCTCTATAAAATATACGATAATATTAATAATATAAATCTTTCCCTAATAATAAATCACGGATTGACTCTTTGGGTTCACCATCACAATACACTTCTTTCCGTGAATTTACGCTTTCAGTTTTTTTCCGTTAGTTTTGATCGATAGTCCGTCCAATTACTGCGAGGCGGTACTAAGAACTTTGTCCATCCAATTGGTCCACATCCACATTCTCTTATTGGGCCTGCACGCATGTTTCGGCCTGCATGCACGCTTTTGTATCTGTACCTTACCTGATTTCCACACATGTACTCGGAGTAATCCCACCTCGATTGCTTACATGAAAGTCTACCGATTTATATACCTAGGAAAATTGCATATCAACAACGAGCCTCTTGAATCAACAAACACAGAATGAGAACGAAGGGAAATTGTACATCAAAACGGCAGTCCGACACGAAGCTGTTCAGTCCGGCGCTCGCCGGGGTGAGGAAGCGGAGGCGCAGCGCGCTGATGCCTGCGACGCAGCCTGTTCCACATGCTGGCCACCTCTACACCACGCACGACATGGACACGAGCGCGGCGGCAGGGTGGCTTGAGGTCATGGTGGACTAGATCCAGCGAGGGGAAGGTCGGATCCGTCGGCTTGGAGAGGAAGGTGTGGAGGAGCACACGGGACAGAGGGCGGAGGAGGATGGAGGCGGAACACCGAGGTTGGGCTGTGGACTTGGAGTGGAGGAGCCACGGAGAGGCCCGGGAGCCACCACGAGAGAGAGATGGGCCTGGCCATGCTCGGCGATCGTCAGCCGACTTCGTGTTTCTCTGCTGATGATCCCTGACCACCTGCTGCCCGGGGTCGGCTACATGATGTTATGTCAGTTTGCTTGGTAGTTTCATTCTTTCTTAAGATTAGACCTAGCCGTGTAGATGCAGATGGACATTGGAGGTACAGTGTTGGCACCGACGACTTGGATAAAAATATTTTTGTATGCACTCCGAGTGGGTCAGTCTATATACACTTAAATTTTCACATTCTGTTTCCTTCAGTTAGACGACAGCAAGGAGATAATGCACTCCTTTTTTCTGAAAAAAATATCATAAGGGACATCTTTTGGAAGAATGACGAGCCATGTTGGCCGTAGTTGGAGTGAAAGAATTACAACTTTTTTGTGCCAAATAATCAAATATAGCACTGGTTCAGAAAAAAAACCGAAACCATGAGAAATGTTGTTGTTGGATGTCAGTGCGCATCATATATCCTCTTGGCCATGCCGGTCATAATAGCAACAACTTTCTTCAGGCTAGTGATGCTCATATTGTCAATCATTCTCACTGTGGTGCCTGAGACAAAAACTCCTAAGACAGTTTGGTAATTTATGATGTTATTACACCGGAGCACATGTAATGACAGACCCGGTAAAGAAGAATAGAACGTAAGTGTGTGCCATATTTTTTCCCGTTGCAACGCACGGGCCCTTTTGCTAGTATATATAATGTGGTTAGAAGGGAAAACATAAATTGGACACAACATTACTTTTATAAGAGACCTGCGTTTTATACCCCACAGTAGGCATACTAACAAGTTCACACACAAATACAATAGAAAAGGTAAACATTCATATCAAACTCAGGTTCAGAGGACACGTTCATATTCATAGCCAACATTCACTATCAACAACTCAAAAGATTCATATATACACAAGCTCAACATATCTATGCATCCAAATGATTGATAGATCACACGATAATATTCATACATAATTCACAAAAAGATACAGATATACACATGTTCAGTATGTTTATGCATCCAAATGATTGAGATCACATCCAATATGATCCATGGACAAACTTTAATTACCTAGGGTACAGACTGGTAAATGGTGTTCAATCGGAGGTACTTCTTGCTAAAATTAGTTCTTGTACGAGTAAACTTTCGAGTACATAAGAGGCAGCACAGACAATCTGAACTTTGCTTGTAGGTTTATCCTCAAATAGTGGCCTCGTGCCGAGGGAGGTTTGAGCAACTTGGCCACTACTTTCATCCAACTAGTTTACTGGCTCATCTTGGTCCTGTATCTCGCCAAAATTCTACATTGCAGACGAGAAAGGAGGCGGTTGAGAAAATGAACCACCCAAATTTTTTGTGCAGTTCAACTGAAATGGAGCATCCTTGGCGTGCAGACTGATTAAGTGCCAGATGAATATATGCATCAACCAACTTGTCTGGAATCTTTAGACTCCATGCCATATAGTTCGCTACCATATGTGCCGATAACCAAAAGGCACAAGTTGGGACCAAAGACTGGACTGCATTTTTCTGGGCTATGCACCAAGCAATATTTTTGGCGTTCACTCTCCTAATACTTGGATTTTGACAATTGGTTGACGCCGGTTGATACTCGAATGAATATAGGCACTTCTTGTCAACATCGATGCTTGTCTGAGTGAACTTTGGAGTACATAGCAGCAGCATAAGTACCTGTCCATCTGATCATTTTGTGCAGTTCTATTGAAATCACCCGATGTAATGATTTGCCTACGAGTTCAGGCTCCAAATTACTCCTTTATGAAATCGGCAAACAGTAGCACAATACCAACCTATGTGAGGTAGCATATCAATTACTATTTCCTTTGACTGGAAGCCGAGATAAGCCAAGTGACTGACATCAAAGGAAGAAAGCAATTGGAGATTAGCGACTGACAGGAAAGGACGGAAGCTGTCGAGGCAATGAAGCACCCAAAGTTTTTGTGCAGTTCCACCAAAATCGAGCATCCCTATTGGCACATATATTGAGAGTGTGAGATTACTGTAATAGTGGGACTAGTTGATGAAACATACACTAACAAATAGAAGCACCCTCATTATCTTAGTGGGTAAAGTTAGAAACATAGTAGTCTTGCTTAAAGAGAGGTATTAGTTTATTTAATCAGTGCCAATTAGCTCAACTCAACACTCAAAGCATTGCCATTTATCATAGGTTGCAAAACTTTAACGTGCAAAGATAAAGGAGTTTCTCATGACAGTAGCATGATACAAATAGAGATGACAACAAACTAATACGGATGAAGGCCTTAGGCCCGTACCAACCTGAGAAAAAAGCTTATTCATGTAGTCCCATAAGAGATAATAAAGCACTCATTAAAATCACACAATAGTATATATTTTTGTGCACTTCAAATGTATGGTTGAAATCACTCTTGTTTACCAGTGCTGAGATTATATCGAAAGATTATCAAGAACTTCTAGCAGAGTTAAAGCACTGGCTGGGATACACTTCATTGTATTGTCTTGTGTAGTTCCACTAAAATGTATGATTGGCACAACATGATCCCTGTTTGCACAAGTAGGAACAAGGTGAAACCTTCATTAGCTTAGTGAGAAAGGATAGGAAGACATTAGCATATTACTCAAACAGTAGCATCAAATTCATGATGGATAATATGCAAAACATTGCCTCATTGAACCAATGGCAATAAATTGACATGCAAAATAATAGCACTATTATGTCATGACACTAATAATAGTCCCTCCCTGCTCCACCACATGATTCACCTCCATAGACAAACATATACACGTACATGATTCAACATAGGGTCCTACTAAAGATTTGTTTAACTCCAACAGGAAAATTAGGCAATAATAAATTAGTGGTACTTAAGTACTCCTAATTAATTAAGTGAGACAGCAGAAGTGGAAGGGCTCCCTGGAGGATCATCTCACATGTAAGGTAGTCGTTACCGGAGCCCTTGAATGGCCTCGACTAAGGCCTCTGGCTTCAGCAAGATCACCTTGGCACTGTTTATTCTTCTTCTTCTTCCTCTTCATGCTCTATTTCTCTTTCTCCTCACTAGTTGATGAAACCAAGTACATGATTGGCCTTATAATTCAGAATTGGTTTTGTCAGTGAGGGAGTACAAGTGTACTAGTAAAAACAACATTTTTTTCTCATGGCAGTCGGAAAATAGAGATGAACACATGCATTAAATATCATTCTTACCTAAAGGAAGGTTATGGCGCAAATATGGATGATGAGGATTGGAACACAGATCTCCCTTTGTGCAGTTCCACCAAAATGAACCAACTGTTCCATTCTGACATTCCAGTTAAACAGCACAAAAGTCACTTCTTTTAAGAAGAGTTTTGTGCAGTGCACCAAAAGGTCACAACAGCAACCAGGTGAATTGGATATCCCTGTTTGCACAAAAAGGCACCGAGGAAACAGTCAGAGTCTCAAGCAATTACAGGCAAAAACATTTTGCTAAACTTGTCATGGCTTATAACAGTGGCATGGCTTCATTTTTTTCCAGGGACATTAGATTAAGAACAGTGGGTGCACCAGCAGTCCAGCACCATGTACGTAAACAGGGGCATAAAGTGGTAATTCATAGTTTGTTGCCCCAAGAAACAAACATCCAAGAAACATATCTGGGTTGGTCCCATTTTTGTTCACTCTAGGCACCTACTCCTATGTGTGGATAGCAAATCTAGTCCTGGTCATACCACTGTGTACAGCATTACCCCTATATTTCCCTTTTCGACCAAGAGACCGGTTGGATGACCAGTCTGTACTACTTTCACCCCCTTTCCTTCCTGTTTGTACCAAGTCCGATGTACATACTAAATTCCCCCACCCCCACTTTATTTCTTGTTTGAACCAAGTACTTCCGGAATTACTTGTCATCAAAATGGATGTGTCTAGAACTAAAATACATCTAGATACATCCATTTCAATGACAAGTATTTTCGGACGGAGGGAGTACAAGATTCGACTCCATGAAGTAGCTTTACCTCTAACAATAGAAAAAAAATATGTGACGTTGGACCATCCGATCGAGAGGGGCTGAGAGGTAGAAAATGATGCACATGCAGCGACGTAGCGAGCTGAGGAAGTAGAGCTAAGGCGGTTTCAAAAGAAGATATACCTAAAGGTCGTCGGGATGTGGATATGTGGGCGGCGGGAGGCCGTATCCGCCCACAGGCAACGACGAAGGGATCGGAGGACCTCCCGCGCTGGCGCTCGGCTAGAGATAATGGTGCAGACGGCAGTGGGTCTCCTCCCTCGTTGTCGACAACGGCCTAAACGCTGCCCCTCCTCCCCTTCACCGGCGGAGGGGATACGTCCGGATCTGTAACCATCGGTGAGGATAGAAAGCCAGTGTTTTTTGAAGGGAGAAAGATAGTGTTACTACCCCTATCTTGTTTAGATCTAGAGAGGATGAGAGTGTGTGAATAGAGAAACCCTAGCAAGCAAGCGCGGAGGCTCCGGCCTATATATACGTAGTGGGTAGTTTTCCTTTTTCACTATATCAAAACAATCATTTAAAATTGTGTATTACTACTTGCCAGGTCGCGGTTTTTTTAGTTGTTGATTGTTTTTTGAGATAGCTACCCGCTTGTTCCAAGTGGTGTTACGGTGTGCCAGGTCGCACTTTGTATCGTTCAAGTCTGGTACTACAAGTCCCTCCATTAAATGAACAACCACCCCCTTGTAAAAAATGTGAACAAGCCCACGGCTAAAATTAGCGGAATCGTGGGTTGCCCCAACATGCATTATTATTTATATTTTCTACTCCCTCCATTCCTAAATATAAGTCTTTTTTATTAGCCACACCTAAGACAAGAATTTTTTTATTAGCAGTGAACCCCACATGTCATAGACACAAAAATTATGGCAAGATTCCCTTAGGCAAGCCAAAGTGTGTCTAACAATTTGAGCAACTCAGGTTAGGCAAGTGTGGCAAGTGTGGGAAAAATAATGTGGCAACATAAGACAAACATAGTCACAATCCAAACAGCCCCGTAAATTTTTGTGACATGCATGAAAATTTGGTTAGTTAAATTTATAGTCAAAATTTGGCAAGGTGCATCAAATAAACACATGCAAGTATCAAAAGGAAAGTCACGGCATGCATGCATGCGTTGTACTCCCTCCGTTTCCAAATATAAGTCTTTTTAGAGATTGCAACAAGTGACAACATACGAAGCAGAATATGTCTACTCCTACATATGAAGTAGCCCATTTGAAATGTGTAAAAAGACTTATATCGAGTGCAGTGCTTTGATGTGTCGTGTCAACTCGTACAAGACCGAGAAATTTGATTACTACAATGCCCTCTCCCTCGCGGACTGGGCTCCGGTGCCTTAACTTCACCTGCCTTTGGCTGCATGACAGGAGGGCCAACCACCTGTTGGGCCCACCCGTCATAGACGCAAAGGCAGGAGCAGTAAGTAGAAGCTTTCGCTACACGCTATCCCTCCCGCACGAGGTGGACGGACATGCAGTAGTGGATTCAATACTGTAGAAGTAGGAGTAACATCATTGTTCGTCTTCTTGAAGAGGTGAAGAGCCAAGCACAACCCACACGTGGCAGTTGCGAACGCTCGCGTGGTGCGGTTCCTTGGAGTACTAGCCAGGCTCTTGCATGAGACAAAATTGCTATTGTTTAACAATTAAACTCCATTATCCATTGGTTGATACTCATTCTGCATAGGTCCACGCGCTTAGCACCGTTTCCTCCTGGGGTCACCAATGTTTATTTGCTAATTAATAGCATTGCATGCAATGAACTAGCCATTGCAAGTCATTAAAAGCATGCACACCTCTCATCTCTTATTGGTTGATATGTCAAGAAACAAGAAACAAGGTAGAAGTTAATGCACCGCGCCTAAGTGTTTTGGGACTATTTGGTTTTCGTAAGATGACTTACACACCTAGACGAAGGGAGTAGTATAGCCCTGTAAACCGGAAAGGAGTATTTGCCTTTCTAGAGATTTCAACAAGTGACTAGACTACACCGTGTGCAGTACTCCCTCCCTTCCGGTTTATAGGGCTCAAATCTCAAATCTCATGAACCAAGGCATTTTGTGATTGGAGGAATGTATCTCGTACTTTACAAAACTACCCTAATTAAACTCATGCATTAATTACGTAGTTCTCTCGTTTTCCTCTCCGCCTTGGTCGCGGTGCACAATATTGAGCACTCCTATATGACTAGCTGCTCTATCTATATGCGGGAAATTTCAAAGCATCCGGGCCCGCGTGCCATCCACCAAATCACAGCGAGGTGCTACAGTCGAGACTCACCTGTCACCCCGGTGTGGCCGTCATGACCCGTCATATCACAAAACCCACACCTTTACCAGCAGTGGTAAGGTGGCCTCCAAGTTGGACTGGACGAAGCAACCATCATTTCACTGGAACGCTCGTTCAAGCCCTTTCTTCCCTTTCTTGAAGAAAACCTCACTCCAGGCTACTCACTTCTGCCATTTTTCTTCTGTACCAACGAAGGAAAGGTGGGCGAATCAGTTATGCTGCTATATTTTCATTCCAAGAATCTTCTTTTTGTGAAGCACCGACCGATTCTCACATCCTATTATTTTCCCGTTTTCATTGCGATTGTGGTTTCCTTTCGATTGCTTTTTGTTTTTCATTTCATTGATGGATCCTGGAGCACTAGGTAAAGAGTTACCGGCGGACAACCCACTGGAGACAGCGATCTCCAGGAAGCAAGCACTGACCAATGAGTTGACCATGTTGGCGGGCCAACCCATGGAGACGAAGAACTCCAAGAAACAAGCACTAGCCAAAGAGTTGAGGACGTTGGCGGATGAACTCCTCAAAGGAAGTTGGAAGAACAGCAAGGGCCCCACCGTGCCTACCCCAGGAACTCTGATTGCCACCTATTTGAGGATCAAGCCCCAGTTTGAGGAGATAGTCGCTGTTGAGAAGCAGTATTCCCCTGGCAAGGTGATGGCCCCCATCGAGGACGAGGAGATGGCCCCCGGAGGGATGAGATCCCCCGGTGAGCTGCACAAGGTAAAAAATAATGGCTTACTACCATAGTTGTGGTTTTTGATTATTTGTAATGTGGTTGCTAATATGTTAGGGTTATGCAGGTGCTGGTGGACATCCTTGATGATTCCGATGTCGTGGCCCGTCCTGTTGGCATCGCCCCGGATATCGATTCCGATGCCGCTGTCCATCCTGTGGACATCACCCCAGAGATCGATTCTGATGACGCGGTCAGTCCTGTGGACATCGCCCCAGAAATCGATTCCCATGCCGTTGTCCGTGATATGGTCATTGCCCGAGAGATCGATGACAAGAAATAGTTGGTCGCGCTAATCCTTCTGGGTAGTTTGCAATACCCTGTGTTTAATTACCAGAATGATGCATGTTATCAAACCATCTTAGGGCTAGTGCACTGTCTTGTGTGGGCGGATCTTGCTACTTTTGTTTGGTAGTGAATCATGCGATGAATCATGCGAAGCCTCTCCGAGTTATGGAAACAGATGTATCCTCACCAGCTTTTGATGTAATATATGGCATGCTTAGATGTAAGTTTGAACTGTTTATCATATCAGCAGGGCTTGTTTGATGATTCTTGGTGTTAGTAGGCTAGCTACTATGTAGTACTTGCAAAACACTCACCGAAGAGAAATGTTGGGGCTGATGAGCTCGTGGTATGCTTATACTTATCCCTCGTCGATCAACCAATAGCCCTAGCTCCTAAAATTGTAGGCTTAGCAATCGATCAGACAATAGTTGACTTACATTCAGGCCTCATTTGGTTCATAGGGTAGGAAAATCATAACAAAAGTACAGAGAATGTGCAACACAAAATCATAGCAGTGCAGAGACGTACCCCCTCCGTTCCAAAATAGATGACCTAGGCGGGCTAGTTTGGCCTAGTGGGTTTCAGTGATATGACGTGGTACAGTGCCGTCCAGTCTTCGCGTGTGGTAGCAGTATTGTGGGTACAGTAAGTTTTCTTGAAGAAGCGGAATTCAACGAAGTCATGATGGTTCCTTCGTCCGAACAACTTACAGTGGGAAAGGTTGGGCCTGCGATACGACTAGGGTAGACCAGGATAATTTTGTGCATGGCAGGTGGACCAGGATGGTCGACGTCCCACATGTCGGCGAATGAAAGTATTCTTTCCGATATAGAGGACGAGCAACGAGTATTCATTGTTTATTTTTGATGAAAGCTATTGTCTCCACTGTTACGACGGAGGAGTGTGAAACACGGCAGCCTAGTGAACTTGGCATGTGCACCACTCCCTCCTTCCTCGTGTAATGCCCAGGTTACAACTTTTTCTCACTTTCTCTCTATCTATTTCCTCTCAAATGTTTTTTACCTTTCTTTTTTTAAGACACAATTGTTTTTATGCCTTTTTTAGAATTATTTTTTATACCTAGGAGCACGTGTAGAGATGGGCTCTTGTAGAGCCCACTCCTTGTCTTTGTCAATGCCTCTCTCTCCTCCACATAAGGAGTACTACTTGCTATGCATGCATGCGACAGGCAGCTGGCATCTGAGGGGCCAGGGCGGTGAGAGCGGGCTCCGGAAGCGGTCCGGACTCCAGCATGGCCCACCTCACATTATCACCATATATTTCTTGGAGTCTGTGCGCGGCGGGCGGGCGATCTCTTCTCCCTCCCTCGTTTCTCTCTTCTCAGCCGACGCCCGCCGAGCGATTAGATTTCGGCTATCGACGGTTTATTCAATTACAGTCCCACATGTTAGTGAAATTGCAAGACAACGCCTATCCCCTCTGGTGAGCGGCGTGCGAGCCGGACTGTCGGAGTTGCGACGTGTATGAGTCGTAAGTGTGCCGCCTTTTCCTTTAGAACTTGTGAAGCATAACATTTTCGCGTGATCGATCGATAGAAATCCAGAACAAAATGACGAGGGCGGTGCTTTTCCGCTCGTTAGGCGGGATAGTTCGAGTGATATGACGTGCTACAGTGCCGTCCACTTGCTTCACTTTTATGTAAGCAAGAGTTTACACTCTTACGCGGGAGGAGTGCGAAACACCGCGGATCTGATTTTGATCGAGGGATAACTGTTCCCTGCCAAATAATGGAGGATTGGTAGCAATTATAGCATGATAGTTAGGGCATCTCCAGCGCTGGCCCACAAATTTACACCAGCATCTGTCCGAGGACACCCATGGATGCCATCCGATGCTGCCCACATACCTTTCGACAACTATATGAACTAACTGGACGAAATTCATGCAAACAAAGCAAATTTCAAATTAACCGGATGAAATTCATTACATTTCGAAAACTTTTCCTACAAACTGGACGAAATTCATTACATATTTTGCACAAACCGTACTAAAACCTACTGTAAACCTAATCTAAACGATCGCCGGCGCCCGACCACCATTGCCTTTGCCTCCTCCTCATCTGCCTCGTTAACCTCCTCCTCCGGAGCACAAGGTTATGAAGATTTCTGCCTCCATGTCACCGTCAAATGGCTAATCGGCCGCCGATGTTTACCCCACCAAGCTTGGCTTCGACTGAGTGGAGTAGCGGTGGCCTTCCAGGGATAAGAGCGGCGGCGACCTACCGTGTACTACTCTTCCTCGCTGTCGGCTATGCCCAC
>NC_041392.1:532054248-532059539 GCF_002162155.2 Triticum dicoccoides
GTTTGCTCCTGCGAAAGTACGTCGAAGAGAGCTTTGGACCGCGCCCGGAGCGGAGCCGCCGATGTCCCTCGTCTTCTCCTGCGATAGTACGTCCAAGAAAGCTTCGGAGCGCCAGGAGGCCATGGTTGAAGTGGTGCCGACAGAAGGAAGGGACCGGTGGAGAATAAGTGTGGGTCTTTGGCTATGGCTGGGAGCTAGGGATCAAGTTAATATAGCGGGCGAATGGCAATGAGCCGCGACAGATGGATGGACAACTGGCACCGGAGTAGGTTCGTCGGGCGTGAATGCGAACGCTGCTTCACTGACTTAACTGCAGATGCGTTTGGGTTACTGACATGTGGGCCCAACGGGCATCTGGCCCACATGTCAGTGACACACCAATTGCACCTGCAGTTAAGTCCGGTGAATGCGACATTGACATTCTGGAGAGACGGTGACAGTTTCAGGTGGGAAGCGCGCGCTAGCGATGGAAGGGGTTTCGGTGTGTAGTGGCACTAAGATCGGTAGCTCATGATAGTACATACTCCGTACCATACTACCATAGTACCCTCTCTAGCTTAGGCTGTCTTATAGATTATCGTTGTGATGGATGATATACATGAGCAAGGCGGTCCGAGTATGACCATTGGTGTTGAGGCAGGTGAATACATGCTCGGTGTTCACATAGGCCTCCATCAAACGTCTACACAGTAATGTCAGGCACCGCCGGGGCGCGCAGGTGATGGGCTCACCGTTTGTGTTGCGCCATGAGCATGACTTTGATTTCGAGGGCGACGTGCATGCATTAGCATGCTTTGACAGTGTGAGCGTGAGTGTCTGACGCGAAGCATTTCATTTTCATTTGGCTGACGAGGGTGCATTGCAGTGACGAGTCCGTGGTTTGATTCCCCACATACGCATAATTTTGGTTTTTATAGTATTTCTTTCTCCATTGACAGGTAGGCCCGCGTAGATAGATAAAGAACACGAGCTGATGAGGCGCATGCAGACTATTTGACTGGTCAACCAGACAAATACAGAGCTATACGCTGAGCCAGTGACCGTATAATCACCATATCTCGTATACAATGATCAAAGTGAGCTATCAAGACAAGTTCGATGACCGCCAATGCATTTTACTCGGTAATAAATGACCAGGATTGAAGGGGAATCCAAATTTGCTTTGTCTTTTGTCCTTGAGCTCTTGACAAACCAATGCACTATACGATTGTCCGCCCACTCCACCCCAGAGCTCTCACCAAGCGTCGTTCATGCCACCGCGCCGCACACTAACCGGTAAGGCAGCGATGGCATCCCGCCGCGCCGAGTTCCTCACCGCCCACGACCGCACACAAAATGGTAGGGAAGCGATGGCATCCCGCCGTGCCGAGTTCATCGCCGCTCGCGACCTGAAAACTATGTGGGAGGAATTTGAAGATGCCAAGGCCGAATGGGCGGTAGAGCAAGAGGCGGCCAAAGTCACACAGAGGGAGTGGAAAAGTCAGAAAGCACTCAAGAAAAGAGAGTCCCGCTACCACAAGAAAGAAAAGGACGCACGCGCTGCTGCGGAGAGGTCGGCGGAGATCCAAGCACGGTGGGGTGTCATCGACAAAGCCGGGAAGGAGAACGACGGCGTATGGCCAGCATGTGAGAAGTAGTAGTACTAGTAGTTAGTGTGTGTTTCTGTGTCTGAGTACGAGCATGTACCAATACTACTAGTTACTACTGTAGTTTTTAGAGAAAATTACCAGTATATTTGCCTAGACTAAATGGAAAAATTCCTATCCTAAGCATCAAATGGCATCTCTTTCTCTATAGGAATTGAGATGCATGTCATCTCACTTCTTATGATTTTCATATTCCTATCCTATGAACGAAAGGAGGTCTCCGTTGGAGTAACTACTGTAGCTAGCAGTACTGCTGGTACAGTAGTTTTCTTCAAGAAGCGGAATTCAACGAAGTCATGATGGTTCCTTCGTCCGAGCAACTTCAAAGTGGGAAGTGGGCCTATGATTTGACGGCTCATTAGTCATTGTTACTGCGCCGCGACGACCTGTGTGACTCTCCCTTGGAGTTCTGCGTGCATGGAAAGTGGACCAGGATGGTCGACGTCCCACATGTTGGCGAATGGAAGTATTCTTTCCGATATCGAGGAGCAAGGAAACCGCGTGGTATAGTATCACTGCTGATTGGTTCGCAAAAAAATAGTATCACTGCAGATTTATTTTAATTATTTTTTATTTCTGATGAATGCTAGCGTTTCAACTCTTACGATGAAGGGTGCCAAACAGGACACATGCTGGATGTCCCACACGTCAGTGAAAGGAGTGGGACATGAACAGCGTGGTAGAGCCCAGCGTAAAAAAACAGCGTGGTAGAGCATCTCCACTTCTTCCACTTCTGGGTCGGAGACCACACGTAGTAGTACTTAGTGGTATGAACGATACAAAGTGCGACCTGGAGAGAAAGACACGTCTAGTTGGAAGGTCTCAGGGCATACACGTAAACAAATATAAAAGTTGTAGTAGTAGTAGAGTACTTAGGCACGTACTCCATAACATCACCGTGCATTGCACGTACAATATTTAGTGGTAGTACGTAGTAAGAGACAAATGCCACCCAAGAGTTCCCTTCTCGACCTACTTTTGGGTGTTTGGTAGAGTGTATGGAGGGTGCATGAGTCCACACTAGTTTAGCACAAATACACTAGAAGCATGCATGAAGAGAGCATGCATGAAGAGGGTTGTTGAGTTGAGCATGCATGAAGAGGGAACAACTATGCTGAGACGAGAACGCAACCAAGCACACCCTATATGCCACGCATGTTCATACCATTTGTGCCTTTCTACTTCACTTACTACGCTACATTACTCAGGTTCGTACGTCCACTCCTGGGTACATGTCCGTCTCGTAGTTCCAGTCCCATATGTTCTTCATATAGATGGAATGATCCTTGCATAACACGTGGACCTTGATGCTAGATGTCTCGCGTATTGGCAAAAGAATGAACAAAGCTCATGTAAAAAAATAGAGTGGAAGAACATAGATTCCAGACAACCGAGAAGGAGCAAGGAACCTCGTGGTGGAGCGTCTGCACTCATAATATTTAATATTATTCAGCGATATAAAATTAACCAATCATCTCCACAGTGGACTGGAAGAGTACGAAACACGACAGCCCAGTGTAGTTACATCATACTAGTACATGGCTAACCCACGCTATCACCATATTTCTTGGCTTCTGTGCGACACCTATCTCTAGTAATCCAGCAGCCCGTATCGCTTCTCCCTCCTTGTCTCTATCAAACTGCGACGGGCTGGCGTTTCTGCCGTCTATTGAGGTCGGTTAACTATCACATGTTAGCGACATGCCAAGAGCATTCTAAAAAAAAATTCATTTCATGTTTCGTTTTCAAAAAAAAGTCCTTTCACGTACGAATTTGCTTGTATGCTTTGAGCAACTTGCATGTCCTATACTGCTCCTGTTTGATACTCTAACTTAGCTAGAGGTTAGACTAACTCATGACTAACCCTGAACTAACTGTAGCCAAAGAGGTGTTTGGGTGACAGGGTTAGATTGACAATAAATGCACTTCATGGAGAGAGAAAACTGATTTTTCAGTGGTCCCAATGAGAACTATCTCCAGTTAGCACCTCTTGGGTGGGATAGTTTTTTTGGGTGGGTTCGTTGCAACTTGCTCCAATTTAAACCCTCATGCTTGGATACTTTAGGGCTATTTGAGCCCCAACTAGCTCAAACTAACTCTAACCCATGGATCCAAACAGGGCCTATGGCCAGTCTCGACGCGGAGCAGTCGCGTGCACCGCGAAGCGGCGCTCTCTCGGCCGTCGCGCCACTTCAAAGCCGGCGCCAGTGAGAGGTCGCCTCCGCTCTGGCCGGGCATTAATGCGGCACTAACGCTCCAGGGCGACGCTGACCGTTTCACGCGGGAAGCGTGCGCTGGCAAGGGAGTATATGTTTTGAACCGTTTCAGGTGTAGTACTGGTAGTTTGCACAACTACTCAATTATTGCACTCAGTTTCCTAAGAAATTGTGGTAAAAAACGTTACTCCACAGCCCGCTTCCCTTCTCCTTCCTCTTCCACCGCCCACGCACGTCCGCGGCAAGCGACCGGTCAACCCTTATATAGGAGTGCTAGCACAAAAAGATGCATGCATGACCACTAAAATTTCCATATTAAAGCGCCGCTCTGGCGGGAGTATGGCGTATGTTATTACCTTTGGCCGGCCCATGGCTACCGGGCGACGGTGACCAAAGAAGAGGCGGCAGGAGGGGAATGAATGCAGCTACTGTTTGGGTTCACCTTCCGGCTTAAATAAATGTGCAGCATCACGTGTACCCGCGGGTGCACAAATTGTAACATACGTGTCTACTTAAGTGGGCGTCACGTAACTAGTGTGTGTGTGAGAAAGATTCTGAGAGACAGAGTGCGTGTGTGCGACTCTACTCTTCGGACATGTACTCAACCTTTTGCATCGGGATATAAGTATAATGGTATTTACTTTAGCTAGTGATTTACGTGGCCATGTTAACGTGGTTGTGTAAAAAAATGTCACTTCCTGCTCATGATTTGCGTTATATAATTACAAGCAAGATTCTCGTGCATTGTAGGGAACATCAATATGCATTTTTTTACGAAACACCTGTTGTGATTGACCCATGCAGGAGTAATCCCATGTGGAAGAACTAATGATATCTCAAGAATTTTATCGGAAAACTGGTAAATATCGAGAATGTCATTGAAAAAAATGAAAGATGAGAGATAAGGCGAGGAGGAGTGGAGCGTGGTGGTGACTAGTGGTCGGAATGGGCGGAGGCATGGGGATGGATGGCGTCGGCAGGCGGCGGTGGCCACCATGCATGCTAGATTGTTCCAGAGACTTATTCCTTTTTTAATTGCTGAGCAATGAGGTTTTGGGAGATAATGATGTGGAGAGAGGTACGGGTATCTTTTGTAAAATTATCATAGTTTGCTTTCTATCCTCGGATATAGATCATACGATGTATTACAATATGGAAGGCACACCATCACCGCCAACTCATTTTTTATAAGGGTACAGATGATAAGTTTGCTGACTACTAAAGTAAAGTGGAATTTTTCCATGTTATGCAAGTTAATAAAGGTGATTGTTTATCATACAGGTAAGGTTAGATGAAGGGTGGTAGGAACAAATGCTCCGACTAGAGCATGTGTGTGTGATATAAATTCTTAGTGTGTGTGTGTGTGAGAGAGAGAGAGAGGGGGGAGAGAGATGGAGTCTTAGTTTGTGTGTGTGTGTGTGTGAGAGAG